>NC_050577.1:255034603-255363240 GCF_011100635.1 Trichosurus vulpecula
TTAATATATTTAGCATCCACTGCACTGGGACCTCTAAAGAATCAAAACTACAGGTGGTGCAAAGGGCAGTAATGGGCATTAGTAGATAGAAGCATATTACCAACCATGATTTCTTTATAGTAAGTGGTATAAGAGATATTATCCAATATATGTATGACTGCTGACATGTTGGTAATGAAAGAGTAATTTTATTTCTAGCTTCTGCGGGAGAAAGTTGTACGAAAAGGAATATGAGAAGAGGAAGGGTCTTGAGTTGAATATTGAGAAGGTAATCATATAAGTGATTTAAAGGGGACTGGATTAATGAAGTGGGTAACAGTTTGGATTTGAGGTAGAGAATTTAGGAGAAATTTAGGAGAAAATATAATTTAGGAGAAAAATCTCTGGGTCCAAATACTGATCCAACTCCTACTTCTATGTTGAAAGAGGAGCAGAATCAAGAACAAAGGGATATAAAAGGATGAATGAAGATTAAAAGGAGAATTAAGGAATAGACCCTGAAGAAGTAAATTCAAGAAGGAAAAGAAGGTAACTGGCAAAACAAAGCAAACAAGAAAAGGTTAAGAGAAGTAAAGCAAATTTAAGAGTTTGCAAGAGCAATCCACAATAGAGTGAGTTGGTGGGTAGGGAAAATTGGCTAAAGATATTGAAAGTGGGTTCAAGTCTGAGAGGAAGGTGAGTTTGACTGAAATTGTCGAGACTAAGGAAACTAGCTGTCAGGTTACTAAAAGGTAATAATTGGCTCTAGAAGTTTTAACCAGGTGCTTAGGGTTGAGATGCAAAGACCCACAAATAATTCAAGAAAACAAAGGTGGAAATATCAACCTACGTGGAGAACAAGGGAAATTGTGTAGACAAGCAATCCTACTTGTCTATAACAGATTTCCAATCCCATTCACCATAACAGCTGTTTCAAGTCTTTTCTTCTCTCCTCAAGACCCGAAAGCTGTTTTCTCTCCCCAACCTTCTCTGCAGAAGATCTTACCTTGTATTTCAACATTTGATGTGAGCTGTCTCTTCTACATTCTTCCTCCTCTCAGACACCTCTGCAATCAATCTCCAATTGTTTCACCCTTCATTGCAGTCTTTGGTGATGAGGTGGCCCCTTCTGCTTGCCAGGGTCAAACCTTCTACATGTTCCCTTGATCTCATCTTCTCCAGCAGATTTCCCCCACAATCATCCCCTCCACCACCCATTCTAATCTTCAGTCTCTCACTATCTATGGGTTTCTCTTCTGCTGCCTAAAATCATTTCCGAGTCACCCCATCCTAAAAAAAAAGTCCTCTCACTTGATGCTGCCATGCCCACTAGCTATCATCCAATACCTCTCTTCCCCTTCTCAGCTAAACTTGAAAAAAGCCTTCTATGTTTGGTGCCTATACTTCCTTTCCTCTCACCCATCTAAGCCCTCTGAAATCTGGCTTCTGACCAAATCATTCAATAGAAACTGTTCTCCCCAAAGTTATCAGTGATCTCTTAATTGCCAGATCTAATGACCTCTTCTGTATCTTCATCGTTCTTGACTTCTCTGCAATATTTGATCCTGCTAATCATCTCCTCCTCCAGGAAACTCTCTCCTTTCTGGGTTTTCACAACTCTCCTTTCTCTTGGTTCTCCTCCTGCCTTTCTGACCACTCCTTTTTCATCTCTTGAGGTAGATCTTCACCTATTTATCGTACACACTAACTATAGGCATCCCCCAATGCTCTCTCCTAAGGTCTCTTCCTTTTTCATGCCATAGCTAAGTAATAAAAAATAATAAGTAAATAAAATATTATAAATAATAAATAATATTAAAATTAATATAATAATAAAAATAAATAATAGCTAGCATTTCTAGAATGCTTTAAGGTTTGCAAAGTATTTTACAAATATTATTTCATTTGATTCCCAACAACAAAGTAGGTGCTATTATCCCATTAATCCCCTCAGAAAACTGAGGCAGACAGTAGTTAAGTGACTCCCTCAGGATTATGAAGCTAATAAATGTTTGAGACTGGATTTGAACTCAAGTTTTCCTGACTTCAGGTCCAGTGGCTGTACACTTGCTCCCATGCTTTATAGCATGATGTTTTCATCAATGTTGTCAGATGCCTTCAATGAGGATGAACTTGGTATCAAGGTCAGCTACTGCACTGATTGTAAATTATTTAACTTGAAAAAGTTGCAAGCCAAGACTAAAGTAGAGGGGGAGTTGGTGCATGATTTTTGTTCGCCTGGTACATAGTAGGCACTTAATTAATGTTTATTGATCAATTGACCAAAAAAACCCAATTATATTGAAATACAGTTATCAATTTTTTTAAACCAAGTTCGTGAATCCCAGGTTAAGAACCCCGTTCTATATATAAAAGCAAGCTGTTGTTGTTGTCTTTATGGCTAGAATTGTTCCTCTGGTTCAAAGAATATCTTCTTAAACATCTGATAGTTTAGGTCAGGGGTCAGCAAACTGTAGGCCGAGAACCAAATTCAGCCTACTCCCTGTTTTTGTATGGCCTGCAAGCTAAGAATGGTTTTTACATTTTAGGATACAACGAAACTCCACTAAAAATGTAAAAAAAAAAAAATCTTAGCTCCCAGGCGCTACAAAAACAGGTGGTAGACTGGATTTGGCCCATGGGCCAAGTAATAGTTAGCCGACCTCTGGTTTAAGCACCACTCAACTGCTGTGACCAAAATTATAACACATGACTATAGTCTCACAAAGTAAATAGATCTGAAGAAAGAAAAGCAAATAGCCAGACCAGTCAATATTAATGAATGTGTCTTATACTCCCTCCTCCCTTCATATATTCTCATCCCCCCCTCCCCACCCTGAACCTCTAATTAACCAGGTAAGCGACTGAAATTGCAGCCACAGGGGCAAAACCCTGCGATGACTATTTCACTTAAAACCAACCATGAGTAAGAATACAGAGTCGACCGGGGAGGGACCCTCAATGGCTTTTCCTTTCATACAAGGAAGTGGTAAATAGGTGCCTGTTGTGGAATAAGGACCGATATTAGCCCATGTCTGGAAATGTCAACCATATTAACATGAAATCCTAAACTCCTGTGAAAGAAGGGCCCTAACGGTTCTCCTGTCTGTTTTCTGTCCCATACTGAACACCAGCATTTGGAAAAAAAAAAATCCCCACTATTGTCAACTTAAAGCTGTGCCCTCTTTAAAGTTAACCCTGTCTGCTTGCCAAAGGCCCCCATTCTGGCACTTTCAGCGTCTCTGTCTCTGAGGATTTATGATGTGCTGCCAATATTATTACTTTTCCTGCTTCCACGCCCCCAATATTTTAGGCTTTATAAGTGACACATTTCCACATTAGGGTGATGAAAACACTGAGAAAACAGTGAGAAGAATGGTGCGAGTGTGTGTGTGTGTGTGTGTGTGTGTGTGTGTGTGTGTGCATGTGTGTGTGTGTGTGTATTTGGAGTGGGGGAAATGAAGAGTGGCTGACTCCCTAGATTACCACACCAACTCAAAGTAGGCTTCACACAATGTATGGAAAGTTAAAAAGAAGGGGGACAAGTAGGAGGACTGAAGACCAACCATGTACACACATGCCCTTTTCTTCTCTCCCTGCCCCCCACCCCCCACCCCCATCCATTTTCTGGTTTTCCCTTGGGGAGGGCTGAGCACAGAGCTCTCTGTAAACTCTAAAGGGTTAGCCCTGCCTCTCTCCTGTCCTCCATGGAAACTTGTCTGGGAACTCTGGGTTACCAAGGAGGCATCTGAATGCCCCCACCTTCCAGCCTGGGGGATACCTGATAGCCCCAGGAAGCTTTTAGAAATGTAAGCCACCCACAATGCTGGGCCAGCATTTCCATTGAAATAACAGGCCAACTCCTCCTAACGTTCTGGTCACCGAATACCCCTGGGAGTTGTAAAGGGCTGCCTGGCTTGGCCCCGGCCTTCCAGGAAAGGTTTCCTCTGACCCTCTGTGGGAACGCCCACTGTTGGCGTTCTGTGCTTTTCCAAACATGCTGCTGTCTGCACAGAGTAGTCAATTAATGACTTCCCGATTGATGGGTTGCCTTTCCCCCACCTCATTAGCTGATACAGCAAAGCAAAAGCAGGGAACAAAGTCAGGTGACATTGTACATTTGTGTGGGGGGGGGTATCACCTGTTGCTAAAGGAAACACCTTTTGTTTGTTTATTTATTCATTCATTTATTTTGCACATGAAACTGCAAATCATGTACAACTTGCTATTCCCTCCAAATGTACAAGAAAGTTATGTAAATTTCTTTTTCCCCCCTTTTCTCTTCCCTACCCCCATCCTAGAGATGGCTATCATTAGACACAAATCGGGAGAGAGACAGAGACAGAGACAGAGAGACAGAGAGAGAGTGAGAGTATTTTATATAGAGAGAGTATATTTATATATAATATATATGTACATATACATACCTACAATATGTATATGTGTGCACATATACACATATGTATATAGACATACACACATGTATATTTACATGTACATATGTGTATGCATGTGCATGTATACATATGTATATGTGTGAATGCCTGTAATACACATGTGTGTATACATACACATATGTCTGTGTGTATATGCATACATGCACATATGTATGTTTGTATATATCCAAAATTATTCAATGCATATATCTATCAGTTCTTTCTCTGGATACAGACAGCATCTTTCTTCACATGTCCTTTATTTTTAATCTCTGTGTTTATAATAGTCAACATGATTTAGTCACTCAAAGTTGTTCCTAAAATAATATTGCTGTTATAGTCGGCATGCTGCCTTGGAGTCAGCAGAACCCTGGGTTCAAAAGCTACTTTTAACCCTTACTAGCTGTGTAACTATGTGTGAGTTCTTTAACTTCTTGGTAGCTCAGTTTCATCACCCGTAAAATGGGAGAATTGAACTCAATCATCTCCTATGTTGCCTCCAACATTCATTCAGCACTTAACTGGCTGCTTTGCTAAACCTGAGGGTGCAAAGAAAGGCAAAAACACAATCTTTACCTTCAAGGAGCCCATATTGTAATGGGGTAGACAACATGCACATAGGCTTCCCTTGCTTCCTTCAAGACTCAGCTCAGATTCCCTATTCTGCAAGAGGATTTTCCCAGGCCCCCAAATGCTAGTGTCTTCACTCTGAAAATACATCCCATTAACACTACACATATCTTGTCTATACATAGTTGTATGGACATGTTTTGGGGTACAGCTTCCCTTTCATCTGAGTAAGGCTTCAAGATGGTTCTGAAATGGACAAAGATCTCCCCTTCCCCAAAGAGGAAACCCCATAATGGCCCAAGATTCCATGGCAGGTTTACAGGCTGTTGGGAGCAGGACTTTGGATAGATGCATGACTCCTCTACTGTCCCACAGATGGACTTCAAAGCCAGCTTTCTAGAGTCCATATTACGTGTCTCCAGACAACAGCTACTGCCATCTACTGATAGAAAATTAATCTGGCCAAGAAGAAACCAGCAAAGGACTTTTGAGATGAAAAAAAAACAATGGGCATTGGTTCTCTGTAGTTTGGGCCTTACTGCAGAGATCAATAAGGCATGGGCTGATAGAATAATAAATTCCAAGACAGTTAACTGCCTGCTGACTACCTGTCAAATAAATTTAAGTAAATGGAGTTACATGCATCATGCTTTTCTGACCTCCTTGTCTGGAACCGTTGTGAACCATAACAACCAAATGGAGAACTACCACAGGGCCTGAGGAAGCCACGATGAAAAAAAACAAGTCATTTGTGGTTTCTTTTCCTACAGTCAAATTAAGGGAAAACAGAACGGTTTCTTGAAATAAATTGTCAAATTTATAGAGTGAAAAAAAAATTCTTGGTTTTAATTACAGTCTAGACCGCCTGTCTTGGCTACCATTCCACCCAAGGCACGGTAATTTGTGGAGGTAAAAGGGCAGTTAGATAGTAACATTGGGTAGGGGGTGGGGGAGAGAAGTGGCCCTACTCCACTGTAGGAAACCTACTACTTCTCAGCACAGCTTTCTAGACAAGCCATGTGGGGAGAAATTTAATGAGGAGCAAGGTCATGGAATGAGTCTGTGTTTAAAAATCCAGTGGAGATGGCGATGGTTGTTAATGCTTCCAGATTTTCTCCTCACTTGGAAGACTAAGGGAAACACCACCTGCGTCTTTTCTGATCTCATTTAAATAACTGCTGGCCAAACATTATTTGTCAGTTATAGGGAAAATGCTGTAAAATTTAAGTCTACTTTGACCAATTATGTTTTTAAAATGTTCGGGGTGGTGGGGACAGGGAAAGGTTTTGATCTCTAAGAAATTCAGGTTTAAAAAATCTTAAGGCATTGCTAGAAAATACACATCATAGAAAAGATAGAAAGGAGTTGAGAAAGTGGGAAGTAGAGGCCTCTTCAAAAGGAAGAGAAAAGAAGCTGGGGCAGATAGGTAGTACAGTGAATAGAATGCAAGGCTTGGAGTGAGGGAGAACTGAGTTCAAATCTGGGCTCAGACTTACTAGCTGTGTGATCCTGGGCAAGTCGCTTTACCCTGCTTGCCTCAGTTTCCTCATCTGTAAAATGAGCTGGAGAAGGAATGGCCAACCACTCCAGTGTCTTTGCCAAGAAAACCCCAAATGGGTCACAAAGAGTCTGACTCGACTGAAACGACTCAACAATAACAAGAAACTAAACATTTCTGTGTAAGACTTTAGGAGACTAGGGCACTTTTGTTTGCATTGGGCTTTTGGCAGGAATCTTCTCATTAAGAATCAAAGACAGTGGAGAAAGTGAGGCCTCACCTCTAATAGAAGCAGGGAAACCCCAGAAAAAGGTGGGAAATCCCATTCTAGACAAAGCCTTGCTCAGTAGCCCTTAGCTTGGCAAACGCTACATCGAACAGGGAGTTGGCTATACCAGTGAGCCAGGACAGTTAGCAGCCAACAGAGCAGAAACTGAGATTCTCAGATCCAGCATAAAGAATACAAAGGGAAATTTCCAGCGGCCTCCAGAGAATGTGCTGGTTGCCTTTTTTCAATGCCAAATGACGTTTCTTGTGCACAGGTTTGTTTCCTCACTTGACAAGAATGTAAAAGGACTGGAGGAATACATTTCTCCTCTTTCTGAAATCAATACCAAAAGTCCCACTGCATTCTTAAGAATGGGAAGACCACCTAGGTTGAGATGTCATACATCACTCCATTTTGGTGAATTTTCCATATTGAAAATTAACACTGGAAGATCCGCCATGCTATCAAGGGTGAAATGTGGTGCAAGAATTCCAGAATGGTAGGTTTCTATCACAAGTTTTGGGGTAGATCCTCCATTCTTTATTTTCAGTTAAAGGGGCTTTTTGGACACCCTACACACAAAACACATAAGGTAATCTCAGAGGAGAAGGTACTAGCAGCTAGGGAGATCAAGATAGGCTTCTCGCAGAAGGTGAGATTTGATTTAAATCTTGAAAAATCCAGAGAAGCCAGGAAGCAGAGATGCCTTCTGGGCACAAAGTAGGGAGATAGGAGATGGGGTGTCATTCCTAAGGAAAAGCAAGTGTGTTTGGATCCTAGAGCATGTGAAAGGGACACTTCCCAGAAGAGTAGGAATCTAGGAAGAGGTAAGGTTGTGAAAAACTTCAAATGCCAATTTCTATTTGATCTTGGAGGTAATAGAGAGCTAGTAGCCATCTCTGACACAGCTTTAGCACAGCTCCCTTTGACCCTCCCACATGCTCTATCAGAGGAGTGAGATGGAGGGATCCAGGGTTCATTGTATCATCATACACTAAGCACGTTAATCCTTGGGCACACGTGCCACTGGAGGTGGTAGATGGCAGCAGGCTCTGCATTGCATAAGAAACACCCCAGTCAGAACTGCATGTGTCACTGGAGGTCCCAGAGATCAGGACGTGGTCACCTGGTTACGTTCACTGCATTCAGTCAAAATTCCACTGAAGAGATGGCAAAAAGAGCACCTAGACGTCCTCAAAGCCCTATTATCCGGCTCAGACTGACCCCATCCCTGTACACTGAAAGAGCTTGGGAACTTTTTAGACAATGGGAGGGCAGAATGGAGGCCCCTTGAGCACAGATATTAGTTTTCAGTTTTGTTTTTTGTCTCCTCAGTACTTACACAGTGCCTAAGGCAAAGGTACTTGATTGATAGGCACCATGGCTTCAGAAAATAAAAGATTCCTTGGACTTAGTAGCATCAGGAAGATTTGAATCCTGTCCCAGACACTGACTTTCTAACTGTGTGACCCTGGCCAAGTCATTGAACCTCTCTGAATCTCGGGGTCCTTATTTATAAGAAGAGGATAATAAGTGCCTACCACACAACATTATTGTGAAGATTGAATGAGACCAGGTATGCAAAGTGCTTTCAAACCTTAAAGCATTTTATCAGGTTTATTAGTAGTAATACATGCTTATTGTGTTGATTTCAATTGATGTTCCAAAGGTTTAGAATCAGGAAAATGTCCTGATTTTCTTTCTTTTTTTCTCTTTTTCTTGGGTGTTTCCCTATCTTACCTAGGCAGGAACCTGATGAACGCACTGCTGACGGGTACAGAAGCTTTGATTTGTTCCATGTCTGATATGAACCAGTTTGTCCTTCCTAAAGAAGCCTGGCCCCATGCCCCAGAGTTCACCAAAACAATTCCAGACTGCATGGCCACCTGATCAGCTTTAGTTTTACTGCCACCTAGAACTCCTGAATTTAAGCAATCCACTGACTTCAACCTTCCCCATTAGCAAGGATCATAGGTATCTGCCACCATGCCCTCCAAATATCCTAATTTTTTTTTTAAAGGAAGAGGGTAGTATCTTCAAACTACAGGCCAATGGGATTGACTTTAATTGCTGAAGTTATTGTAGAATTCATTTAAAACAAAAATTTCCTCAGTGCCCTTTTCCAGATCATCATCCATATCACTCCTTCTAACAATGGATATCTGGGTGTACCCCAAAACTTTGTCCTGTTCCTCTTCTCTCCCTTCCCTTCTCTTTCTTTCTCTTCCCTTCTCTTCCTTCTCATTCCCTTCCCTTCCTTCTCCTTCTTTTCCCTTCCCTTCCCTTCCTTTTCTTCCTATCCCTTCTTTTTTTTCCCCCTCCTTTCCTTTAGATCTCTCACTTTGTGACTTCCCATAGGTTTAATTATCTCTGTATGGATGATTTTCACATCTGTACGTTATGGTAATTAGGGTGGGACTTTTTTACTGTCTTCTCTTTTGGAATGCTGAGGTAATCAAGTACCTTTGATGAGTTTTGTTTTTCAAGTGTAATGGCAAGCAAAGTGGACTTTTGTTTGTCTTTGTTTGGGAGTGCTTCTCAGCACTGAAGAATCTTTGATTGAATCAGGAGTCTGTGATGACCTGCTTGCATCAAAGGAAGGCCTAGTTCACATGGGTTTGAGTCAAGTGGTTGTGATGCCCTTTGACCCTGAAGAAGTGTATATAAACTCAAAGGTTAGTGTTTTTTGCCTTTGGGGGCACATTCATTGAGAAAGTGTTGGTGACGAGACTCTGGGTCGCCATTGAAGCAGCGCCCCCCACCCAGCTTTGAAAAACCCAGCCATTGTGCTTCTCTGGTTAAATGTATCGAGATGTTGGACAGACAGCTAGAAGCCTGTCTGCTGGTTTGTGTTATTTGCTCTATTTATATAATTTCTGCTTGTAATTTCTGTTTGTATTCTCTCTGAAGTTCAGGGTGCTGGCTTTTTCCCCTGAACTAAGCGAATGATATATGTACATTTAATTAAAGTGAGATTGTTAGCCCCTTAAAGTTGCTTTCCTTAGAAAAGCAGATCAAAGGACCTGTGCTAGCAGTCCTCCTGTGTGCTCTTGTTGCTGGTCTTTCTCCCCCGCAACAGCTGCTAGCAACCTTGTTACACTATATAATCTAGCAGTAGTCACTCTCTGAGCTTCAGGTCTGCATCACTAACTGCCTATTGGACATTCCAAACTGGATGTCTTATGCACATCTCAAATTCAACCACATATCCAAAGGAGAATTCATTATCTTCCCCCCCCCCCAAAGTCTTCTTCCATATTTCCTTATTACTGACAAGAGTACCACCATTCTTCCAGTCACCCAGGTTCACAACTTTGTAATTATCCTTGAGTACTCATTCATATTCTTTCCAATTATCCAATTAGTTTCCAAGTCTTGTCATTTCTACAGCCAAAACATCTCTTGAATACATCACTTTTTCTCCACTCTCCCTGCTACCACCCTAGTTCAAGCCCAATAAATCTCAAGAAAGACCCACTGCAATGTACTGTTTATTGGTCTTCTTGCTTCACATATCTCCTCACTCCAATCTCTATTCCACTGCTGCTAAGGTGATTTTTCCCAAAGTATAAGTCTAACTATATCATTCCCTTTGATAACTCCACTGTTCCCAATTATTTCTAGGACTAAATGTAAGTTCCTCTGTTTGGATTTTAAAGCCCTTCACTATCTGTTCCCACATCTTTCTCCAGTTTTTTCCACATTTTCTTTCACACTTTTCCTTCCAACTAAATTTGTCTTCTTACCATTCCTCATACATGACCCTGCATTTCCCATCTCCATTCTTTTGCATTGGCTGTGTCCTATGCTTTGATTGCACTCCCTCCTCACTTTCACCTGCTAGAACTCCACTTTACTTGAAGATCAGCTCAAATGTTACCTTCTATGTGAAACCTTTCCTGAACCTCCTCTGGATCTCTTAAACTCACAAAGTCACTCCCAAGTCTGGACTTGGTTGTTCTAGAGTAAGCTCAATACAAGTTAACAGTGTGACATAGTGGTGTTAGACTTTGCTATTAGACTGATGATGTCTAGAACAAAAGAGATGACAGATATGCTGCACTCTATCCAGGACAGATGACATCTATAATATTATGTTCTGGGTACTACATTTTACAAATGACATTGACAAGCTGGAACAGGTCGAGAGCAGGGCCTTGAAATCATGACATAGATAATTAAAAAACTAGGGATGTTTGGCTTGGACAAGAAATGACTAGGGCTTGGAGAGGGAGGCAGGATAGTTGTCTCCACATTTCTGAAAAGCTGCCATATAGAAGAAGGATCACCTTGGTTTTACTTGGCCCCAGGGAGAGAACTGGGACCCATGGGTAAACATTGCTGAGAAACTGATTTCAGCTTTCCAAAAATGGAATGGACTATCTTGGAAGATAGTGATTTCTAAATCAGAGTAATACTTGATACTTTTGATTATCAAGGGGACAGATGACTAATCACCCAAAGCATCTAGTTACCATCCAAGATGGGGCTATTGTCGAAAGGTGTTATCACAGACACAACTGTTGCTCATTTGTGACATTGGATCATCACCACCTCACTCTTTGGTGTAGTCTTTATTTAAGATCCCAAGATGTGTAGAAAAGTCCAATGCAAATGACTAGCTCTGAGAAAAACCTAATATAGCAGGCAACTAAGACAGCCTCCCAGGTACCCACACTCCCCAGAGCTACACTGCTATGTCACAGAGTGGTCTCACATTCTTATTTTCTCTTCTTCAGACACAGTATGCTCTATAGCTACAGTAACAATAGCCAGGAATGAACACGGGGCTCAGAAGACTGGGCTCTCCTTGTTTTTATATGTTCCTCACAGGTAGCCTAGGAATGGAAGACAAATGTCCCCATTGAGACTACTGCCATTAGTTCCTGCCTTCCTGCTCAACTGCTCTTCCTCCCTGATTATGGTAATAATTTGAATTAACTGACATATCCTTGATTAACAAGGATGTTTCTCTTCTTCATTGCCAGAGCTGGATTTTGCATGAACCTAACTCTTTACCATATCTCCAAGAGCTATGCATTCAGAATAGCGATAGTGTGCATGCATGGGGGAGAGGTTAGGTGGAGGTTACAAGGAGATGTCACAGTAAGGAGACAGGGATTCTTGGCAAATAAGAAACTGGCTTAGAGCAATCTTTTGTCCAAAGAGCATCGCAAGCAATTACATTGCAAAAGTCAGCCCTGGAAAAAGATGTAGTGTTTAAAATGCTATGGTAATTTGACTTCAGTAGTATTGGTTTTAGGAGAGAATTATAATTAATCCCCCTTCTGATTCTCAATTTTGCCTTTCTCGTGTGGGCAGAATGCATCTTGTCAATTCTGCTCCCTAATATCTCTTATAACTGTTTCCTCATGTCCACTCATGGCTATCACCCTAATTCAAGCCTAATCACTTCTTAATAAATTTCCTAATTTGTATCCCTGCTTCTGGTCTCTCCCTTCTTCAATCCATCCATACAGCTGCTGAAATAATCTTTCTAAGCACAAGCATGACAATATCAGAACCATAAGACCCATAACTACTAATTTTTTCACCTGGGGCAAGGATAAAGGTAAGAAATGGGACAGATGGGGTTGCTAGCATGAGGTACAGGCTCTTAAGTTGTTGTTTTTTTTTTCTACATGGTTAGCCAACCATAAACAGTTACAGAAAGTCTCTGCAAACTCCACAATCTTTTCATGGCATTTCCATTCTATCACACATCATCATAACTCTCCCAGAAGCAGGCATTCTAGCATCTCCATTTGGGGAGATGCCACCAGAGGTACTCTGAGAATATAATAGATATTGTTACATTTGTATTCCCAGAGTCTAGCATAGGGGTGAGGAACCTGTGGCCTAGAGGCCACATGTGGCCCTCTAGGTCCTCAAGTGTGGCCCTTAGACTGAATCCAAACTTCACAGAACAAGTCCCCTTAATAAAAGGATATGTTTTGTGAAGTCTGGATTTAAAGTCTGCACTTGAGGATCAGAGGGCCATATGTGGCCTCAAGGCCACAGGTTCTCCAGCCCTGGTCTAGCATAAATGCCTTTGCATTAATGTTTAATAAGTAATTTAATAAATAAAAGTTGTAATAAAAGTTTCTTGGATTGATGTAAGCCTTCTTAACTCAAACACATCCAGTCAATTTCCAAGGCAAAGAGCAGGATCTGGTGGAGCCCATTCCCACTGATAGCTTTTGCTATTGATCCAGTCAAATGCCCCAAAATGATGGTGCTCATAAAAATGCACAGCCTAGTAAGATAGGAGTCATTATTTTCAGGAGCAATTTCCCACACAAAAAAAAAAAACAATTCACTTAACCAATGTGTAAAATGTATTTTCAGTGCGAAAATTTTCTTCACAAAATGCTTTTTCTCAAATTCCCAGCTTTCTGAAGTAACTAAAGAACATTCTTGAAGTGCAATCCATTTCTTAAACCAAAATGTCAGGGGTTTTGTCATCTCTGGGACAGTTTCTAATCAGGCTCAGCCAGGAACTCAAAATTTGTTTGTTAAGTTAATTTCTTAATAGGTTTTCAGCCATTAACATCACCACCAGGTTTCAGCAGCCCGGCAAAGACAGAGTACTAAAGAATGGAGCCAACACAGTCTAAGACAGAATAAAGAGGGAAATCTGAACTACAAGGTTGGAATCTGACAGTTTCCCCCTTTCTCTGTCAGTGGGAAAAGCAGGTAGTTTGCGTGTGACTGAAAATCATTGTTTATACTGCCTGGGACAGGATCAAATGACTTGAAGGATTAACATATCAGAACAGTAAGTCTCAAACACCAACTGAAAAAAAGCCAGAAAAATTCACCTTCCCCCCACCCATCCTACCACATACACACAGTGTCATGTTTTAACATATTCTTCTTGGGGAAAAAAAAGTTGTGGGTGGAGGGACGATTCTAGGATGGAATCAAGAGACTTTGTTTGGAAACAAAATATAAGGAAGCAACCAGTTGCCTGGAGCAGTTCTGACACAAATCCAATTCTCTTCCTTTTTCCTGAAATACTTTCTAAGAAGTCCCTTCATTAAACTGATAATAAGAGACAGTCTCCACTCTGTGGTCAAATTGCTGTTCAATCATTTTCAAACTTGTGACTTTTCCTGATCCCATCTGGGGTTTTTTTTGGCTGAGATACTGGAGTGGTTTATTATTTCCCTCTCCAGATCATTTTACAGATGAGGAGACTGAGACAATTGAGTAGTCACTGGGTAAGTCACACTAAGTGTGACTTACAGCTAGTAAGTACCTGAGGCCAGATTTGAATTCAGGAAGAGGGGTCTTCCTGATTCCAGACTCTGCACTCGATCCACTATGCCACCTAGCTGCCCTTATGTCAAATTTGCTGTTGTTCAGTTGTTTCACTCATGTCCAACTCTTCATGAACCTGTCTGTGGTTTTCTTGGCAAAGATTTCCTTCTCCAATTCATTTTACAGAGGAGGAAACTGAGACAAATAAGGTTAAGTAACTTGCCTAGGGTCACACCTAGTATCTAAGGCAGGATTTGAACTCAAGTCTTCCTGACACTAGACCCAGAGCTCTATCCCCTACAATGCCTATATGTTAAATGTATATCATGAAAGTGCTGCTATTAGCATATCATTCCCCTGCACTAGAAACTTCAGCAGCCCTACATTATCCTTAGGATAAACTCCTCTTCCATTTGGCATTTCAAAGCCTTTTGCAATCTGACTCTAATCTATCTGTCTGGACATAGTAGGCACTTAACAAATGTCTATGGACTGACTAACTAGCTATCCAAGATGATCACCTCTTACCCTCACATACTACTGACCTGTTTCCTGTTCTTTTTTTCATCAAGACACCTTTCCTGATTCACCGACTTGTTACCACCTTTATCCCAATAACTGTCTATTTTTTTTATTGACATTAGATATGTATTTATTTCTCAAAGTTGCATCCAAACCCCATCTTTTCCCCATCCTTGCCAACATAATGTAAGCTCATAGAGAGACTGTATCATTTATATGTGTGTATATGAATACATATATGTGTGGAGGGGTGTATACATACATACATATACACACATATGTGTGTATATATGTGTGTATAGGTATCACATGCACATGCACACATATACATGCATACACCACACATACACACCACACATACACACACACACAAACACATATATACCCCCTTCCACCTAGCATAGCTCCTGGCACATAATAAGCAATTAACAAATGTTTTTGATTTATTTGGGTTTTTTCCAATACAGATACATTAATCTTAAGGAATTACAAAAATCTGTGTGGTTATAGGCAGAACCTCTCCTGGTCATTAAAGACAATGTGGTGCCATGGAAAGAATACTGAACCTGAATTTGAGGAGCTAGTCTGTCACTCACTAACTATAACTTTAGGAAAGCCTAGATGTCTCTAATCCCCAGCTTTCTCTGTTATAAAATGAAATAATAATGCTTGCTACACCTATCTCACAAAGTTGTCTTCAACTTTATAGATGTCATCAGTTATGTTCCCTTCTCTTCACTCACACAGCCCTGTGGCTCTTGCACATTATGATAGCTTGCTGATTGGTCTCTCTGCCTCAAGTCTCTCCCCACTAAAAGCCAATTTCATTCAGCTGCCAAGGTGATCTTCCTAACCCACAGACCTGACCACTGGCTCCCTATTGACACCTGTATCATATAAAAAAAAGTCCTCTGGCTTTCCAGTCTTTTTTTTGTGTATGTATGCATTCTAGGATCTAAGTACACTGGCCTCCTTGCTGTTCTTCTCAACATACTCCATCTCCTTACTCAGTACCTTTTCCCTGACTATCTCCCATACCTAGAATGCTCTCCCTTATTTCTTCTGCCTCCCAGCTTCCCCACTTCCTTTAAGACTCAGTTCAAATCCCACTCTCTCCAAGACAACTTCCTGGCCCACTCTTCCCCCCCCCTCCCCAACCACTACTAGTGCTTTCTCTCTGAAATTATCTCCCATTTGCATGATAGATAGTATTATATACATATACATACATGTATTGTTATATGTATAAATGTAAATAGCTTTTTCACATTTTACATGTTTCTTATATAATACACAGCTGTTCACATGTTGCCTCTTCCTAGAATGTAAGTTCTTTGAGATCAGGGACCATATTTGTTTTTCTTTATATCTCCATTGTTTAGCACATGCCTGGCACACATAGTAAGCATTTAATAAATGCTTGCTGACGGACTGGCAGATATGTTGCAGAAAAGCAGATTCACAAAGAACACAGAAAAAAGTGATGCCCCACTTAAGGGGAACCTCATGAACACTTATAAAGAAGAGAAAAGGATTTCCAAGAACCAAGAGCTAGTTACACCTTTGCCATAGGGACTCTCTAGTCTTGAATACTCTCTTTGGATGGAAGAGCTTTTTTTTATTTTGGTGGTAGGAGGGGCAGTGGGGTAGGGAGAGGGGGTTGTGTTTATACTATTTCACCATAGAGAAAGAAGGAAGGAAACAAAAATCTATTAAACATTTTACTATATTCCAGGAATGGTGCTAAGTTCTAGAGGCACAAATAAAAATAAAAGAAAGATGATCCCTGCCCTCAAGGAGCTCACATTCTAATGGGGGAATGAAGTGAATAAAAGGGAACAAAAGGTGTGAGGGATGAGGTAGGAGGTGGTTTTGAAGTCCAGAAGTCAGGAATTGGGTGGGCAGGAAAATAAAGCTTAGCCAGGGCCCCTCCACAAAATGGAGGTTCCAACAAGAACTCACAAATGAGAGAAGCAGGGCTAGCATTACAATGGGACTTCCATGTTGAGAAGGCCTTAGGGAAGATTGTATGTTCGAGGATGAGGAGGACTCAAGGTATAAGGGAAGTCCCAGGATGAGACAGCATCATTTCAAAGACTGGAAGATGGGAACAAGAAGAGGAGGGGAATGAAATGGTACAGAAAGTGTTGTTACCCTTTTTAAAAGCTAAGTCTGACTGAGTCATTGATAATTAACTGACAATCATGATGGGAAGCCAACCAAGAGAGACTGAGCTATAGCATTGTAAATATACTCTCTATCCCTCAGGGCTCTCTCCATAACATGGAAGGCATATAATAGCAACATGCTGGGAAAAAGACCCTACAAGAGTTAGGAGAGTCAATTCAGAGCACACGGACTACATCTAAAGGGCTCTATAAATGCTGCTATTATTGTCATGGACATTAGGCTACTACACGTTAAGGAGGACTTGAACCCCAGGTCTTTCTGACCCCAAACTCGACTCTCTGGTCCTCTATCCAGATGTCATTATTGTTTCCATATTCACAAAAATGAACCCAGAATCTACCATTAGACCAAATGTAGTATTAATTAAGGTGGGACTTTTTTACTGTTTTCTCTTTTAGAATGCTAAAGTAATCAAATACCTTCGATTAAGTCTTACTAGGTACAAAGCCCCAGACCCACACCCTTTTGCTGATTAGGTATGAAGTCTTTGGGCCCTAAGAAGTGTAATAAACTCAGAGGCTAGCATTTTGTTTGGGGCTCTCACTCACTGGAACAGTGTTGATGTAGAGACTCTGGGTAGCTGCTGGAGCACCGCCCGTGGCTTTGAAAAAATGCAGATGTTGGTGCTTCTCTGGTAAATATGTTTTGTGATTTGGGCTGTTATATTGTCTCGGTTTGTAATTTCTGCTTGTATTTGCTCTAAAGTTCAGGGTGCTGGCTTTTTTCCCCTGAACTAAGTGAATGATATATGTATATTTAATGAAAGTAAGATTGTTAACCCCTTAAAGTTGCTTTCCTTAGAAAATCAGATGAGAGAAACTGTGCTAGAAGCTCTTGTTGCTGGTCTTATTGGGTCTTGCGACTCAACAGCAGCTGCTAGCCACATTGCTGTTACACCAAATTATAAACAATGGCATAGATTATAATAATGTCATTATAGAGCAACAACTGTTCCCATTTATAAATCTAAGGTATGCTGGGCAGGGAGAATTGAGTAGCAGTCACAGTTCAAGATTACCTGAATGGTTTGTGAAAGCTCAGTTTCTATGTGTAGATTTTTTTTCTAATAGAGTTTACTTGTCTTCAGTCCCCAGAAGTCATGCTCAGAACCATATTTATGTTCACATTCAAACCCCTATGTCATATTAAAAGTGGCACTAAATTCCTACTGCTGCCTTTTTTGAGGGGGAGGGGGATAGTATTTTTCCAGGGTTGTTTATTTTAAATTTCACATTGTTTTTGCTATTTCTTCTCAGTGGTTAAAAGTCCAGTTGGGAGGATTTTCCACGAGGTTGAGAATTCCTGGGAAACCATGACAATATTCAGCTTTCATGATTACATAGAGGGACATATTTCATGAAAATTACATCGCCTTTGAGTGCCGTCCTATGAATGAGCTCTAATGTTGGAATGCTATTGGATTGAATTTCAGGACATATTTTACATATTTCCAACTGGCAACCTTGAGATGTCTTCTCAATAACTGCGATTATGAAGGGTAGCCTATTTGGTATGAAAACATTTGTACAGGATGGACAAGGCTTCCTGAAAAATGTTGTACATCTTTATGGCTGACATTTTACTTGTTTGAGTTAGACTTTTTTTTCACAGCCAAAATGAAATATTTCACTATATAACTCTTTCTCCCCTACTTCAAACAAAACTGGTAGTTCTACCTCAGAAGTTTCTCAACTGTAATAAAATCTCATGCATAAGAATACTCTTGTATATGAGAATGTCTAGTTATCCCATAATGCCAAGAATATAATACACTCAGGTAATATCTTATTTCTTTGGCTGGTGATTCCTGGAGCTAATACTAGGCACACTCTATGCCTTTCAACATGTTTATTTCAGTTTATGGCTAAAGTACAATACATTCATTCATTCTTGCATTCATTCACAAAACATTCAAATACGTATTATGTACAAGGCACTATGGTAGATGCTGAAGGAGATTAAAAAAAAACAACTAAGACCTGGGGTCTGCTCTTATAGAACTTAAGGAATCTCTTTTTAAAGCAAAAGACTTGCCTAGCATCAAGGGAAGAAAATCTCAAATTGTCTTCTCTTTTAGATTCTTTTCACTAGTCCCTTTGGAGTCTTGACTCTGAAGAAATTAATATTGCTGTTCGGTTACTTTCAGTAATGTCCAACTCTTCATGACCCCATTTGGGGTTTTCTTGGCAAAGATAGTGGATTGGTTTGCCATTTCCGTCTTCAGCTTATTTTAGTTTATCTCCTAGGAAGGAGATTCTCAGCCTAAAGTCCCAAGAACAAGGGAAAAGATACTCCCACCTAAATAAAGAGCCAGAGACCTAACCCTACCTTCTTATAAGAATTTCATGGACTGTGTATCTATAGTTGCTTGTTTGCTGTCTCATGGAGAGGCAAGGGAAGGGAGAGAGGAAGAAATTTGAAACTCAAGTTTTTAAAAAGACAAAAGGTAAAAAAAAATTGTTTTTACTTGTAATTTGAAAAAATAAAATATAAAACTTTTCACGTTAAAAAAAGAATTCCATGTTATCTCCCAATTTTCAGTCTCTGAAGTCTAGGCCATAAGCCAGGTAATACTTATTTGCCCAATAACTATGAAAAAGAAACTTTAGGGTCCAAGTTTCCCTAGTTTCAAAATCTTAAGTCTTTTCTGTTCTCCCACATAGAAAAATTAATGGAGAAAATAAATAAACTACAGACAACCTAAACCCAGGGGGCAAGGTCATTGTCTCTTCTACCTACTCATCTTCATTGCTGGTCTTTTCATATGCAGTTGAGGCCAGGTAAGAATAAAGAGATACATACAAGGTACCTGATCATGTATAGGAAGAAAAGATAATTTCAGACTAGGGGACCCGAGAAGTTTTCCAGGAGGAGGTGACATTTGAGATTAGCCTTGAAAGGATGGGTAGAATTTCAACACAGAGAGATAAAAGGGAGGAAATTACAGACCTGAGGTGGTAAAGTGAGGGAAATATTTAGGAGATAAGTGAGAAATGTAGTTGGGCTAGAGCACAGAGTTCATGAAGGTAGAATAGTGTCAAACAAAGAGAGAGAGAAAGGTAGTTTGTAATCAGATTGTAAATGATTTTGAACGTCATGTAAAAGATCATGGACAGTGTTCTGTACATAGGATGGGCCTAACACATGTTTGTCAGAGAAATGAATGATTCTATTCACCACCAAATAAAAGTCATAGAAGTTTTTTTAGTGCCATGTAAAGAGCTATCTATTGGCAATGACATGTAAAATGGATTGATGGATTGAAATCAGGAGAGGATAGTGGGTAGGAAACTGGTCCAGGGGATGCTATTAGTTCATAAAGGAACTAGTGAAGGGCTATATTGGGGTACTGGCAACATTAATGAAAAGAAGAAAAGAGACTGAGGAAATATTACAGAGGGAAAATCAACAGGATTCTGCAACTGATTAAATATGAGGAAACAATACAAGATTACCTTTAAGTTTTGAAGTCTAAGTAATGAAGAGAATGATGATGAAATTAATATCAGTCATGTCCAACTCTTTGTGACCTCATTTGGGGTTTTCTTGGCAAAGATACAGAGATACTGGTTCACCATTTCCTTCTCCAATTCATTTTACAGATAAGGAAACTGAGGTAAATAGGGTTAAGTGACTTGCCCAAGATCATACAGATAGTAAGCTCCTGAGGCCAGATTTGACCTTACGAAGATGAGTCTTTCTGACTCCAGACCTGTCACTCTATCCACTGTGCCGCCTACCTGCCTGATGTCATTAATAGCCATTGAGATATTAAGAGGAAGAGAGTTCTGGAAGGAAAATGAATTTAATTCAAATCATTATTGTCTTTGCATTAACTGGAAAAAATTGAGATTGCCTGAAAAGATTATTTGATTGGAACTCACCAACCAACTTATTTTTTTAAACATATGGAAGATGGAAAAAAGGAAGATAATATAGGATGAAAATGGCAGTGTGGAATACTGTTTGTAAAAATGGAGAGGATTCTGGGAACTTTTGCCCCTGGGCCAGCAAGGGATATTGGGCATCTAAGACAGGAAAAATCAAAAAAAAAAACTTGAACTTAATGGAAGATTTGACATACAAGAGCCAAGGAAATATAAGGTACATACCAAGGACTAATTACAAGGGATTCAATAAGGACAGACTGTTTACCTTTTATGTATGTAAAATGTAAAACGTATGTCTAAGATTGTTATTAATAATTGGGTAGTTCATAAGATTGGGGTAGACCTGAGTATGATATGAATTTAAAAAGTAAAACTGTTTAGCAACCGCTAAAAAGAGTAATTATTTTATACAAATGAAGTGTGAGAGAAAGAACTGACACAGAGGAATTAGATGGGGGAGGAGAGTTGTTAGTTCTGGAAACCTACTTTCATCAGAAAGGGTTCAAGAGGGAGTTACGAGGGATAGGAAATAAGAGATATGCACAAACATAAAAACAAAGATCAGAAGTAGAATGAAGTAGAAACTATGTGTCTATATAGGTATGTGTGTATCTATGTACCCATGTATATGTGTATCTATGTATCCATCTATCTATAATATATCCATGCTTAATTGTAGCCTGGGGTAGGGGGAGGAGGCAAGGAAGGGCAAAAAAAGAACAAAGTAAAAAATGCACAGCAGAGAACAAAAGAAAACTAACAAGGAAGCAAAGAAAGATGGACAGTTCTCAACATATCACATAATATTTATTATATAGGCTTTCTTGAAATGGAAATTTATTGCTATATATTTTGAAAACTCTCATATTGTGCTATGCACATGCCATGTTTTTTCTTTTGTATTTAAGTTTCAGTATTTAAGTTTATAATTTCTTTTTCTTTTCTTCTGTATTTAAGTTTCAGTAATTTTTTTTTTTAAATATCAAGAGCATGAAAGATCAGAATGGATTGAGTCAAGGAAAAGAACACCACAAACATTCTGATGTATAAAGGATTTTGTAACCTATATTGAGGAAAAGAAGAAAAGTAAAGAAGAAATAAGACCAAAGCTTAGAACGGATCAATGATGATAACTAAATAGAGAAAGAAAGTCAAGTTATTCAATTTTTAGTGCCCTTCAGTTTTCTGTGCCAAAGAGAATGATTTCAATGCTGGAAGAGAGAGAATAAAAATAGCTAATAGGGAAAGGGAGCAAGCATTGCTCTTGTTCCATCAAGTCCAGAACATCACCAAGACTCTTGGAAAAGTTCTATAATTGGGATGGGTGGGGGTGGGAGGGAGGGATGAGAGTCAAGATGGCAGAGCAAAAGGAAACATTTTGGCCTAGCTCTCCCAGAATATCTCCTCAACAACTACCTAGAAAATGAGCCAGACTGAATTCTGCTTGGGAAATAAAAAGTCACAGTGAGTAATTTCCCGAGACCAGTACAGTTTAGAGGCAAATATAGGTAAAGTGACTTGCCCAGGGTCACATAGATAGTAAATGTCTGAGGCTGTATTTGAACTCAGATCTTCTTGACTCCAGGCCCAGAACTCTATCCACTATTCCATTTAGACTGATGCAAAATGAAGTAAGCAGAACCAAGAGAAGAATGTGTATGATGACAGCAATATTGTAAGGATAACTAAACTTTGAAAGACTGATCAACATGATGAGCAACCACAATTCCAAGAACTCATGATGAAACATGCTATCTACCTCCATAAAGAGAAACGTTGGACTCAGAGTGCAGATCAAAACATTATATTTTATTTCTTTCTTTTTTTTAAAAAAACATGGCTAATGTAGAAATGTGTGTTGCATGTCTGTATTTATTTTCAATGTGCTGTATTTTTCTTGCATTCTCAATGGTTGGGGGGAAGGGAGACAATTTGGAACTGAAATAAAATAAATAGAATTGTTTTTTAAAAAGGAAAAAGATCTATAATTACTCAAAAGTCTGGCCTATCAATCCACATTGGAAAAAATCAAGTGGATGAAAATGTCAATTGACCAGATTGTAACATGAATTTGGATCGTCTATAAATACAGCTTGTTCATCAGTGTATTTATTTGGGATAGACAGTACAAAT
Organism: Trichosurus vulpecula; assembly: GCF_011100635.1. NCBI lineage: Eukaryota > Metazoa > Chordata > Mammalia > Diprotodontia > Phalangeridae > Trichosurus > Trichosurus vulpecula. The sequence continues at coordinate 255,057,353 of NC_050577.1, forward strand.
GAGAATAACGTGGTCCCAGAGTCGAATAAGGTTAAAGGAAGGCTAGATTGCATTTGGGAAAATGTAAAGCTCTTTTAATGACTCCAAGCCTCTCCCAGAAACAAAGGCCCTTCTTTGTAATATCAACAATTTATTGTTCTTTGCCAAACGATAGATATAGAATATAATTGTTGCTGAAGAATTAAAGATGTCTATTACATAGTAGGCAATAGAGAGGAACATGGGGGTATATGCAGGTTGCTCAAAAAGACAAGGAATTTGGAAGAAACAGTAGGAGAAAGTTATAGAATCAGGGAAATATATAATAGAAAATGGGTTAATCCATCTCAATTGTGAAGGATCATAGATAGACAACAAAAATGCTCCCACTGGTGTCCTTGTGATAGGAAAAAGTGATTAAGTCTCCAGAATGTTGGTGGAGCCTTTAAGGCTAATTTAGGTGAGGACGTGGACACGAGTCACACAGGATGGGCAGGAACAGATGGACTGTGAGCTGTGTCAATGGAAAGATCATCCAAATTAGTGCAATCAAATTATAGATCTATTTGAATTGTTGTAATCATTTATATCAGTTAAACTCCCTGAGGAATAATATTTATCTTTGACTCCTCTCTCTCACCTCCAATATCCAAGCTGTTGCCAAGACCTGTTCATTCACTTCTGTGATATCTCTAATATTCACCTCCTTCTCTTCTCTGATGCTGTAATGCAGGCCTTCATCACCTCTTGTACTATGGTAATAGCTTCCTGATTGGTCTACCTGCCTCAACTCTCTCCCCATTCCAGTCTATCCTCCATTCAGCCATTAAAATGGTTTTCCTAAAATGCAGGTCCAACCATGTCACCACCTTCCCCCCAATTCAATAAATTCCAGTGGCTCCCTATCACCTCCGTGATCAGATACAAAATGATTGGCTTGACATTCAGAGTCCTTCATAACCCAGACCCCTCCTACCTTTCCGATGTTCTTACATTTTACTCTTCACCAGTACTCTGATCCAGTGACACTAGCTTATTCGCTATTGCACAAGCAAAACACTCCATCTCTCTGTTTTGGACAATTCCCCTGGCTATGCCCCCCCCTACTTGGAATGCTCTCCTTCCTCATCTCTACCTATTGACTTCTCTGGCTTTCTTTAAGTTCCAACTAGGACTTCATCTCTTACTAGAAGCCTCTCCCAAGCCTTTCTTGATTCTAGTGCCTTTCTTGTGTTAATAATTCCCTATTTATACTGTATATGGCTTGCTTTGTATATATTTGTTGGCATTTTGGCTCCTTCATTAGATTGTAAGTTCATTGAGGGCAGGACTTTCTTGCCTCCTTTTATATCCCCAGCACTTAGCACAGTGCCAGGCACAAATGAGGCTCTTAATAAATGTTTATTGATTGATTGATAGTTTTGTCGATGCCCATTCTCATGTTTATTTTTCAGCATCAGCTATTTGTTTAAATCAGTTTGCATCAATCGCACACCATAATAGTTTCCCATTTGTATTCTCTTCATTTGGTGTTAATTTTGATAACCGTTCTAATAAGTTGGTGATCTGACTGATGACTGATTTGGAAATGACTCCCACATCAGAAGCTAGTTGTTTCCTCTCCATTAAAGTATGATCAGCTTAATTTTTATAACACTATCTGTTGTTTGACAGGTCCAAACCCATGGACTCTCTTAAAGAAAGTCTTCAAACTATATAGGCACGAGTCTTTTTTTATCAGTCAATAAACATAAGGACTTACTATATGCCAGGCACTGTGCTAAGCCTTGGGAATGCAAAGAAACAGAAAAAAACAGTCCTTGTCTTCAAAGAGTTTGCATTTTAAAGTAAAAATTCTAAAGCTTATTTTTTAAACTTATTTAAAACATATTTAAGCTTACATCTTTAAATACATAAGTAGGTATATGTAAGATAAATAGAGAAAAGATTCAAGGTAACCTCAGAGGGCGAGGTCTATAAGCCTTTGGACTCTTCCATTTCTTTTTGCTGAACCATGTTTTTCCACATATGTTTGCTTTTTTAATAGACATCTCTAAGTGTCAAAGTACATGTTGATCTAGTTGGGAGGAGGATGGCTTATCGAATTCTTCATAGAATTCCTCTCCCTCCTCATCTTCTTCAGTAGATGTTGGCCTATAAACTACAAATATTTTCATGGTGGTATTTTCACAAATGCTTATCATAATCACTGTAATACAAGATGAGAGTCAAGATGACCAAGTATGCCATAAAATTGTTCTCTGTGGCGTTCGCATGTAGTATAATATCAATTCTTTTACTTACCTCTCTAAGAGGAATATGTAAACCATTTTTACATTCACCTGCAACTTTTTTTGTTCTATGATTTTTGGTCATAGTAAGATTATCAAGACTGATGTAGTTTAGTTCTTCTAGTTACATGCCCACACACTGGTCACTGGATAAGGATCTCCTAATTAGGGTGCCAATGGCTAATTGCTTATAGATGATCTAAAAACTGGGCAATTCTTAGCACTCTCTGCCCCACTTTCCAGCACCAAGTCACTGTCCAGTTTATTTACATTGTTTACCCATTCCTCTCTCATCTTCCATTCACCATCCCTTATTCACTTGCCACTTGCCACTGACACATTCTTACTCCTATAGTAAAGTGAGTACAGGTTTTGAAGTCAGGAGAGCTGGGTTCAAGACCCAGCTCTGCCACTTAATTCTCATGTAGCCATAGGCAAAATATAGCCTCTCTGAACCTCAGTTTCCTCATCTGTAAAACCAAGATGATGATTTCATGCTCTTTCCCTTAGAGGTTTACTATGAGGAAAGAAGTTTATAAACTGTAAAATATTAAATAAATATGAACTATTGTTATAATCCACATTGGGGTCATTGGACTTGGCACTGAGAGAATTGATGAGAGGTTAGGAGGGCTCCTTCTCAAATCTCATTGGCCTTCTCCCTGAAGAGCACAAATACCAACCTTGTGAGTAGAGAATCAGAAATTGTACTGGCTATATGCAAAGAGGGAAACAAGGCCCCTCTTGAGTAATTGGTTTCCAATGGGTATAAGGAGGGAAAAAAAAATCTCTTTTAGACAGGCGCAGGGTTTTGGCTGAAATTCAGCCACATACCTATTCTAAGGTGAGTTTGGGTATAACCCTAATAATTATAGTTACTCTTTAGAGAAAGAGCCCAAGAGGTTCACCTGGAGATTTTTCCAGATGTAAGCAGGTATGTGAGAAGCGCAATAATGAAGATGTAAACCGGATGAGGCCATTTTGTGCCCCCATACACTTCTCTCCAATAGCCTGAATGCTAGAAGGAGATGTTCTCACAGCAATCATGAGGATGATGCAACCCAGCCATCTAACGAACACCAGATGCTGGCCTAGCCTTACAATCTGTAGTGTTAAAAGAGAAGGGGGTGGGGGGACCTGAAGTTTGAGTGCCTTTGCAGTTATCAATCTGTCATGAATTGTAATCAAACCAAAATACACCTCTTTATTCTATCAGGTCTTGGGATAGGTGGATCATATGCAGTGCAGATCTGCTATGTGAACGGCTGAGGCCCTTAGGACTCACACCCCACATTTATCTCAGCGCCTCATTAATAGAGTAACTCTGCTGAGGTTGATACAATGGTCAAAGACATGTTCTAAGTTTTCTGCCTCTTGAGGGAGGGAGGGCAAGGAAAGGTGAACTGTATCAGGTATGCCAGAAACCGAACATTTGGGTAAATACACACTTACTGTCCTGCATAACAGATAGCATCCCTCTCACCCTTTCTTCCTCTTCCTAATATAAACTCAGTGTAACAATAAAGAACTGCTGCTGGGTCTGCAGAGGTTGGGGTGCTATGCTCACTACCTTCTCCTCTAAAAGGGCCCTTCTACTGTGGACCCAGTCATGCTTCTGGACCGAGTTCAACTCCAAGGGAGCCTTGCCTCTAATGGGAGGAGTGGCCAGGTTCACCAGTTTTCTCACACTCTTTGGCTTCTGAAATCCCCATCTTGGCATCCCATAGGCAAATTATTTAAAGTACAACCATTTCAAAAGGAGCAGTTAAAAGGTACTCACCATACTATATGAACCAGTCTTGGGATAGGTATTTATTTCCTACACACAAAAGGAACAATAAACCCAGAACACTCACAGACTGCATCTGACAAAAACAAGATTCAGTACCAACCTATAAATACTGATACTTAAACCTCATTAGGACATAAAAAGTTTATAGGATTGATGATCAGGCATTATACATTCACCTCAGTGCTACACTATCCAGCAACTCTTGGTATATGTTTGTTAATAAAATGGTCCAGACTTGGACTAATTCTATTCTTGTGAGCAATCATCTCTGATGAAGAAACTCCCCTTGACACATATCAACTCCACTCTTTGAAAAATCACCAGATCTCTTGAACTCACAAGAAGTCCTCCAAGCCTAGACCCTTACATCCTATGAACGATATTCATTCACATGAGTTTAGGTGAATAAAAACAGAAGTAGAAAAGGCAGCCAGTCAAAGGCCCAAGTGTAAGCTTGCCTAGTGAGTGAGCCTGCATTACCTAACATGTTGGTGAGGTTGCTGTGATATCAAGGTAGAGAAGGGCCATTTCTTCCCCACCCCCATTAGAAGTCAGCTGGATGTTGTCTCTCTTTTTGCTGTTAAGGATGTGGAGAGAACCAAGGAACCATGCAGAGCTTGCCATTAAACACCAAAATGCAAGGTTCTTTCAACTGTGGGTCATCTCATGGCCATAAAGTAATCAGGGAATTCATCATTTTCTACAAACCAAAATTCTGAGTCCCATTTTCTTTGGAGTCCTCAGAAGTTTCCAGGGGATAGCTAAAAATACATTTCCTGAAATGGCCCCTACCACTCAATCCAACTTCTTCTACGTCAGAATAAATATATTTGTTTTTTTCCCATGGTATTTAGAAAGAATTACAGTACTAGATTTAGCTCTACTAAAACCAAAAGCTCAAATTTCCCCATAGTAATGCCCTGAAAAATATGGGAGTACAGTATTATTAACCCTGACAAAATAAAGCTAATTACTTTATAGTATTTGACACCAAAAAGTAGATAGATTAATTAATGACTGAGTGAATGCCTATAATTCCTGCTACCAAGGAGGCTGAGGCTGTTGGATCACTCGAGTTTGAGAATTTTGAGCTGCAGTATAGCTAAAATCCATCAGTTGTACATACTAAGTCCAACATCAATATCATGAGCCCCTAGAAACTGGGAGCCATCAGTGTCTAAGACCAGGTGAAGTAGCCCAGATTGGAATAAATGGAGCAAGTTGAAGTTTTCATGCTGATAAGCAGTGAGATCAGGTCTATGAGTAGCTACTGTACTTCTAGTTGGTGAAAAAGAATGAAAGAAACAAAAGAACCCAATGAAAAGAAGGAAGGAAGAAAGTAGGGAAGAAAGAAAGGATGGAAGGAAGGAATGAATGAAGGAGGGAGGGAAGGAGGGAAGGAAGGAAGGAAAGAAGGAAGAAAGGAGGGAGGGAGAGAAGGAAGGAAGGAAAGAAGGAAGACAGGAAGGAAGGAGGGAGGGAAAGAAGGAAAGAAGGAAGGAAGGGAGAGAGGAAGAAAGAGAGGGAGGGAGAAAGGAAAAGAAGGAAAGAAAGAAGGAAGAAGTATAAGAAGGAAGGAAGGAATGAACAAAGAAAGGAAGGAAGGATATCTTTTTAATGTACTTCTAATCTCCTCAATTAGATTGCAAAGGCAAGTCTTCGTGATTTCAAATGCTCTCATGGGTTTAACTATCATCTCTACGCAGATGACCCATAGGTCTGTGTATCTGGCTCCAGTCTCTCCCTGACAGCCTATTGGAAATTCCAGACAAGATGTCCTGGAGACATCTCAAGTTCAACATGTCCAAAACAGAATTTATTATCTTTGTCCTAAATCTACACCTCTTCCAAACATCTTTATTTGTGTCAAAGATACAGCCATTCATTCATTCAGGGTCTCAAGTTCACAATCTTGGCATTATTCTTGACTCCTCACTCACTTTCACCCCACATATCCCATCAGTTGCCAAATCTTGCTTTTTCTCACTTTTAAAGATCTCCTGTATCTGAATCCCTACCTATGCTCATGCAGCCATTTCAGTTCCCCTGGAATTGCAATTCCCAATCTCTCCTGGATTTTTGTAACAGCCTCCTAACAGTCTTCCAGTCTCTAGTCTCTCTTCACTCATCTTTCCACCACAAAACTGACAAAAGAGATTTTCCTCAAGCACTGATCTGACATCAATTCTCCCTAATCAACAAACTCCAGGAGTTCCCTATTATCTAGTATAGGTTCCCAAAGATTTTGCCCCTTAGGCAGTGACAGAATGATCTAGGGAGGCAGTAATAATTTAAAATGATGCAAATTTTGAAAAAAAAAATTGTCAAAGGGCTAAAGAAAGTAGTTTTCCAGGGGAAGCGCTGAGTAATTTTGTCTTGAAAAGGGGGTGGTAGGTCAAATAAATCTGGGAACCTCTGATAAGAATATCTTTTAAAGCCATCCATGCACAGCCTGTCCCCAAATGATCTTTCCTTCCTCATTGCAAATTACTCCCCTTTCCACCATCTCTGAGCCAGTCAAATGAGCTTCCTCTCTTTTCCTCACATATGCCACTTCATCAGCCATCTCTGTGTAGCCACACTGACTATCCCTGAAATTCAAAGAATGCCCCTCTCTTCCCCACCCCACCCCCCAGCTCAGTGAGGTGGAACAGTGGATAGGCAGCTGAGTCTGGAGTCAGGAAGGCCTAAGTTTGACTTCTGACTCAGACACATACTAGCTGGGTGACCCAGGACAAATCACTTAACCTTTATTTGCTTTGGTTTCCTCAACTGTAAGATAGAGATAATAGCACCCACATCCCAGAGTTATTGCGAGAATCAAATGAGGTAATATTTATAAATGTTAGTACAGTGCCTGGCACATAGTAGGCACCACATAAATGTTTATTCTTTTCCTTCCTCGGCATTCCTTACCCTCACCTCAAGGAACCCCTCCCCCTCTCTTCCTTCAAGATGCAGTTCAAGCACCACCTTCTACATGAAACCTTTCTTATTCCCCCAACTGTAAGTACTCTCTCTCCCTAAATATCCCAAATTTACTATTCGTATTTATTCTGTATATAGTTTTGTAGAAAATAAGGTCTTGAGAGCAAGGATTCATTCTTTGTATTTGTATTCCTAGCACCTAGTTCATACTAGGTGCTTAATAAATATTTGTCCAATGATTGATTGACTGACTGATTGATTGATTGAGTGGTGCCCACCATGGTCTAATATAGTTCTGGGCACTAAGCAGCCTTTTTAAACAAATGCAGAGACAGAGAGGACTTAGTTTCTTCCCTATTCTGACGACCTTTCAAGTTCTCATTCAAACGGAAATATAAGTCAGAGTTGATCAAAGGCAGGGAGGGGAAGGAGTGGTGTGTGTGTGTGCGTGTGTGTGTGTGTGTGTGTGTGTGTGTGTGTGTGTGTGGAGAGAGAGAGAGAGAGAGAGAGACAGAGCAGACAGACAGAGAGGGAAATGGAGAGAGAGAGACAGAGGGAGGGGAGGGGGGGAGAGGGAGAGACAGAGAGAGAGAGAGAGAGAGAGAGAAAGATAATGAGAGAGAGAGAATTCTGGTAGTACGTTAATAACACAGCCTTGCATAGGCTCCTAAGAGGTCAGTCTGGTTATAAGATTTTTCTGCAGATTTGAAAAGTCTCTGGGAGTCCTAAGAGTCTAGTCTTCTCTTGTCATAAATAAATTCTTGGATATCAGGGAGCAGAGCCAAGATGATGGCTGGAAAGCAGGGACTAGCATGAGCTCCCCACCGAGTCCCTCCAAAAACCTATAAAAAATGGCTCTGAACAAATTCTAGAACTACAGAACCCACAAAACAGCAGAGGGAAGCAGGACTCCAGACCAGGACAGCCTGACTGGTCTCTGCGTGAGGTCTATCCCACACAGAGCTGGGAGCAGAGCAGAGCCCAGCATGAGCGGTGCCAACCAACCAGACCAGGAGCCAGGCAGAGTGTGCCCTAGCGCCCTGAATCAGTGAGCTGCAGCAGTTACCAGACTTCTCAACCCACAAACATCAAAGGCAACAGAGAAGGTTAGTAGGAAAAGCTGTGGGAGTGGAAGAAGTTCAGGGTTCGGCTACCACCCTGGGGGCAGCGGAGTTGAGGCAGCTACAGAAGTACAGCTGCAGTTGCTTCCGGCCCCAGGCCCACCTGGTGGGAGGAATTAAGTGGCAGATCAGAGCAGGAGTGAAGAGCCTGCTGAAGATCCAAGTCCAGTCCGGGTTGGGGGTTCTTGGGCAAGGAGGAGTGCTGGTGTGGCAGAGCTGGCACATCCCCCCAAGCATGGAACATAGTTCTCTTAACTCCACAAGCAGTCATACCCCGCTGAAAAACTCAAGGGTCAAGTTAGTTGGCTGGGAATATGGCCAGGCAGTGAAAATGCACCCAGACTCAGTCTCAGACTTTGGATTCATTCTTTGGTGACAAAGAAGACCAAAACATACAGACAGAAGAAGTTAACAAAGTCAAAGAGCCTACAACAAAAGCCTCCAAGAAAAACATGAACTGGTCTCAGGCCATGGAAGAGCTCAAAAAGGATTTGGAAAAGCAAGTTAGAGAAGTAGAGGAAAAATTGGGAAGAGAAATGAGAAGGATGTGAGAAAACCATGAAAAACAAGTCAATGACTTGCTAAAGGAGACTCAAAAAAATACTGAAAAATATACTGAAGAAAACAACACCTTAAAAAATAGACTAACTCAAATGGTAAAAGAGCTCCAAAAAGCCAATGAGGAGAAGAATGTCTTGAAAGGCAGAATTAGCCAAATGGAAAAAGAGGTCCAAAAGACCACTGAAGAAAATACTATCTTGAAAATGAGATTGGAGCAAGTGGAAGCTAGTGGCTTGATGAGAAATCAAGATAAAACAGAACCAAAGGAATGAAAAAAATGGAAGACAATGTAAAATATCTCATTGGAAAAACCACTGACCTAGAAAATAGATCCAGGAGAGATAATTTAAAAATTATTGAACTACCTGAAAGCCATGATCAAAAAAAGAGCCTACATATCATCTTTCAAGAAATTATCAAGGAGAACTGCCCTGATATTCTAGAGCCACAGGGCAACATAGAAATTGAAAGAATCCATCGATCACCTCCTCAAATAGATCCCTAAAAGAAATCTCCTAGGAATATTGTTGCCAAATTCCAGAGCTCCCAGGTCAAGGAGAAAATACTGCAAGCAGCCAGAAAAAAACAATTTGAGTATTGTGGAAACCCAATCAGAATAACCCAAGATCTGGCAGCTTCTACATTAAGAGATCGAAGGGCTTGGAATATGATATTCTGGAGGTCAATGGAGCTAGGATTAAAACAAAGAATCACCTACCCAGCAAAACTGAGTATCATGCTCTAAGGCAAAATACGGATTTTCAATAAAATAGAGGACTTTCAAATTTTCTCAGTGAAAAGACCAGAGCTGAATAGAAAATTTGATTTTCAAACACAAGAATCAAGAGAAGCATGAAAAGGTAATCAAGAAAAAGAACAAGAAAAAGAAATTGCAAGGGACTTACTAAAGGTGAACTGTTTTGTTTACATTCCTACATGGAAAGACGATGTGTATGATTCATGAGACCTCAGTATTAGGGTAGCTGAAGGGAATATGCATATACATATATATATATATATATGTGTGTGTGTGTGTGTGTGTGTTTATGTATATATATATATATGTGAATGTGTATGTATGTATATATGTATGTGTGTGTGTGTGTATATATATATATATATATATATATAGATAGAGAGAGAGAGAGAGAGAGAGAGAGAGAGAGAGTGGACATGGGGTGAGTTGAAGATGAAGGGAAGATATCTAAAAGAAATAAAATCAAATTAAGGGATGAGAGAGGAATATATTGAGAGAGGGAGATAGGGAGAGATAGAATGGCGTGGATTATCTCACATAAAGGTGGCAAGAGGAAGCAGTTCTGTGGGAGGAGAGGAGAGGGCAGGTGAGGGGGGGATGAGTGAATCTTGCTCTCATCAGATTTGGCCTGAGGAGGAAATACCATACATACTCAATTGGGTATCTTACCCCACAGGAAGGAAGAGGGAAGAAGATAAATAAAAGGGGGGGGGTGATGGAGAGGAGGATAGATGGGGGTGGAGGTAATCAAAAACAAACACTTTCAAAGGGGATAGGGTCAAGGGAGAAAATTCAGTAAAGGGGGATGGGTTGGGAAGGGGCAAAATATAGTTAGTCTTTCACAACATGAGTATCGTGGAAGGGTTATACATAATGATACATGTGGCCTATATTGAATTGCTTGACTTCTTAGGGAGGGTGGGTGGGAAGGGAAGAGGGGAGAGAATTTGGAACTCAAAGTTTTAGAAACAGATGTTCAAAAACAAGAAAAAAAAACATTTTTGCATGCAACTAGAAAATAAGATACACAGGCAATGGGGTGTAGAAATTTATCTAGCCCTAGAAGAAAGGAAGGGAAAAGGGGATGGGAGGGGAGTGGGGTGACAGAAGGGAGGGCTGACTGGGGAAAAGGGCAACCAGAATATACGCCATCTTGGGGTGGGGGGGAGGGTAGAAATGGGGAGAAAATTTGTAATTCAAACTCTTGTGAAAATCAATGCTGAAAACTAAATATATTAAATAAATATTTTTTAAAAAATAAATAAACTCTCATAGTAACTCCATGATACCCCCCATGTATCCTTCATACCAGGGATGACTTACAAGTTAGATCAGGCCCCACAGTCATCTTTGGTTCAGATTTCCATCTTTAAAATTGAGCCTATTTAAGGTTCTTGGCCTATGATACCTTATGAAGCATCTTCTTAAAACTGGCAATGATGTAAATAATGACAAATTTTAAATGGATTGTATGGATACACACCCATCCCCCCCCCCCCCACACACACACATATACACACATACACACATCATTTGGTCCCTCATGAGTTTTTGGAGTTTCTAAGATGCATGATGCTATGTCATCCCATATTTTCAGGAAAGGAGAAATTTCCAGAACGGCCTAGTGATATCATCCCTCTCTCCATATAACAACTACCTCTTCTTTTAACAAACAGATATGGGCTCAACTGAGAAGTATAAAAACCATTTGAGGGGACCTACAAAAACAAATTTATAGCAGTTAGAAAAAAAGCATATGAATATAGATGCAAAAATTTTAAATAAAATATTAGCAAAAAGCTTACAGCAACTTATCATGAAAATAATTCACTATGACCAGATAGGATTTACTCCAGGAATGCAGGGCTGGTCCAATACTAGGAGAACTATCAGCATAATTGATCATATTAACAACAAAAACCATATAATTATCTCAATAGATATAGAAAAAGCTTTTGACAAAATACAATACCCATTCTTATTAAAAACACTAGAGAGCATAAGAATAAATGGAGTCTTCCTTTAAAATGATAAGTAGCATCTACCTAAAACCATCAGCAAGAATTATATATAATGGGGATAAGCTAGAAGCATTTCCAATAAGATTGGGGGTGAAACAGGGATGTCTATGATGACCCCTGTTACTTAATATGGTACTAGAAACATTAACTTTAGCAATAAGAGAAGAAAAAGAAATTGTAGGAATTAAAATAGGCAAAGAAGAAACAAAGCTATGACTGTTTGCAGATGATATGATGGTATACTTAGGGAATCCTAGAGAATCAACTAAAAAATTACTTGAAATAATAAATAACTTTAGCAAAGTTGCAGGATATAAAATAAACCCCCATAAATCCTCAGCATTCCTATATATTATTAACAAAGCCCAACAGCAAGAGATAGAAAGAGAAATTTCATTTAAAGTTACTGTAGACATTATAAAATATTTGGCAGTCTCCCTGCCAAAATAAACCCAGGAACTATACGAACACAATTACAAAACACTTTTTACCATTGCAAAACACTTTTCACCTAAATAAAGTCAGATCTAAATAACTAGAAAAACATCAGTTGCTCATGGGTAGGCTGAGCTAATATAATAAAAATGACAATTCTACCTAAATTAATTTACTTATTTAGTGTCATACCAATCAAACTACCAAAAATTATTTTATAGAGCTAGAAAAATGACAAAATTCATCTGGAAGAACAAAAGGTCCAGAATATCAAGTGAATTAATGAAGAGAAATGCTAAGGAAGGTGGCCTAGCCATACCAGATCTCAAGTTGTGTTATAAAGCAGCAATCATCAAAACTACTTCGTACTAGCTAAGAAAAAGAGCGGTGGATCAGTGAAATAGGTTAGGTATGCAAGACACAGTAGTCAATGATTATAGCAATCTACTGTTTGATAAACCCAAAGACCCCAGCTTCTGGGATAAGAACTCACTGTTTGACAAAACCTGTTGGGAAAGCTGGATAATAGTATGGCAGAAACTGGGCATAGACCAACGTCTGACACTATATACCAGAAAAAGGTCCAAATGGGTACATGATGTAAGTATAAAGGCTGATGTTATAAACAAATTAGGGGAGCAACGAATAGTTTATCTGTAAGGATTTATGGAGAATGGAGGAATTTATGACCAAACAAGAGATAGAGAACATTATGAAATGCAAACTAGATAATTTTGATTACTTTAATTGAAAAGTTTTTGTACAAACAAAGCCAATACAACCAAGATTAGGAGGGAAGCAGGAAAGTGGGAAAGAAGTTTTACAACCAGTATCTCTGATAAAGGCCTCATTTCTAAAATATATAGAGAACTGAGTCAAATTTATAAGAATACAAGTTTTTCCCTAACTGATAAATGGTCAAAGGATAGGAACAGGCAGTTTTCAGAGGAAGAAATTAAGATATCTATAGTCATATGAAAAAATGCTCTAAATCACTATTGCTTAGAGAAATGCAAATCAAAATAACTCTTAGGTACACCCTCATACCTGTCAGATTGGCTAACATGACAAAACAGGAAAATTATAAATGCTGGAGAAAATGTGGGAAAATTGGAACACTCTGTTGGTGGAGTTGTGAACTGATCCAACCATTTTCAAAAGTAATTTGGAACTATGTCCAAAGGGCTATAAAAATGTGCATACCCTTTGACTCTGCAATACCACTTCTAGGGCTGTTTCCTAAAGAGATCATACAAATGGGAAAAGGACCCACATGTACAAAAATATTTATATCAGCTCTTTTTGGGGTGGCAAAGAATAGGAAATTGAGGGGATGCCCATCAATTGCAGAATGGCTGAATAAGTTGTGGTATATGAATGTAATGGAATACCATTGTGCTATAAGAAATGATGAGCAGGTAGACTTCAGAAAAACTTGGAAAGACATATATGAACTGATGCTGAATGAGGGGAGCAGAACCAGGAGAACATTATACACAATTACAGACACATTGTATCTGTGATGACTAACTTTGATAGATTTGGCTCTTCTCAGCAATGAAAAGTTCTAAGACAACTCCAAAAGATTCTAGATGATGGAAAAAGTGATCCATATCCAGAGAAAGAATTACAGAGTCTGAATGCAGATTGAAGCGAACTATTTGCTCTCTCTCCCCTTTTTTTTGTTTCTTTTTGTTTCTTCTTTTTCATTGTTCATTCTATTGGTTCAAATTCTTCTTTACAACTTGACTATTGTGAAAATATGTTTAGTGTGAAGGTATGTGTATAGTCTATATCAGACTGCACACTGTCTTGGGGAGGGCAAAGGGGGGAGGGGGAGAAAATTTAAAACTGGAAACCTTGTGGAACTGAATGTTCTAAACTAAAAATAAATGAATAATAATTTTTAAAAAATAAAAAAGCATAATTGAAAGCTAACAGTTGAGGTGTCTAAATATCCTGAGCCATCTCTACCTTTAGTATAAATAAACAAGCCATAGAAGAAAAAAGAAGCCAGATGTTTCTAAAAAGAACACCTCTGTCACCTAACTTCTTCTGGTAGTGGCTAGAGGGTATAAAGGATGGAGTGTTGGACCTGGAATTAAGAAGACTGGAGTTTGACTCCTGCCTCAGACCTTTGTTGTGTGGCTGTAGCCATGGAAAAAAAATATTCAATATCCCTCAACTTCACTTTGCTTATGTATAAAATGGGGGTAATAAGAGCACCTGCTTCACAGGGTTGTTACAAAGATAAAATGAGCTAATATACACATAAAGCACTTTCCAAACCTTAAAGAGCTAATTATATAAATGTTAAGTTATTATTATTCCAACTGAACACCAATAAAAATGCCTGTAGGTATTGGTCAGTCAATCTTCAACATTTATTAAGTCCTTACATTTATGCTAGGCACTGTGCTAAGTGGTGGGGATGCAAAGAAGTGCAAAAACATAGTCCCCGATCTCAAGGAGCTCATATTTTGATGGGTGAGATGACATACAAATGACATACAGACAGTATAAATAGGAGATAATCTCAGAACTTAGACAGTAGCTTGTGGAGTATGGCGGGGGTTGGGGGGGACCTAGAAAGACCTCTTGCAGAAGGTAGGATTTGAGCTGAGCTCTGAAGGAAGCCAAGAGGAGGGAAGGAGAGAGTATTCCAAGCATGAGGGAAAGCCAGTGGAAAAAACATGGAGGGAGGATGACATTGAGATTACAAGCCCGAGTGACTGGAAAGATGGCGGTGCCTTCTATAGTAATAGGAAATGCTTGGAAACTGAAGTGTCATACCAGTATCCCTTAGGATTCCAGGGGTATAATCACAAAAGTCCAGTGGAAAATAGCATCCAGGTTCTCACCACAGCCCGCTCTCATTCCCCTCCTCCCTTAAAGTATACACTCTTTCTGTAGAGCTGATTTCTCAAACTGAGATGATCTGGTGAACAATGGGACATTCCAAACCTGTTATGCTAGAGATGATTCTCAACAATAATCCAGTTTTCAGCCAAAATTTTCAGCAGCAGTTGAGGCACTGGTTTTGTGTCATTCTTAGAAGCTGTCAAAGTATTTTCTCAAAGGAATTCCCCAAAGCCCTATGCTAATAGGAATGATAAGATGGTGATGATTTTGCAAAGGTGAAAGTTGAGTGGGTTTGTAGATCTTTGCTTTGCCTCCATTTTTTTGAGGACCCTTAAGTTGTTGTTTGTTTGCCTTCTTGCTTGTTTTGAGACTGGTTTTCCTTACCTTACCAAGGCTAGAAATGCAGCAGCCACTCGTGGGCCTAACCCCACTATAAATCAACATGGAAGCTTTGATCTGTTCCATTTCTGCACTGGACCTCTTCATCCCTATTTAGGAGGCTTTTCAGCCTACCATTGCCTAGGCCTCACCAAAATGGTTCCAGACTGTGTGGATATCCCATAGGTTTTTGCCGTACTGCAAATCAGAAATCTCAGACTTAAGAAACCCATTAGCCTCAGCCTCAACCATAGGCATATGACACCACTTCTAGGTTCCTGAAGTATTTTTCTAAGAACTGGTGCGAGCAAGGAATTGCAGCTCATCTCATTTGTTCCAGCCATGCTTCTGAAGGCAACTGATGACCCATATTTGAAGCCCAGTTAAAGGAAGAGGTCTCAAAGAAGTAAAGCAGGAAACATTTCTTTATAAAGGAGTTTTATTGCATAACTCTTCATAATACAATAGACATAAGAAAAGCTTTGTCCACTGAACATTTTATAAGATTTTTTAAAAGTTTGTAGTGTTTAGAGGGGTAAATGTTATTACAAATCTACTTAAGGCAAAAATATTTGATTCAACAATTCGATAAGTTCAATTCAACAAACAATATTTATTGAGCGCCTTCTATGTGTAAGGCACTGTCCTAGGTGCTGGAAGATACAAAGAAGATACAATCCCTTCCCTAGCTTACATCCCTTTTTTCTCATTGTTCATATTTGAAGAAACACATTTCAAATAAAATAACAATATGGAAGACTATTGTAAAATACATTCTCAAACTGCTACGTCATTTGGATTCAGATTTTAAAAGCATAAAAGAAGTGCAAAGTTAAATATATAGAAATACTCTCCTAAGGCAGTATTTATATCATTGCTCTCTCAAGGTCCCTTTCTTGTGACCACAAGCAGACCAATGTTTGTACTCTATAATACAAGCAGGGTCCAGCATGTTCTAATAGCATGACAAGGAAATCCATCTTGCCCCATACCACGTTGTAATGCATGGAAGGAGAGCACAATGAATTTCCTTTTAAAATGGTGTAACTCTCACAGATCACATGTGCCTCACCATATTGACCCAGTTCATTGCACTCCATATCCTGCAAAAATAAATCTAGTGCATGACAGCTGAAATTATTGCTCATTGAAGTTTTAGTAATATTTTTTTAATGTGAGACGGAAATATACTGAAATTTGATAATACAAATCCAAAAGCAACATGGAATTAAAACACATGTATGCACCCCACTTCTTTGTTAGTGGACATTGGTGTTTTTTCTTAAAATTGATGTTGGAAAATGCAATAAGAGAAAATGGGCCTTTCTGAAAGAAAAAAAATGAAGAGAATAATCCTTTCCCAGGAAATACTAAACCCCATAAAGACAAGATGAAGGAATGGCAATGAAGAAACCAAGGGAGAGGAGCCTTCCTTAAGGAGAAAAGCCCCCTTTATTCTTTACCTTCTCCACTCAAGTGCCATGGTAAATGTCCAATTAAGTTGAGGCAGGTTTTTCTACAGGCTAATGAAAAACTTAGCAGCTATAGTCAAAGCACTTGGTACTTCTTATTAGCTGGACCACTGAACCTTCTCTGGATCCCTCAGAACTATAGATCGTGAAGACAGTGACTGAGGAGGTGGGACTCCACCCTGATTAGGAACCAGCAGAGGAGAATTCATGAATATATGGCATATTTCCAGTGCCTGCTTACACTTTGGCCAGCCTCAAAAGAGATCTTCAAGGAGGCCTAAATGTAGTAGATCCCTGAAATGGGGCTAGAGGTAAGGCAGCTATAGATAGGTCTATCTTAGTCCCAATTTCTACCTCAGGGAGGAAAGAGGGACACTTGGGGTTTTTAGAGCACAAGGAGAAGACCAGCCATGGGGTTGACGGGGAGAGACTCAAATTCATCTAGATGCAGCCCATTTTGCAGTAAAAAGGAAGCAGGATTTTAGGGACCTAGGATACATCTTAGGGGCTCACAGCATGAATGCAATCAGCATTGGTACTCAAATCTTTTTTGGTTTTACTCCTTTTCTTTTTCCAGTGTTCCAAAGAATTCTTTCCTTATCTTTAATTTAGTTTCCAAGAGGCAAGATGGTACTTTCCATGAGTTTTTTTTCATTCCCTCCTTTTTAATTACTTATAAAAGAGTTGCATTTTCAAACTCAGGCCCCAAGCTAAAACTTCAGTTATCAATTACTAATTGGTACAAATTAGGTCTAGCATTAGTCAGCAAACATTCTAGACCACTGCAGCATGAGGCGACATCACTCCATCTTGGATTCCTACTCCAATCTTATTGTGCAACAATAATGTGTGTCCCCATTCTGACTAAATATTAAAATACAAATGTGTAAGAATAAAACCAGTCCATATTGCTGGCTCTCAACCCCACTGTTTTCATGCCAGTCTGTTAGGTGAACCTACTCTCCACTCCTTTCCATTTCAATCGTCAAGCCTGAAACCTTCAAAGCCTTTAGAACAAAAAACAAAATTTGGTTTGAAAATGAAAAATAATACAATAGTACTAATATTTAGAGGCAGCTAGGTGGCTCAGTGCATCGAGTGATAGATTTGGAGTCAAGGAAGACCTGAGTTTGAATCTTCCCTCAGACATTTACTAGCTGTGTGACCCTGGGCAAGTTACTTAACCCTTCTGTGCCTCAAATTTCCTCCTCTGTAAAATGGGGACAATAATAGCACCTACCTCCCAGGGTTGTTGTGACAGTCAAATGAGTTAACATATGTAAAGCACTTTGCAAGCCTTTAAGCACTACATAAATGCAAGCTAGTATTATTATTATTCATATTAATTACACAGCAATATAGTGCTTTTGCCCTGAGGATTTCAATGTACTTTACAAATGCTTTAATTCTCATTTCATACCTGGGGATGCAGGCAGATAGAGTAATGTTTAACATGGCAGACCAATGGCAAGCATGGGACTGGAACCTGAGACACCTAATCCTAACTTCCTTCTTTAATCCCACAAATCCTACTTCCACATTTATAGAGTACCCTGCACCCTCTTGTATGTTAGCACACCTTTGGGGCTCTGTTGAATTGTTCCATGTCCTGTCTGCCCAAGGATGATCTGCCATACAATGGTTCCAGTCATCAGTGTATCCCTTAGTTTTTCCACCATATCTCCTACTTTGGTTTGAAGCTTTCCACTCCCAATATTTTAATTTAAGCAGTTCAAATTTCCCAAACTGTTGCCTCAGTTGCAGCTGGTGTTGGGTGTGGAAGGGAGGACATAAGAAAAAGCCATGGCAGGTGTTCTTTAGTATGAACCTTGAGCAAAATGGAGCCCAAACTTTTTCATTTGTCTTGCATTCCAATGTTTTCAATGGAAAATAAAATAAAATAAAGGCATGAAAGTGAGGTAATGTTTACTTCCCCCTTCTACAACACTCCCTGTACCCTCTCAGATCTGGCAGCAATTTAACATAAGGAAAGACTTTAGACCTTCACACCCTTTTAGTGGGAATAAACTGCTTAGCTCAAACTTTCCACAAAGCCTACAAGTATGGTAAGGCATCACTCCATCCTTATCTTCAATAGATCCATACAAATGCCCTAAGGCCATCTGTCTTGCAGGTCTGAACTCACTACCCAGGCTCAGTTCTCTTCAAATTGCCTTGACATGGGAGTACTCTAATTTGGAGTCTGGAGGCCAAATCACCCTTTCCTTCTTGTGCAAGGGAGAGATTCTTTAAATTCACTTTTAAGAAAGTATTGCAGCTTGGTACTCAAATATCTAGTGATAAGGCATTCTCAAAACTATCTCTTTTCCTCAAATCTACATACAAATAGTTAAGAATATTATCAATAGCAAAATATACTCATGTCTAAGGCCTCTCTGTTTAAGCAAAAAAGAAGAGGAAGAAAAAACCAATAGCACAAACTGACCTTCTATGTTTGAAAATATATATGCATATATGGAATAAGATAGTAGTATTTTTTTTTGTTTCCCCTACTAACTGGTAAGATCGTTGTCTCATATTGAATTTGATTCTACAGCTCCATTTTGCCAGCTTGGGCAGGGATGCTGAGACTGTTGTCTTCGGTGTTACCATTCTCTGCAGGAGTGAAAGACAAGGAAGCAGAATTTATGCAGTATCTTTTGCCAGTTGGTCGGGGCCCATCATCGAAAACATGCCCAAGGTGAGCACCACACTGAAAGAGAAGATCAAAATATGAGGAAGAAATCTGTACAAAGCAGGCTTTGAGTTGTACTCCCACTGAGTGGCTTAAATGGATGACGAATATAGAATGGAATGATGGAAACCATCTTGGACCATTTCTAATCTACCTGTCAATAGCGGTGAGGATGGTTTCTGGCAGGCATTGCACCACATGCTGAGAGAAAAAAAGCCACCTCGAATTGTGCATATCAGAAATCATTTATGAGCCACCGTATTTTTTTTTTGATCTGTGAATTTACTCAGCCAGCTGAAAATGACTGCAGTAATTTTATGAATTGAGTTTGACCCTTGATCTCCCCTTGTAAGAAACATGGCAGAATAAAATCTCTTCCCCCTCCCCCCATTACTTTTGGCTTTGGATGGGTGGGTTTCAGATATGCAAAAGTCCACTGTAAAAGATACTGTTTAACTGGCCATGACGGAGGTGATGTTTGCTTTCATGGGCAGTAAAACTTAACATCAGACAAGCATTGGAAGTTCTCAGTACCCAGGAAAGCAATGGTGAGGCTTGGTGGATTTATGTGTTATGGTCATTGGACTCTAAGGGTAGCCAATGGAAAAGTTTGCTGGCTGAAAATAGGGCATCTGAGCTCCATGAACTGCAGGATAGGGATAAGAGGCTCCAGAAGTGATAGAATGGGATTCTAAGAAAGGAAGTGAGCTCTCCAGCTGAAGGCCACATTTGATATTGTTCAGACATTTCAGTCATGTCTGACTCTTCATGACCCTATTTGGGGTTTTCTTGGCAGAGATACTGGAGTGGTTTGCCATTTCCTTCTCCAGCTCATTTTACAGATGAGGAAACTGAGGCAAACAGGGTTAAGTGACTTCCTCAGGGTCACAGCTAGTAAGTATCTGAGGCCGGATTTGAACTCAAGAAGATAGATCTCCTTGACTCTAGGCCCTGCACCCTATACAATATGCCACCCAGCTGGCCCAAAGGCCATGCCAACAGCAACCAAATAATCCAGGGAAGAGGAAATAAGCCCAGAGTACAAGGACAAGATGACGATATAAAAGGTTATATCCAACCCTGAAAAAGGATTTATTGAGAAGCTTATCTTACAGGGGTTATTACCCCCAAAGATCAAGGCTATGAGGATGTTCCTCCACTTGAGAAAGGCCTTAGGAGAACCATACCAATGGTGGATGAGTCACAAACGATGACAGTGTATGACATACTTACCACTTGCCCCCCACCCCAGCCCCTATAAGGACATGAATGTACTGTAGACATTAGTATACCACAGGTAAACAGTAGAACCAGTTTTTGCAAACATAGTGAATTATAACATAGATGCTAAAGCCTGGGACAAACATTTTCTAAGAAATTTGCATAGTCAAGACTTTGGAAAGAACATGAAAGGGCATTATTACTACTCATGCTAATCACTATGCTTTTGGGGGCGTCAATAAATAATAGCATGAGACTTGTAGAGGGAAAAGCATAAGAATTTTGCAAATGTGTGCAAAAGTGGATGGGGACAGTGGGAGAGCCCAGATGAAAGGTCTCCCTCTCAACTTGCCCCATTCCCTCCCTATCTCCCTCAAAAGTGCTGGAACTCAATGCTCAAAAGTTCCCCAGTTATTAATAAATAGCACAGATAGCAACTTCGACCATGTGGCCCTTCTATGTTAAAAGTGTATTCTTATTTTCCTTCTAGTGTGCTGTGTCAGCTCATCAAAGAACTAAAAATGAACCCTAGGTTGATGCAATCTATTGCCTGGAAAATATGAAACAGGCTGAAAAAAACAAATCTTGCATTATTTTTACCACATTCTATACAGGTTGAGGTAATATCAGGGTTGACAGCTCAGATTGCTTTTCATTTCTATAAACAATCAGGGCCAAATTTCCAGGCATCAGCAGCTGAGACACACTGGCAAAACCCATGTGGTTACCCACTGCACACAGGAAAACACCCATCTCTGCCTGCCAAACGAGCAAGTCAGTGCACAGGCCAACAGGAACTGGTGCTCACGGGGACCAGGATGTGTGTGCAATTACTGACCTCACACAGAACTCCAGCATTTTGATCATTCGACATCTGAGAGGTGAAGCTTTCACATGAAAGTCTCAGAGAGGTAGTTTTTTAACGAGGGAATTTAGTTCTCCCAGGCAAAATGATGACGATGCCATAATTAATCATCTACAGAGCCTATTTAGAAAAGTCTCTTATTTACATTTCTTTAAGAACAAAGCTCCGATGCAAGTATACTTTAAAGCAGTAAGTATTAGTCAGGTTTTAATTTGCTAATCCAGATTTGGAGCAGGAGCAAGGAGAGTGTATGAGTGTGCTTTAATTTGGTAAATACAAGTTATAATAACTGAATCTGGTCCACTGAGTTGGTGTCAATCAGGAAACAGCCTTCCTGTTTAACACTGAGGAAAAAACTTATTTGTATGCTTTTCCTCCAGGCAAAACAATAGGCAGAGAGAAATTATGGGCAGGTGGAATCATTTGCACCCAAATTTATGAACCATCCAAGCAAGCTGACCCCAATGGAACATACCCACCCTAAATTGGGAAGATGGAGGACATATAGGAATGGACTTCCTTGTGTCTATCTCCAGTGGAAAATCACAAATGGTGATTGGGAAGATTCACACCAGGCAAGAATGACTGAGAGATCCATTCTCTCAAACTAAAGAATGGTGTTAATTTATATTTGTATCACATAATAAGCCTATTCCTCCTACAAGCCCCTAAGACCAGTTGTCTGCAAAGCAGACTAAGCCCACAAGGCAGCTTGTGTTATGGTATGTCTCCCATAGAAGACGATTAGCAGATTTCTTTTAAAAGCATATAAGCCCTGAAGGTTCCTCCCAGAGGGGAACTTCCACACATGGAGCCCATCCTTTGCTGCTTAGACCATGGGTAGAATACTGGGATGATGGATGGAAGTTGTCAGTGATGCATTGTTTCTATAGCTGCTTTCGAGCTTTGCTGCACAGGCCCAGGCCAATTGGCAATATGTGGGGATCCCACAGCACACCTGGTTGTAACTGAAACAAACTGGTTGCCACAAGATGAAGAAATCTCTGAAACCTGCTGCTAATGATTTATTCCAGGGTATAGTCTTCAGTGTGCTTGAAGCTAAAAGTTTCTTTCTTTCTTTTTCTATTTATTGATTTTGCAGATAATCTGTAACTATGGGATAGTGAATAGTCAGAGCTGACTGGTCAGACACTTGTGCCTTTATCCTGAAAAGACATTAAATCACCATGGGAAAAAAAAACACAAATTCCCTTAGGACTTCTTTTTTTTTCCTTCCTTTCTAAGCCTCCTGCCCAGAAAACCTGGCAACCCAAAGAGCCACAGAGATCAAGGGGGAGGGACCCCCCTGAAAAAGAGGACCATTAGGCATCAAATTTAACATAATTCCCCCAAAATCTGACTGCAATTCTCAATTATGTGAGGAAGAAACACAAACAGTGTATTCAGCACTCCTGCATATTTCTTCACTGATGTATTTCCAACTGTCCAGTAGAGGTTTTTCTCCTAGCTCTGCCTAGGGTGTTTTAAGCTTTGTAATTGTCATTTTCTCTTAAGTGTTTGATCTAGAAGATAAGGCACTTTTAAAGGTAGGCTTTTACACTCAGGCACATGGGGAAGGGGCAGGGGGTGGGGGGGAGAGGAAAACAGTTTTAAGAAAAGCAATTTACTTTGCCAATAGTTTTCTGTTTTCTCCTGCTGTTATTGAAGACACTTGTGTTTAAGAGCTATTTTCCTCTATGCTTGTGATATCAATCTGTTGCCAAGGAAATGATTATGAAGTCACCAGTTTAGCTTATAATTTTACCAAAAGATCAAGAAAAAGAGAGATGGGTTGTGAAGCTGAAAACCCTCATGTAACACATGGGTATCTTTAATCATCAGCAATATATGAGTTGTCATCTGCAAAAGATTAATAAGGCTTTAAGTTTTACCAAAAACTTTTTAATTAAAAAAAACCCTTCATATTGGTGCCTATTTACCTTTTTGTTGATTTAGTTGACTTAGGACAAATTAAGAATGATCAAACTCAGGAGACTCTACCAGAGACTCATGTAGAAATAACAGCAGCCATAAATAGCCTCCAACTTGGGTAAACCCTGGGATCTGACGGGTCCCTTAAAGATTATTATAAAAAGTTAAGTGATTTATTGGTCTCCCATTTGCTCCAGATGTAGAATTTTGATCTGAAGAAAGAATTCCTCAAGTACTTCCAGGAGGGACTCATTCATTGAACTTTAGCTTAACCTGGCAAATCTTGCCTCCTTTACTCTGAATTTAAACTCCTGACAAAGGTTTTGTTTAACAGCCTGGGGTGGGAGGGAGAGGGGAGAAAATGACATCTAATTGTTCACAGTACTTAGAGGACCTGGAATAAGCAGTAATGTGTTTTATCAATAACTTGAAAATGTGAATTAAATCCTATCAAGGAAAAGTCTCCAATAACAGGAAGGAATTGGGGATTTGTCTAAACCAGGGGAAGGTGTGTGGGCCCACTATCACTGGAAAAATTTAAGACTGAGATGAACTCCACTGTACAGGGTGTTCCTAAAGTCTGGACACATAGGCAAAAATGCATATTTTGAAATATTTGGAATATTAACAGACCTTAACCCCCTTGACTTCTTTTTCTGGGGTATGCTAAAGGAGAAGGTGTACTCAATGAAAATCACAGATGCAACACACCTGATTGAATGCATAAAGAGTGAATGTGCTAAAATTGATGGCAATGTGGAGTTATTGCATCAAGTTCATGCGAATCTTGCAAAGCACATCAACCTTTGCATCACAAATGATGGAAATCATATTGAAGATTTTATTTGTTAATATTCCAATTAAATAAAATGTTGTTGAAAATTTCATTCATTTCTTGAAAATATGCATTTTTGCCTATGTGTCCACACTTTAGGAACACCCTATAGAAGAGATAACTTGGGAATAGTCCAGTGAATTCATTGAATGGAAGAATAAGGAGAAAACTGTTTCAGCCCAGATACTGAAGTGATATCAACATAAATTTGTATTTTACATGGTAACCCATCTCTTCCAATAAGCAGCCATCATAAAAAAGGCAGAGGAGAATTCCCACCACAGCCTGTTCTCTGTGATCCTTCCTAAAGGTGACTGTCTTTAGATTGCAGTATATTACATTTCTCCTATGCCAACCCTTTAAAAAATCAAAGAATATTAGAATAAAAAGACTTTAGAAGGTCATGCAATTTAATCCATAAATGAACAAAAACTTGCTTGCTCTACAACAAATTCCACAAGTGGTAATGCAGCCGATGCTTGAAGACCTCCAGTGAGGGAAGCTACCTCCTCAACCAAGCAGACTTTATGAAGTTTGTCTTGACCCTAAACTTGCCTGTCCACTCACAGCTTCTGCTTTTACTCTCTGGGGCTAAGGAGAAGAAATCTATTTCCTTTAATACCTTGAAGTCCTTCAAATGTTTAAGGACAGCCCTATGTTCCCTTCCCACCTCTCCCCGCCACTATCATCCAATATTTAGCTATTCTTCCTACCTTTAGGTCATCTGCCACTGTGGTAAGTATACCATCTATGCTTTTGTCCAAGTCATTGATAAGAATATAAAACAGAATAGGGAAGAGATAAAGTGCTGACCTAGAGTATAGGCAATGTGAACAGGAGGGAGAGAGGGAAGACAGAGACAGAGACAGAGACAGAGAGAGGAAGGAGACAGAAAGAGAGGAGGGAGAGAGGGAGGGAGGGAGAGAGGGAAGGGAGGGGAGAGGAGGGGAGAAGAGGGGAGAAGAGGGGAGAAGAGGGGAGAGGAGGAGGGAAAGAGAGGAAAGGGGGAGGGGGGAGAGAGAGAGAGAAACAGAGACAGAGAGACAGAAAGGGGAGAGAGAGGGGGAGAGAAAGAGAGATTTTAGAAGCAGAAATGGAATTTCTTTTCTCCATCTAAATTAGCCTGAGTTCCTTCAACTAGTCCTAATAAAGCATCACCTCAAAGACCTCTGGCATCCTACTTACCCTTGGGCATTCTCTGACTTACCAATGACCAATTTAAAATGCGATGCCCCAAACTGAACCCAATAGTCCAATCTGAGATTTGACCATGGTAGAGCAGAATTATCACTTGCTTGGAGCTGGCTGCAATGCCTTTCTCAGAGCATCCTCCTAAACCCACATTAGCTTTCCTGCCCACTATATTAGAGTAGTGAATTATGTTGAGTTTATAGTACATTAAAACCTTGATCTGTTTCAGATGAATCATTGTTTTGCCATACCTGCATCATCTTGTACTTGTGAGGTTACTTTTAGTTCAAGTCTGAGACTCAACATTTGTTCCCATTGAATACACTTTATTAGTTTGGGAGGCAGAATAGTGTTGTGGGAAAGATTTCTGAATGGGGGCTAGGAGAAACTGAGGCTTGTATCCCACTTTCCTCAGGTGGGGAGCAGATAGCTTGGTGGTGCAATGAATAGAGCACTGGGCTTAGAATCTGGAAGACCTGAGTTCAAATCTAGCCTCAGACATATACTAGCTGTGTGACTCTGGGCAAGTCACTTAAGTTCTCTTTGCCTTGGTTTCCCCAACTGTAAAATGAGGATAATAATAGCCCCTACCTCCCAGGGTTGTTGTAAGAATCAAGTGAGATAATATTTGTAAAAGGCTTAGCAACAGTACCTGGTACATGGTGCTTAATAAATGTTTATTCCCTTTCCTTATTCCTACCCTCTAATGACTACTAATTGTATAATCATGGACAAACAAGAGCACATTTCCTTCTGACAAATGAGGAAAATAGCACCCATTTCACAGGGTTATTGCAAGGGTCATATGACATAATGCACATAAAGTGTTTTGCAAACCTTAAAGTGTTTTATAAACACCAACTATTATTATTATTATTATTATTAATTTCAATATTCTAGCACGTCCAGATTTTTTTTAAATCTTGACACTATCATCCAAGGTACTAGCTCTCCCTCCTTCCTTTGTGTCATCTGCAAGTTTGATAAGTAGCTTTTATCCAAGTCACTAATAAAAATATCAAACATAATAATGAGCTAATCTTCTCACCTAAGGTGTAGACAGTATAAGTGGGATGGTGGTTGATGGGTTGGTTGTTGTCCTTCATTCTCAAAGAGGATCAAATATGACATCACTATGTTAAAGTCAGGTTACAGTGTGTCCCACTATGGCTGATCAGACCAATTTAAGCTCAAAATGCTCTGTGAGGGGTTGGGCACAAATAGTCCATGTGAACATTTGGGGTAGATTCTCTAAATTTGTGCATCTTGAATTTATTTGGGGCTACTTCAGTTCTGTTTTGCCCATAGAGCACAGCACCTTCTTTGATGTGGGTATACCATTCCAGGCAGTCTTTTGCCAGTGTCTCCCATATCACATAATCAATTTCAAAGTTGTTCAGAGAGACCTTGAGAGTGTCCTTATATCATTTCTGCTCACGTGGGGTGGTAGTTACAGATGTGATGGAAACAGAAATAAATTTGGTAACTAACTAGATATTAAGGGTAGGGAAGAATGGAGAGTCAAAGGTGATTCTGAGATTTGAGCCTTGGTAACTGGGAGAATGATGGAGTCAACACAAATAGGGAAACTGGAAGGAAGAGTGATTTGGGAGCAGATGATGAGTTCCATCGTGGACAAAGTGAATTTAGGGTGTCAGTGGGACCATCCAGGCAGAAGTATCAAAAATTCAGAATTAGATTTGAGAGAGGAGATCAGAGATCTATCAGAAGGTAGTATGGTCCAGATAAAAGAAGACTAGATTTGAAGTCAGAGGGTCTGGTATCAAAACCCAGGTATGCCACTTATTAGCTGTGTGACCTTAAGCAAATTATTTAATTTCTTTGGATTTCTTTTCTTCATACATAAAATGAGGGGCTTGGACTAAATGAACTTTAAAGTACTTTCCAGGTCTAAATCTATTGATTTTGTGGTGCTACGTAGAGATGCGGGAGTCAGATCTATAGACAACTGAAGACCTGGGACTGTATGAGAGTGCTAAGGGAGAAAGTATGAAGGTTATGAATAAAACTTTGGGACATACTAACCCTTAGAATTCAGGGAAAAAAAGATGGACCAAAAAAGAAGACTTAGAAGAAATAGTAACATAAGCAAGAAGAAAACCAGGAGAGCATAAGGTCACATAGAAATGAGAAGACTATGCTGAGAAGGAGGGGGTAATCGACAGGGACAAACATTGCAGAAGACAGCAGCTTCATCTAGGGGAGGGAACAGAAGCCAGAATGCAATGATTTGAGATGTAAGTGGGTAGTGAGAGAAGGTGGTACAGTGGATAGAGTGCTGGGCCTGAAATAAGGAAGACTCATCTTCCTAAGTTCAAATCTGGCCTCAGAACCTTACTAGCTGTGTGACCCTGGGCAAGCCATTTCACCCTGTTTGCCTCAGTTTCCTCATCTGTAAAATAAGCTGGAGAGGAAATGGCAAACCACTCCAATATCTCTGCCAATAAAATCCCAAAGGAAGTCACAAAGAGTTGGACATCACTGAACAACAAAAAAGAATGCCTAGATTGCATAAGATAACTGACAGTGTCCCCTGTGATATCATAGTTAAATGAATTTAGAACTGGTTGAATGTCCAGATTCAATGAATTGCCATTAATATATCAACATCAATGGGAAGTAATCTCTGACAGAGCTCCCTAAAGATCTGTCCTTAGCCAGGAGCTATTCAACAGTTTTATATGCATTTTGAATAAAGGCAATTTATCAAACTTGTAGATAACATGAAGCTTGGAGAAAAAGATGACATTTAGGAGTGACATAATAAAAATCCAAAAGGATTTTGATAGGTTAGAATGATAACATGCTAAAATTTAATGGAGTTACACATAAATATCAATTTATGTATATATACATATACATGCATATTTGTTATCTTTCCTGGTAGGAAGTGTCTTAAGAGCAAGAATTGTTCCATTCTTTGACTTTGCAGCCACAGAGCCTAGCATAGTAACTTGAATATTATAGGTGCTTAATAAGTGCTAGTTTGTTGATTGCTTAATCTTGATTCAGGTTTTATTTACAAGTGAGAAGGTCTTATTCACATGTTTGGGTATATGCATTCTATAAGGCCTTATGATCCTCTCATTCATACTACATGCCACTCATACTTGCTACATTCCCATGAAGGGATTAGAAATTGTAGACATTGGGGCAGCTTTGGGGCACAGAAGATAGAACACTGGCCCTGAGGTCAGGATGACCTGAGTTCAAATCCAGCCTCAGCTGTTTTGACACTTACTACCTGTTTGACCCTGGGCAAGTCACTTAACCCCAATTGCCTCACCAAAAAAAAAAAAAAGAAAGAAATTGTAGAAATTAAAGTGAGAAAAAATGGGGGGTGGAGCCAAGATGGCGGCTGGTAAGCACGGACTAGAGTGAGCTCCGTACCCGAGTCCCTCCAAAAACCTATAAAAATGGCTCTGAACCAATTCTAGAACGGCAGAACCCACAGAACAGCAGAGGGGAGCAGGGTTCCAGCCCAGGACAGCCTGGATGGTCTCTGGGTGAGGTCTATTCCACACGGAGCTGGGAGCTGGGAACGGAGTGGAGCAGAGCCCAGCCTGAGCGGCGTGGATGATCCAGACCAGAAGCCGGGCAGAGGGGGCCCTAGCGCCCTGAATATGTGAGCTGCGGCGGTTACCAGACCCCTCAACCCACAGACACCAAAGACTGCGGAGAAGGTTAGTGGGAAAAGCTGCGGGAGTGGAAGGAGTTCGTGGTTCGGCTTCCAGCCCCGGGGGCAGCGGAGGTGGGGCAGCTACAGCTGTTGTTACTTCTGGCTCCAGGCCCACCTGGTGGGAGGAATTAAGTGGCGGATCAGAGCAGGAGTGCAACAGCCTGCTGAAGATCTAGCCAGGTCTGGACTGGGGGTCCTTGGGGAAGGAGGAGTGCGGCTCTGACAGAGCTGGCACCTCCCCCCCAAACGTAGAACATAGAACTCGTTAGTCTACAAGCAGTCATACCCCACTGAAAAACTCAAGGGTCAAGTTAGTTGGTTGGGAATATGGCCAGGCAGCGAAAACGCACCCAGATTCAGTCTCAGACTTTGGATTCTTTCTTTGGTGACAAAGAAGACCAAAACATACAGCCTAAAGAAGACAACAAAGTCATAGAGCCTACAACCAAAGCCTCCAAGAAAAACATGAACTGGCCCCAGGCCATAGAAGAACTCAAAAAGGAGTTGGAAAAGCAAGTTAGAGAAATAGAGGAAAAATTGGGAAGAGAAATGAGAAGGATGTGAGAAAACCATGAAAAACAAGTCAATGACTTGCTAAATGAGACCCAAAAAAATACTGAAAAATACACTGAAGAAAACAACACCTTAAAAAACAGACTAACTCAAATGGCAAAAGAGCTCCAGAAAGCCAATGAGGAGAAGAATGCCTTGAAAGGCAGAATTAGCCAAATGGAAAAGGAGGTCCAAAAGACCACTGAAGAAAATACTACTTTAAAAATTAGATTGGAGCAAGTGGAAGCTAGTGACTTTATGAGAAATCGGGATATTATAAAACAGAACCAAAGGAATGAAAAAATGGAAGACAATGTGAAATATCTCCTTGGAAAAACCACTGACCTGGAAAATAGATCCAGGAGAGATAATTTAAAAATTATTGGACTACCTGAAAGCCATGATCAAAAAAAGAGCCTAGATACCATCTTTCAGGAAATTATCAAGGAGAACTGCCCTGATATTCTAGAGCCACAGGGCAAAATAGAAATTGAAAGAATCCATCGATCGCCTCCTCAAATAGATCCCAAAAAGAAATCTCCTAGGAATATTGTTGCCAAATTCCAGAGCTCCCAGATCAAGGAGAAAATACTGCAAGCAGCCAGAAAGAAACAATTTGAGTATTGTGGAAACCCAATCAGAATAACCCAAGATCTGGCAGCTTCTACATTAAGAGATCGAAGGGCTTGGAATGCGATATTCCGGAGGTCCATGGAGCCAGGATTAAAACCTAGAATCACCTACCCAGCAAAACTGAGTATCATGTTCCAAGGCAAAATATGGATTTTCAATAAAATAGAGGACTTTCAAGCTTTCTCAGTGAAAAGACCAGAACTGAATAGAAAATTTGACTTTCAAACACAAGAATCAAGAGAAGCATGAAAAGGTAATCAAGAAAGGGAAATTGCAAGGGACTTACTAAAGTTGAACTGTTTTGTTTACATTCCTACATGGAAAGATGATGTGTATGATTCATGAGACCTCAGTATTAGGGTAGTTGAAGGGAATATGCATATATGTATATATATATGTATATATATATATGTTTATGTATATATATAAGTGAATGTGTATGTATGTATCTATGTGTATATGTATGTATGTGTATGTATGTGTATATATATATATATGTGTTTATATATATATATATATATATATATATATATATATATATATATATGTAAAAGAGAGGGAGCAGACACAGGGTGAGTTGAAGATGAAGGGAAGATATCTAAAAGAAATAAAATGAAATTAAGGGATGAGAGAGTAACATACTGAGAGAGGGAGATGGGGAGAGATAGAATGGGGAAGATTATCTCGCATAAAGGTGGCAAGAGGAAGCAGTTCTATGGGAGGAGGGGAGAGGGCAGGTGAGGGGGGAATGAGTGAACCTTGCTCTCATCAGATTTGGCCTGAGGGGGAATTCCATACATACTCAGTTGGGTATCTTACCCCACAGGAAAGAAGAGGGAGGAAGATAAAAAAAAAATAAAAAATAAAAGGCGGGGGGATGATGGAGGGGAGGGCAGATGGGGATGGAGGTAATCAAAACAAACACTTTGGAAAGGGGACAGGGTCAAGGGAGAAAATTCAATAAAGCGGGATGGGTTGGGAAGGAGCAAAATGTAGTTAGCCTTTCACAACATGAGTATTGTGGAAGGGTTATACATAATAATACATGTGTGGCCTAGGTTGAATTGCTAAACTTCTTAGGGAGGGTGGGTGGGAAGGGAAGAGGGAAGATAATTTGGAACTCAAAGTTTTAAAATCAGATTTTCAAAGACAAAAAAATTTTTATATGCAACTAAAAAATAAGATACACAGGCAATAGGGTGTAGAAATTTATCTTGCCCTACAAGAAAGGAAGGGAAAAGGGGATGAGAGGGGAGGGGGGTGATAGAGGGGAGGGCTGACTGGGGAACAGGGCAACCAGAATATAAGCCATCTTGGAGTGGGGGGGGAGGGTAGAAATGGGGAGAAAATTTGTAATTCAAAATGTTGTGAAAATCAATGCTGAAAACCAAATATGTTAAATAAATAAATTGCATTTTAAAAAATAAAATAAAATAAAGTGAGAAAAAATAAAACAATTGAGTGTAGGATTATGGAAATGAAGAAATCTAGAGTATGATGCAAAAAATATGAAGTCAGACTTGAATAAGTTTTTTAAAACAATGAATTCTAAAAAAGAAAGGAATTATTCTTGAATTGGAAGTCTTTCAAAAGCAAGAAAAATTTCAAAAAAGAAAAAGTTTAAAAATTAAGCAAATACATGCAAAACACAAATTAAAAGAAATAAGAATGCAAAGTATCAATATGTTTTTAAATTACTTGAAATAATACTTTGTCAATGTTCCCACAGTATATTGTATTTCCCTGGCAGACATCCCATAGTTTCATCCATCTGGGGAAGGGGATAACAAGCAATAAGTTTCTGTAAAGTCTTATTGTTTTCTACAGTTGACATGGAACTTATTAATTAGAACATATATTTTCATATATGCCAGGGTAAATGGCACTTTCCTCCCTTCCCCTCTTCTCTCTCTCTCTCTCTCTCTCTTTGCCTGTCTCGTCTTTCTCTTTGTCTGTCTCTCTGTCTCTATCTTCCTCTGTCTCTCAGTCTCTGTCCCTGTCCCTGTCTCTCTCTTTCTCTTTCTCTGTCTCTGACTCTCTCTGTCCATGTCTGTCTGTGTGTGTGTGTGTGTGTGTGTGTCTGTGTCTCTGTCTCTCTGTCTCTCTCTGTCTCTCTGTCTGTCTGTCTCTCTGCCTCTCTCTCTTTCCCTCCTTTAAAATTAAAAGCTTGAGATAAGCAATGTGAAAAATCCCTTCTAAATAATATAAATTTAGGGGGTTGAAAAAGACTCCCAAAGGGAGTGTGGTCATGGCCATTCCTTCAATAATCAACTGTTAAGGAAAAGAAACTTGACTTGCTGGTGCCCAGGAAAAGTAACCATTGATCACCAATTCCATTAAAGGAAGGACCAAGAGTTATGCTAAGTTTGAATCGATATCTTTCATGGATGTTAACTCCTCTCAGCAAGGGATTTCTGCTTAATTTATTTTTAACCACTGAAAGATATCACTAACGCATCATTTTTCCTTGACTACTACTAAGTTACTGATGTCACCTCTGCTGGGGGCTACTCTGAGAAAGAGAATTCATTCACATAAACATTGGCTCATGTACCTAAAACCTAAGAGATATAAAACAGTGGTACTTAAGGGAAATTTAACATTCTCTCTTCATTTCCATTTATTTATTAATTGTTTTTGGTGTTTCTGAGGGAGTCTTAACTAGCTTAGAGGGCAAAATAGAAAGAGAGAGAGAGAGAGAGAGAGAGAGAGAGAGAGAGAGAGAGAGAGAGAGAGAGGAAGGAAGGAAGAAAGAAAGAAAGAAAAAGAAAGAAAGAAAGAAGGAGAAAGGAAAGAAGGAAGAAAGAAGGAAAGAGAAAGGAAGGAAGAAAGAAAGAAGGAAACAAAAAGAAAGGAAGGAAGAAAAAGAAAGAAAGAGGAGGGAGAGAAGGAAGGAGGGAAGGAAGGAAGGAAGGAAGGAAGGGAGGAAGCAAGCAAGGAAGGAAGGAAGGGAGGGAGGGAGGGAGGAAGAAAAAGAAAGAAAAAAGAGGAGGGAGAGAAGGAAGGAGGAAGGGAAGGAAAGAAGGAAGGAAAGAATGAAGGAAGAAGGAAGGAAAGAAAACCACCACCATCTTTCAAAAATGTTAACAGCCTAACAATAACTTTCACCAAGGTGAATAGGACCAAAGTGAACTTTATATCTAAAGCACAAATTACAATGTGCCACTTTCTCTCAGGAAATATATGACTTCATACGTTCAAGTGTGGTCAAGTCTTTTAGGTGGCTGAATGAAGTCATCACTTATTTAGTTTCTAGCTCAAGAAATAATGAGCAGCTCTTCATCAGGTAAAAGGAACAAACAATTGATAAAGTGTCATTAATATTATTTATATGCCAGGTTTCATATTTGATTGCATGTCTCATATTTATTAAAAAAAAAAGAAAAGAAACAGATAATCTTCATTCTTCAACAAGTTTATGTGTGAAATAAGTTTCCCATTTTGACCTTATCTTGGTATATGGTGTAAAATGTTGGTCTCTGCCTAGTTCCTGCCATACTCTTCTCCAGTTTTCCCAGAAGTTTTTTTCAAATAGTGAAGCTGGTATCTTTGGGTTTATCAAACAGCAAATAACTATAGTCATTTACTACTGTGTCTTGTGTCTTGTGTACCTAACCTATTCCACTGACCCACCACTCTATTTCTTAGCCAGCACCAAGAGTTTTGGTGATTGCCACTTTATAACATGGTTTTAGATCCGGTACAGCTAGGCCACCTTCCTTTGCATTTTTTTTTCATTAGTTCCCTTGATTTTCTTGACCTTTTGTTCTTCCAGGTGAATTTTGTTATTTTTTCTAGCTCTATAAAATAATTTTTGTGGTAGTTTTTAGTTTAGTTTGGTCGTTTTTAATTTAGGTAGAATTGCCATTTTTATTATATTGGCTCAGCCTACCCATGAGCAATTAATATTTTTCCAATTATTTAGATCTGACTTTATTTATGTGAAAAGTGTTTTGTAATTGTGTTCATATATTTCCTGGATTTGTTTTAGAAGGTAGGCTCCCAAGTGTTTTATATTGTCTACAGTTATTTTAAATGGTACTTCTTTTTCTATCTCTTGTTGCTGGGATTTGTTAATAATATACAGAAATGCTGGTGATTTATTTGGGTTTTATTCTATATCCTATAACTTTGCTAAAGTTGTTAATTATTTCAAGTAGTTTTTTAGTTGATTCTCTAGGATCCTCTAAGTATACTGTCATATCATCTGCAAAGAGTGATAGTTTTGTGTTCTCATTGCCTATTCTAATTCCTTCAATTTCTTTTTCTTCTCTTATTGCTAAAGCTAACCTACTTTGTACAATATTGAACAATAGAGGTAATAATTGGCATCCTTGCTTCACCCCTGATCTTATTGGGAAAGCTTCTAGTTTATCCTCACTATATGTAATGCTTGCTGATGGTTTTAGGTAGATACTGTTTATAATTTTAAGGAAAACTTCATTTACTTCCTAGTGTTTTTAATAGGAATGAGTGCTATATTTTGTCAAAAATACCATTTCTACGAATATTGAGATAATCATATGATTTCTATTAGTTTGTTATTTATATGGTCAACAAGTGCTTTGTTAACCTTAAAGTTCTATATAAATGCTACCTGTTATGAATAATAAAAAAATTAAAGCTTTACTTTCATTTACATTTTATTATTATGCTAATCAAGTTTCTCCCAGTCTTAGCTGTTACTCAGTGGTAAGGAATAAAATGGAAACTTCATTAACTTTCTCAGATCTCTAGGCTATTATTTAAAAAGCTGTTTGTTTCTACTTTTGATCTACAGCTCCATTCATTTTCAATCAGGGAATAACTTAAACACTACAAGAATGGAAGAAAGGACTAGAACTGTGATTTAATTAGTATTTGGAACTCTCTTCTCTGAAATTCAAAAGTTAGAGGTTAAAAGACTTGCCCAGGGTCACACATTCAATATGTATCAGAACTAGAGCTTGAATTCAGGTCTTCTGGCTCTTTCTACCATTCTGCTATTTACCAAACACCTGCCACCTGTCAGACACTGTGCTAAGTTATTGTTGCGTTTGTCCTTCATTTTTTGAAGAGGAAACATGTTGACTTAGAAAACTACAAGTTAACATTATCTATGTTGTACTGAATGTACATTTTCATTTGGTTCAGGCCACACTCATGAGTTTTACCAGCTGGAGTTTGACATCTCTGGCTTAAACTGATTTATTAAAACTTAAGAAAATAATGTTTCAGTAGATGTCTCCATAACAAATACTTATATTCTCTAAGCTACATAGGATGAAAAGCCTTCAAAATGTAGAGACCTACCAAAGGAAACCAGAACCATGTGGAATAGGATAAGAGATATATCATTCCTTTTATCTTGGCTGCTACTGGAATTGTATCAAAGGATGCTTTCCAGGATGCTTTTCCAGATTATAAACTTATATCCTAATGCTTTTTTTTTAACTACAAAAAGCACATATTAGTAGGAGAGCAACTTGTCTCAAGACCATTTCTATCTGAACCCCCATCAATAAAAATGAGAAGAATGAGATTATGCTAATAACAATAACAATGATGAGGACATGATATGTGACATTTCTGAATATGTCCCTTTACAGTGTGCAAAGGGCTTTCCCATAGCAGCTTTGTCAGATATAGAATGCCAATTTTGTAGTAATATGTTTACTGCCTGTGTGAGGTAAATAAAATGTGAAGGCTTCACAGGGAAGATATGTATAAATATATATCTATATCTATACTAAGAAATGTTTAAAAAAATCAAGAAATAGGGAAGTGGAAAATTCTGAGGCCATGAGAGTCTGATGGCTCATCCTCTGGGAAAGTTTACCCTGAAACTTTTTGTTCTTTCTTCTGGTTCTGGTTTAAAGATTTGCTCAGTAAGAATAGGGTCACTGTGACCTGCTTTCCTTTACTGTAAAGTACTGTAGAAGAATGGAGAGGGTCTCCCCCTCCCCTTATCCTATTCTCCTTCTTTAGATTTATAGATGTCACCTCAGTTGTAAACATTAACTAAGGGAATGGGAATTGGAGTTTCTGTGCCTCAATTTCCCAGTTCTTTGCCTAGCTTTCATGCTCAGATTGCAACCCCGCCTCCCAGCCAATGGTGAGAAGAGTCAGAGGTGGGCGGGAATTCTCTTCTGTTAGGTATAATTATTGGTGCTTTGCCTTTTGTAAAGCACCTCCCTCGCTAGATCTGTTCTGGTAGGGGATGCCCTATTCTTGAGAATTGAATAAAATTTATTTCTGTTCCCACCCTGAGATGGCTCCTTATTAGCTTTTTAATTGGTGAGGGTCTTTCATCCCACACACCACCTAATAAGGTAGCTGTGAACATTAAACAAGAACATGAAGTAATTTTTTTTCTAATCATAAGGCACTACATAAATGTAAGTTCCTATGGTCAGTATTGGTTTTGTTATCCCAATTATTGTTCATCCTAAAGTTGGGGGGGAGTATATTTTTACACCAGAAAGAGTAATTTGTGGGGTAAATTATATTACGAATGGACCAAGAATGGTAGCACAAAAGGAGAGAGTGGGGAGAACTAATTACACACTTAGATTAGTCCCATTTTGAGGGCTTCAGAGACTGGTATGCAGAGGATGGAACATTTAAAAGAGGTATTATGCCTAAGTATTAGAAAGTGGAAAAGGCTGGGAGGGAGTGATTCTTCTCACAGCAGGCCAAGTAAGGGTGTGTTAGGGACTCTCATGTCTTAAGGACAATTCATTTTTTGAGATCCGAGGTAAGTAAGGTTGATATTCTTTCCCTCTTTCTTCCTTGCTCCCTGCCACCACCCCCATTTTTATTTCTGTTGTTCAGATGTCACTCTCGTAAGTGATTAATTGGCCTTGGTAACTTTACTTGACATAATCATGCACGTATCTTGGGCATATTTCACAATGCACAGGTAAAAGTTGTATTTTACCATCGATGAATTTCATGTGTTGATAACTGACCTGAGAGCAGCTTGTTTCAACCCTATGCATCCCATGGGAAAAGTCATCCGTGAATGTAATTGCATCGGAACTTATCACATCATGGAAGGAGGGCCAACCTAGGGAGAAAGGGGACAAGGACAAAAACGGAGAGAATGAGATAAATGTCTTTCAGCTAGAAATGTGCTTTCAAATATATACCAAACACAGTGTGGGTAGCTAGGTGGTACAGTAGATAGAAGTCAGGGGTCTAGAGTCCAAAAGGCTCATCTTCATGACTTCAAATCTCATCTTGGACACTTACTATCTCCGTGACCCTGGGCAAGTCACTTAACCCTGTTTGCCTCAGTTTCCTCATCTGTAAAATGAACTGGAGGAGGAAATGGCAAACCACTCTACTATCTTTAATAAGAAAACTCTAAACAGGGTCACAAAGAATCAGACACAACTGAAAAATGACTGAACAACAACAAAACATAGTACAGAAATCCTTAATATATGCCTCACACTTAACTTGAAG
Organism: Trichosurus vulpecula; assembly: GCF_011100635.1. Lineage (NCBI taxonomy): Eukaryota > Metazoa > Chordata > Mammalia > Diprotodontia > Phalangeridae > Trichosurus > Trichosurus vulpecula. Next base: position 255,095,023 of record NC_050577.1, read on the forward strand.
GGGGAAGAAAAGGAAAACAGTTAACAAGAGATGATAGATAAATGATAGAAGATAACAAATGATAGATAAAAGATAATAGTAGATGAAATATATGGATGACAGTTTGATAAATGATAGATATGACAACAGATGATAGATAAATGATAGATACATAGTTTGGCTGCAAAGTGATAAACTTTGTGGCTATTCTCATTTTAAAAGTCCATCTAGCGACTTGTTGAATGGTGATGATCATAATGGGTAGATGCAGAACTCTCATCAATAAAAACACATCTTCTTGAAGTATTGAAATAAATATTCCTTCTTGTAAGTATATCACCATTTTCTGTTATTTATTGACATCAATGTGTTATTTTGTTCTAATGTACAAGTGCCCAGCTGATGACTACAATTTCAAACATGTTGAAATAATGAAAAAAAAGCTAACACAATTAAATCAACAAGACTGTGAACAACGCTTGAATGCACCTTGAATTTAATGGTTTGCACAAGTGATTCTGTAAAGAGTCACCAGTCCCATTCTGTGTGGTCTACCCCAGTGGGTAATTAATGTTATAATATTGTGTGTGTTTTCTTCCATTAAATACATGAAAAAATTATTTTACACAAATACCTATATAAAGTGGAAGAGGAGACTAAAATAATATACACTAGAAATAATTTACAATCATCACGTTGGAAACATCCCAGAGATGAATCAACATGAGGGAAACAATTAGTACAACTAATCCTATAATCATATAAATGACAAAGATTACAAAAACCACACAGTTATTTCAAAAGGTACATAACCTTTAACAAAATTCTGCTTTTAACAAAATATGAAACTTCTAAAAATATAGCCATAGAAGGGCCTTTATTTAACCTACCAAGACACATACAAGATTTATAATAAATACTTTTTTACAGAAACAGAGGTAGAAATAATTAAAGAAATATTCACAGCTCAGCTTGTGTTTGGACTGAGTCGCTATAATAAAAGTGGCACTAGTACCTAAAATAATTTAGAGATTTAATGCTATACCAATGGAATAGTTTTATAGAACTAGAAAAAAAAATAGTAGCATTTGATTTCAATGAATGAAAGGTCCAGAATCTCAAGAGAAATAATGAAAAATATGAATGAAGGGAGCCTAGCATTCCTAGATCTTTTTTATTATTATATTATATTATATACTATATAATTATATATATATATATATATATATATATATATATATATATATATATATATATATATATGCTATAGTGGAGTAGTCATCAAAACTATCTGCCACTGGTTATGAGGAAAATGGATAAATGGAACAGACTATATAAGTAAGAAATAAGCAATTAAAAGCATTAGCCCAATGTTCAATAAAGCCAAGAACATACATTATTACATAAAGGACTCTTTTTTTTTATAAGAACTGCTTAGAAAACTGGAAAGCAGTTTGGCAGAAATTAAGTTTAGACTAACATCTTACACAATATACCACCATGAGCTCAAAGTGTACCTAAAGCAGATGCAACCTAAACTTGAAAAGATCAGAAGGTTGAAAAAAAATGACGAGAGAACAGTATCAGGTATCTTTCATAACTATGACTAGGGAGAGAATTCTTAACTAAACAAATGGTTGAAAAGATCACAAAAGACAAAACAGATAATTTTGACTATATAAAATTTAAAAGTTTCTACACAAACATAAAGAATGAAGATAAAAATAGAGGAGGAATAGTAGGATTAAAAAAACACTTATCCATCAAAATCACCAATGAAATTCTGATATTTTAAATATGTAGGGAATTAACACAAATATGTGACATTAACAGCCATTCCCTTAATAGATAAGTGGTCAAAGTGATGGGGCAAAGGGAGCCCTAAAAGCCCCTGAACTTTTGCCTGAGGCATCCAGCCCATCCCGGTCTACCTAGATACTCAATAATCCTTTTAACCATCCTTTCATGGTGGCCCTCTCACCCAGCCCAGACCACTTAACTCCTTTCATTGTCTGCACCTGGCCCACCCCAGGCTACTTGCCACTCCTTAATTCCATCCAGATCTTCTCAGAGAATTTTTCTGTATATAAATATCATTCCCATCCTCATCAATTTGCAAATTTACTAGGAATCTTGCCCGCCTAACCAGTGTTATAATAAAGCCTCACTACTCACTGAAAGAAGGCTCAAGTGGTCAAATTCTTTCAAGGCAGACTCCCTGTACCTTTGCATTTTAGGGTTCACAGCACCCCAAACTGCATCAAATGGATAGGGATAGTTTTTGAAAGAAGATGGTCTGCTAGTGTCTCATTTTGTTCTGATCCCAAGCCTGAACCGCTAGACCAGCCTGAATTAGACCTACCCATCCTGAAAAGACAGGATGGGACTAAGTTGTGAAGGGATTTAAAAACTAAACAAAAGAATTTATATTTTATCCTAGAGGTAATAGGGAGCCAATGGAATTTATTGAGTAAGGGTTTGTAACTTGATAAGAACTGTGCTTTGGGCAAATCAGTGTGGCAACTGCATGAAAAATGGGTTGGATAAGGTGAAACTTGGAAAGGGAGGCCAAATTTGGAGTTCTTTTAAATGATCTAGTGAAGAAATGGTAAAGGTAGGAAATAAGGTGGCTACTGTGTGATTAGAGAAAAAGTCAAATGCAAAAGATGTTAGGATGATAGTGCAATACAAGGAAAATTAGGAACCCCTGAGAAACCCTTAGCTACTGACAAGCACCCCCAGAAAGAATGGACTCAGATATCTTTGGCATTTAGCAAACCCCCTGGGACTCCATGACTCCACCAAGGAATGTCAATAGATAGGACCATCCCACTGAAGGATAACCTGGCAGACCCTTTCTAGCAGATATCCCTGGCGCTCCGTGACTCCACCAAGGAATGTAAATGAGATTATCCCACTAGTACGATAACCTGACTGAATCTTTTGATCAGCCAGGACCTTTGTTCCTGCTCCCCCCACCCTGTACCCCCACATATCCTATATAAGCCAAGCTGTCACCCCAACACATTGGCCATTGATTTGTGGTGCAGTACCCCAATGGCCGCCGGCTAATAAATTCTCCACTTAAAACTTATATTCTGTGGTGTGTCTCACTCGCTTCTGGTACAACAATAGGAATGGCAATATTTTGCAACTGACTAATTATATGGGGTGAAGGAAGTAAGGGAGAAGGTAAGGAAGTGAGTATAATGCCAACATTACAGACTTTGAGAGCGGAGGAGTGGAGATACCTCTGACAAAAATAGGGAAGTTTGGAAGAGAAACTGGTTCTAGGGGAAAGATAATGAGTTCGGTTTTTGCACATGTTGAGTTTGCGATGTCTCCAGAGCATCATAAAGGATTAGGTCAAGTGGGATAGGATGGAAGTCCTCAAATGGTTTCAATGTGTGCTACTTAGGTACTGATGCTTGAAAAGTGCAATTTGTTTGTTTACCTTGGCACCACCTAAATATTGGGAGGGACTCTGAGAAAAAGGAGCATTGTAGGGATTAACATTTCTAAACCAATATAAAATGGATGGTGTACCTTTTGAGCTGGGGAGGAAATTTGTAAGTAAACATTCAATGTACTGTCTAAGGCTTACAGATCCAAAGGTCTAAAAGAAAATTGGTGGGCAGCTATATTAAAAACTCTGCAGCCCTTGGGCTATTATTCATCTTTCAAAAAAGATTCATGTGGACTTCTGTTTAAGGTGGTACTGTATTAGTTGTGCCCAGTTCCCCTGACAAATATCCCTACTAAGATTTAAAAAGGTGCCAGATGAAACAAAGGCCAAGGAAACCAAAGGGAAACCCCAGTAAGCTTCTTTGATCAGTCCAGGACTGCCTAAGAAGATGTCCAAAAACCTTTGGGTGTTTGAAACAGGGAAGCACCTTTGAAGCCATTGACAATATTAATTAAAAAGGGCCTGAAGCCAACAGGATCTTAACCAAAATTTGGCAAGAGTCAAAAAGAATTTCTGATATAATACTGCTCCAGGAGACTTACAGGACTCTGCCCCCAGATAGTCTGCACTTACAATGAATGGGGCCCTCCAAGAGGCTCAAAGTCACTTTGGCTCCAAAATCCTGACATAGCCAGCTGCCAGTAGGAGACTGCTCAAGGAAATAGAGGGGTGCATTGTCCAGACGACCTACAGCAGGGAATCTGTCTGTCTCACTTTGCTCAACTATAAAATGGGGATACTTCTCAAGGTTGTTGTAAGGATCAAATGAGATAATATTTGTCAAGCACTTAGCATAGTGAATGACCTATTCTAGGTACTACATAAATGTTTATTCCCTTCCCCTTCTCTATATGAATGTAACAAAATATTATCGGACTATAAAAAAAAACAGCAAAAGGGATGGATTCAGAGAAAGCTGGAAAGAGTTGTACAGTCTGATGTGGAGTAAATGGGTGGAACCAGAAGAACAAGTTCTAGAATGAAGGATTTGAGAACCTCAGCGGTTGGAGTGACCAATCACAACTTAAGACAACTGATGAAGAACACCTCCTGCCTCTTGGCAGGGAGGTGTCCTAGTAGAGGTGCAGAATGAGGCAAACATTTTCAGATATGGCCAGCATATGAATTTCCTTTGTTTGACTATTTATATTTGTCATAAGAGAATGTTTTCATCGGTAGGAAAGGTGGGTGGAATGGGGGAGCAGGTGAATACAGTAAAACAAGACACAGAAGAGAGCATGAGGAAATTCAGCAGGAGCCATGTAAGTATGGCTGTTTTGTAACTACTGTGTTAAATTGAATAGACACTTAAACCGTACCTAAGAGTCATTCATCATTTAATGCACAATTCTCTTTTTCTGTTCTTTGTATTGAAATTCTCATGTCTGTTGATGTTCATTAAGCTCATAATAAAAGTGAAAATGGAATTTTAAAAAGAAAGAGAAGCATTTTTAACCTCTCAGTAAGATAAACAAAAGGCAGGAGGGGGAGGAGGGCACTCCTTCCTTCCAGCAGTCCTGAAAAGAGGAATGTCCTTACAAACGTCCCTGGACAGTTCAGATGAATTCATTTTCTTTCATTCATTTATGAAATATTTATTAAGTACCTACTACACATAAGGCCAAGGTGAGTCACTATTGACAATCAAACTAAGGAAGGCCTTCATCTACAATAAATGGCTGAAAATCCCCAGTGATGACAGTACTTTGAACAAGGAATTCCCCCCATCATGTGAAAGTATTTAAAGGAGGAACTCTTCACTGCTGTAAAAATCCTCAAAGGAAACCCTGCCCCCACTCCTAATAATAAGGAAATTGCTTCAAAGGCTGATATGCAGAGACTGGAGCAATCTGTGTCTTGTTGAGAAAATTATCTTGAGCAAAAGGGTTGGGGGGGATGTGTTTATGTCAGTTTTGACATTAAAGAAAAATCATCCATCCTCCTCCTTTTTGCTTTTTGCTTTTGCTTTTGGTCTTCCCATCTCACAAAATATTATTTGTTTTGGACTCAGTCCACATTCTTTTAAAAGGAAAGTCATGTGAAAACCTGCATAAACAGGGTTGGCCTGCCCCTCCTCCAATGTACCCTTTTGTTTCTGTTTGATGGGGCTAGATTTGGGCCTATTCTCCTTCTTATTTCAAAGTATTGTTATTTTCAAGTCGTCATTCATTATTCTCAAGAATCAAGATGCTACTTACAAACATAAATCAATGAATTCTTCTGCTTGATAAATTTACATATTCAATTATTTTTAAAAATAGAGCAGATATAGTATAAGTAAAGCAGACATTCAGTGAATTCAGACTCCCATCTGCCTGTCTAGATTTATTGTGCATTATTCTCTAGTTCAGACAAACTAGCTTACTTGCTGCTCCACCGTAAATGGCATTCCCTACCATGCTCATGCTGCTACCCACGCTGTACCCACAGCCTGGAATGCATTCCCATGTCACCTCCCTAGCTTCCTTCAAAGCTCAGCAAAGTGTCAACTTCTATGCAAACCCTTTCCTGGATCTCTCTTTTGTTTGTGTCCCCCAAAATTCCTTTATTTTTACTTTGTTCAGAGTTTGCATTGTCATATGCATTTTTTCCCCAACTCAAACTCAAGTCGGAGATAAACTTATTTTTGTCTCTGCTTTTTCAGTACCTCCTACAGGGTGTCCCTAAAGGCTGGACAGATAGGCAAAAAATGCATAGTTTGAGATATGTTAATAGACCTTAGTCCCCTTTGACTTCTTTTCTGGGGTATGCTAAAGGAGGAAGTGTACTCAATAAAAATCACAGATGCAACACATTTGATTGAACGCATAAAGAGTGAATGTGCTAAAATTGACGGCAATGTGGAGTTACCACATCCAGTTTATGTGAATCTTGCAAAGCGCATCGACCTTTGCATCACAAATGATGGAAATCATATTGAAGATGTTATCTGTTAATATTCCAATTAAATAAAACGTTGAAAATTTCATTCATTTCATTTCTTGAAAATACGCATTTTTGCCTATGTGTCCAGATTTTAGGAACACCTTGTACAATGCCTGACATGTAGTAGGTGCTTACTCAGTATTTGCTGAATAAATGCAAATTAAGGGTTTGGTTCTAACATACAATTATACTGAGCATCACTGGTGTAATTATTTCTGTATACTAGAACTAAAGGTGTAGGCCAGGGGTGGGGAACCTGTGACCTTGAGGCCACATGTGGCTTTCTAGATCCTTGGGTAGCCACTTAATCCCTTAATAAAGGGATTTGTCCTGTAAAAGTTGGACTCAGTCAAAAGGCAGCACCCAAGGACCTAGAACGAGGCCACAGGTTCCCCACCACTAGTGTAGGCATAAAGAGAATTCTTATATATCTTCCTTTCTTTGGCTCATACTCTCACCCAGAGTTATACCCCAGGAACATTATAATTTGGATCATTTTGCTTTGGCCAAGGGTTTCATCCTGCCAACATAAGAATATATACAGCTCATGTCTTTTACAGTAAAAGTAAAGGGACCCTTAGCTCACATGCAAACACTGTGGCTAACAGTATAATAAATGAAAGATTTTATTCAACTGACTCAAAGTCCTTATAGCCAAGACCACAATAGTCAAAACAACTTTTCCTCCTGTTCTGGTGGACTTTTACCTTCCTTTTAGACATATACATCCCTCTAGACTCTTTGGGATAAATGTCTCACCACAAAGGCAAAAGGACTGGGAGTTTCTGGAGAGTCAACCCTGTCCTCACATACTTACACAGTTCCATGTAAAGAACAGTATTAATAAAGGGCAAGGGCAAGGTTTGCTTCTGAAAACCATGGCTCTTTCCATTGCTACTTCTTGGCTTTGGCTCCTGGTTGGCCAACTTTTAGAAAGATGATGAAAAGTTTCACTTGAGACATCATCATCATCAATAACATATACAGTGCTTTTAAGATTCACAGAGCACTTTACAAATTTCATTTTATCAAAACAATAACTGGGAGATAGGTGCTATTATCATTCCTATTTTATAGGTGAGGAAACTGAGGCAGCACTAATTGAGTGATTTGTCCAATGTTGCACAGTGAGTGTCTGAGGCCAACTCTGAACTCTGGTCTAGCACTTTATCCACTATACCACCTAGCTGTCTCTTAGGGCTTCCTTCCCACATCCTTTACACTCCTGTACAGAAGTATGATAGGTAGAAACCTACATGCTATCATTAATAAAAGCTAATGTTTAAAAAGAAGGCAGCTAGATGGCTCAGTGGACAGAGCAGTGGGCCAGGAGTCAGGAAGACCTGAGTTCAAATTGAGCCTCAGACACTTACTAGCTGTGTGACCCTGGGTAAGTCACTTAACCTCTGTTTGCCTTAACCCACTGGAGAAGGAAATGGCACCCCACTCTATCATCTTTGCCAAGAAAACTCCATGGCCAGTATGGTTCATTGGGTCACAAAGAGTCAGACAACACTGGACAACATTTAAATAGTACTTTAAGGTTTACAAAGCACTTTACCCATGGTAACTCAATGGGTCCTCCAAACAATAACCCTGTGAGGTAGGTGACTATTATCTCCACTTTATAGACAGAGAAACTGATGCTGAAACAGGTTAAGTGACTTGCCCAAGGTTACCCAGGTAGTAAATCTTTGAGGCAGGATTTGAACTCAGGTCTCCCTGATTACAAGGCCAACACTCAGTTACCTAATACAAGGATCAAGGTCACATCTAGCCAAAAATTTCTCCTTTACTATCCTGCCCACGTACAGTCTTTTACATCGACATGTCCTAAAACGCTCACCATTAGAGTAATGACTTCAGGTTAAATAACAAATCTCTCTCTGTTCCTTGCCCAAATCCTATTTTCAAGTCCTTCAAGGTCCATTTAGAAAGTCTCATCTCCTCCAGGAAGCCTTCACTTCCCCTAGGAAACAACTCCTCCCTTTAACTTCTATTGCACACACAGTTATGTCATAGACTTAGAACTGGAAGGGCCTTCCAGGTTACCTAGGCTAAGCCTTTTCATTTTATTAATGAGAAGAGTGAGGCCCAGAGCAGTTGTGATTTGCCCAAAGTCACAAGGTCAGAAACTTGCAGTCAGGCTTTGTATTCAGGTCTTCCCATTTCCAAATGCAGTATCCCTTCCATATCACAGTGTTTAGGGGCACAGCAATATGGAATAGCCACACAAAAATTTTTGGCCCTGCCTTCATACTAGAGAAGAAATCTGATTTTTTTTCTTTTTCTTTTATGGAGTGTTTATGGAACTTTATTATAAAGTTTGGGTTAAGTATTTGTTCATAGGCTCTGTGTTGTCTACTGGTCTTCATGTGTTGTCTGCTGTTTCCACAAAACTCCTAAAAAAATTCCCATTTAACTTCTTATGCCGAGCTGTGATATATGGAAACCATGATGGGGAAAGTCAGGATATTGATAGGATAATTGTCTGCCTCCCGCAGCATTCATTTGTTGTTGGCATTCATAATGCATTTCTTGGTGTTATTATCCATTTTTTAAGGTATGAGTCCTATATCCCAAACACAACGCAGAAGCCTCAAGCCCAGGGCCTCTAATTTATTCATTTCAGCATTCCCTGACACCTAGCAAATTGTTCTGTACATTGTAAACAATTACACAGCAAGCATTTGTTGGTGTGGTTCAGTCTTATATGGCTCTTCATAAGCCCATGGACCACACCAGGCCCTTCTGTCCTCCACCATCTCCAGAAGTCTGTCCAAGCTCACGTTTGTTGCTTTTATGACACTCTATCCATCTCCATCCTCTACCATCTCCTTTTCCTTTTACCTGCAATCTTTGCAAACATCAGGGTAATTTCCAGTGGCACTGTCTTCTCATTACATGAGAAGCTTCATCTTAACCTCTGTTTGCCTTAATCCACTTAACTTAATCCACATAACAGAGGTTATGTGATTAAGCTTTAGCTTCAGTATCTGTCCTTCTAATGAATAGTCTGAATTAATTTCTATAAATATTTAATTCAGACCATAGCAGGCATTTATGAAGCACCAACTAGTCATTGTACTAAGACTAAAAAGGCAAAAGTGAAAAACTCCCTGTCCTCAGGAAGTTTAACCCCTAATGGGGAGAGACCATGGACATATACACAAAATGAAAACAAGGTAGTTTTAGAAAAGAGACCTCTAGCAACTGAGGGGCAGGAGGAAGGGAGGCATGAAAGAAAAGCTTCAAGAAGAAGCTGGCATTTGAACTGAGTATTGAAGGAAAGCAAATATTTTAAGAAGTGGAAGGAAGGAGAACATGCCAGCATGGGACAGTCAATGCAAAGACCTGAAGATAAGGGTCAAATTGGAGCAGCTAGGTGGTGCCATGGATAGAGCACCAAGCATGGAGTCAGGAAGATCCATCTTCCTGAGTTCAAATCTGGCTTCAGATACTTCCTAGCTGTGTGACCCTGGGCAAGTTACTTAACTCTGTTTGCCTCAGTTTCTTTACCTGCAAATAAGCTGGAGAAGGAAATGGCAAACTGATCCAGTATCTCTGCCAAGAAAACCCTAAATTAGGGGGGGGGGGGAAGGGGCTCACAAAGAGTCAGACATGATTGAAAAACAACTCGACAACAACAACAGAGAGTTGAACTGTGGTGTGTGCAATGTAACAAACACACCAATAAAGTTGGATCATAGAGTGCATGGAGGGGAATAAAAGGTAAGAAGACTAGACCTGTAAATGGAAGGAAGGTTGCAAGCAGAAGGGCTTACTCTTCATTAAAGATTGGAATAAGGGACTAAATGCAGTTGACTCCCAAATCTGTATCTCCAGTTCAAACTCCTCAGTTGGAATCTATCTGAAATTTGCTTCTCCACCTGACATCAGTAAACATCCGTGAGGACGTCACATTGGCCCTTCAATCTCAACACTGCCTAAAACCAAGCTAATTATCTTCCCTTCTAAATCTGCTTCACCTCCTGCTTTCATAATTAATCAATGAATAATTGTTCATTGATTTACTTCAACTCAGTACGTCTTTGTTTATCCCTTTTATTCCTTGGTCAGGCTAGACCCCAACATGAAAACAAATGGTTCTTTTCCCAGGATGAGGTAGTTAGGTGGAGAGTGCACTGATCCTCAAGTCAGAAAGACTGAGTTCAAGCCTGACCTCAGACACTTGCTTAGCTGTGTGACGCTGGACAAACTACTTAACTTCTGTCTGCCTCAGTTTCCTCAGCTATGATAATACTACCTACCTCCCATGATTGCTATGAGAAGAAAATGTAAAGTGCTTACTTGATACATAGTAGACATTTAATAAATCCTTGTTTTCTCCCTTCCTCCTGTTAAACCACAAATATATTAAAAGGGAGCAATAAGTGACCTCAGACTTTTCCTACTAGTGCCTTAGAATGGATTAATTCACCAAATTAGCTACTTACTATCTTGGAAGAAATAGAAAGTATGGTTCCAAGAAAGGGAGGTTACAATACAACTAAATTTCAGTGATGGAGCAGGGACTTGACAGAGATGAATTCTGGATGTTAGTAATAGTGGTATTAGAGATATGTGCCAGAAATGTCAAGTCTAGGTCAACTGGGGACCCAAGGGAGTGGACAGAAGGTGACAAAGGGGAGTGAGAAGGGGTGATGCTAGAATAAATTTGTCTTTAGAGTTTTGGCTAGCATCCACCCTCTTCATAGGAAAAAATAACTTACACATGTTCTGCTTTAATTGCAAATCCTGCGGATGAATGAACAAAAAAAGTGCTTATTAAGCACAATGTTACATTGTACTAAACAATGAGGATACAAATGGAAAAAGCAACATAGTCGCTGATCTCAAGGCACTCACCCTCTAATTAAGAAGCAACACATAGACAATGTAGGATACAAATTATCTTTCTTAGTCATCTGAAATATTTCCTACCCCTTCCTTGACACATAGACTTTATGACTTTAGTATTATTTCACACAGTTACAAATTGAAAGGTAGATAAAAACAGAAAGAACACTCCTCAGGGTTCAATACATCTTGGAGTTAGGGGGAAGCTAAGAAGTCCCACCCAATGTTGGAATTCCTTTTATATCTTCTAAAGATGAGTATCTAGTATCTGACTAGATATTTCCAGCAATGGGGACCTTACTTTGCAGACCCACTTTTTGTATCATTCCACTGCTTTTATAGTTAGGAAGCTCTCCTCTATATTAAATTATAATCTATACTGTCATATATATTGGTAATATATCTGCTGTCTGGAAGAACATAGTGCAAGCCTACTCCCCTCTTCCACATGACAGGCCTCAAATACCTAAAATCTTTTATCAAGTCCCAACCCCTACCCTCTTAGGGATTGTTTTCTCCTCTTTTTTTTCAGGCTAAACATCCCCAGGCCCTTCTCACATTCCTCATAAGACATGGCATCCAGACATATCCCATCTCCTCCTCCTCCCTCATTCTGGTCACTTTTTTCTGTATAACCTCCAATTTATTAATGTCCTTCTTAAAATGTAGTGTCTAGAACTAAACATACTATTCTGAATGCTATTTTACCAGTCCAGAGCCAAAATGAGATTATTATCTCTCATGATCTGGATCTACGCCTACATAAAAAGAGTACAAGAAAACATTATTTTACACGCATATACACACACATACTCATACTGAAAATATAGGCAACCAAAATACCTAAGCTTTACTTCTTTTTAATTTTGTATATGCACTGTTATCAAGCAGGTCTCCTTTATCTTTGAACTAAAATGACTGCTTTTTTTTCAGATGTATTGCTGTCCACCCAGGACTCCTCTAACTTGTACTTGCTCCATTGATCTTTTTTTAACTACTATTGTAGTTTGGTTCAAGAAATCCAAAATCCAGGGAAAGATTCAATGTTCCCTTTTGCTTGGAATAGGGTTGATGAAAAACCAATCAATCACCAATCAATCTATTACAGATCTAACATGTGTAGGCTAACTGTGCTTTCTATTAGAGGGTTGTAGAAAGAGTTCCTGCCCTCAATACAACAATTAAGCATCTACTATGTGGAAACAAGATATCCACAAAAGTTCCATCCTGATGTCTAAACATGACCTGGAAGTAAGCCAGCATTCTAGAAAGTTTTACAAGTAGAGAATAAATTCAAAAAGCCCTAATTAGTATCCTAGAATTTGGTCTGAAGGCCGAGAGAGCTTCTTTGGAAAAGTTCACCACCAGAAGATGTGAGATTGACAACGAACTTTTTGGTCATGGCAAATTATAAAACACATAGATAGTTGAACAGCAGAAAGGGGGGGGGGCAGAGTAAAGTTATTCAATACTCAGACAAGTCACAAAAAATTGATTTAAATTTTGATACTCTTATTCCCAAATCTTCATCCAACGATCAATGAGAGGATGTTCTACTGGAGGAACTAAATTATATTTATATCAACATGTTTGCTATAAAGGAAACTAGAAGACACAAAGATAGTACAACTAAATGGAAGTTGGTTTACAGGATCTCCTCATATAGACAAATCAAGGAATCAATGTAAATGCTTTCATTGTGTGCCAAAGTACAACAAGAAACATTATTTTATGAGTTTTGTTGACATTTCAATTTTTAGTACTCACAATAAGCATCCATAAGCTTATATACCAAAATCTATTGCAAAGATTGAAGAAAAAGAAATTGAATAATTTGATAAGATTCTTCAAGCCAAGTTAATACATACCTTGACAATTAAAGACTTTAATTGACTCAAGACTCTAAACCCAGGGTAGGGAACCTGAAACCTCAAGGACACGTGTGGCCCTACCAGTCCTCAAGTGAGGCCCTTTGACTGAGCAGAAAAAAATTTGTTCTGTGAAGTTTGGATTCAGCCAAAGGGCCTCACTTGAGGACCTGGAAGGCCACATGTGTCCTCAAAGCTGCAGGTTCCCCACCCCTGGTTTAAAACACCAGAAAATATGATTTGTGTTAAAGGAGTAAAAAAGGCCAAGGCTTATAGACTACTCTTTCCTGTATGTCCTAAACACTTTCTTCTTTCTCAAAGGAAGTAGGAAGGCACTAAATGTGACATAATATAAAAGTGCCTATCTTTCAGACAGAAAATGATTGGTTAGTTATCTATAGCCTGCTGACTAGTTATTCAGTGGTTATTCAATCTTGCTGTTTTTTAAATCTGGACTTGTGATTTCCTCAATGTAGAGAGCTCCTAATGAGGACATTCCCTCTTCCAAAACACATATGTAACTATTCCTCAGCTATAGTCTTAAGTTACCTAATCCTAACAATGCTTTCCTGTTGCATTTATAATCCATCTAGATCCTATCCCATCTCTCTTCTCCTGTTCCAAACTCCATGAAAAAACTTGCATTTGAGACTCCTACTTCACTACCCACTATATCTCCTTAATTTCTCACCATCTGGCTTTTGCCCCTATCACTCTATTGAAACTACTTCTCCCCAAGTTATCTATGACCTAATCATTGAATCAAATCAGTTAATTTAGTCCTCGTGCTCCTTGATCTCTCCACTTCTTCTGACACCCTCATCTACCAGATATTTTCTTTGATTTGAAGACATCACAATCTTGGTTTTCCTCCTATCTCTCCTCTTCTTTGACCACTCTTTCTCTGTCTCTGTATCCTTTTGCTAACCTCTTACAGATAGTGCTACTTAGTTGTCTGTTAGTGGTTCCATTCCTCTCTCTTTACATGGTTTTCTGGAAATCTCATTCACTCTAAAACTTCTATGCAGTTGATCCTCAGTCCTGCATTCCAGGTCTGTATTACCAGTTACCTCGAGAACAAATCCCCCTGGATATATCATTGACCCTTCAAACTCAATGTGGCCAAACTCAAGTCTATGATCATCCAGTCTAAATAGATTCCTCTTAGTTTCACTGTTTTCAGAGGGTGCTATCAACTTTGCTCATTAATTTGTGGTTTTCTCCAACTCTTTTCTTATCCTTACCACTAACATTCAGTGAGTTATCAGGTCCTATCAAATCTAGTTTCACCACATCTCTCCCATCTGTTCATTCCTCTCTAATCCACTACTTCCCTAGCAGGTTACCTCAATGCTATGCACCTGCGCTATTACCACATCCTCCTAACAGATCTTTCCCCTCACTCTCTTTACTCTAATTCATTTTTATGCCATAGCCAGAATAATCTTCTGTTCAAAAATCTTTGATGTTGGGTCATTTCAATCATGTCCGATTCTCTGTGACCACATTTGGGGTTTTCTTGGCAAAGATGCTGGAGTACTTTGCCATTTCTTCCTCTAACTCAGGAAACTAAGGCAAACAGAATTAATGACTTGCCCAGGGTCACACAGCTAGTCTGAAGCCAGATTTGAACTCATGAAGATGAGTCTTCCTGATTCCAAGACCAGTGCTCTATCCACTACAGCACATAGTATATATGATAAATTATATATAATATTAATAATATAGTTATAGAATATAAATCTTATATGCTCCCCTCCAGCAAAAGTATTTTAGTGTCTGTTCTTTAATGAACTCTGTACCCTTCCCATATCTTTTACTCATGCCATTCTGTATTCCTGAAAAGACTTGGCTCTCCTACTTCATGGCAGAGTGATGATCTAGCTTTTAAACTTACTTGTGAACAATTTTGGAGCAGGAAGATGAAAAATTATAAGTAGCATTATCTCAAAAAAAAACCCAGTTAAAAACAGTGGAGGATAAAATGGCCTACAGACTAAAGAAAGCAAGATCATGCAAAGAATATTTCCTTCAAAAAACAGGACAGCAAATAGATGAAAAAAAATGGAACAGAACTCCTGGTGTTTCTATATTGATCTATCCCCAACAATGACAAGAGAACTATGAGGTTTAGACTCTACACCTCAGACCCAATGTTAAGAAGTGGCAACAACACCTATGAAGATAAAGTTGTAAGAACAGCTGGACTGAATCCACATATAGAAGAAATCCATAGGTGACAGAATGGGGAAAGCACTCAGAAGTCCGTTTTCCAGACATATGTAATGAAAGTAATGAAGCCAAAGTAATGAAAAAGATCAGAATAGTTCTATTCATAAATAAATGTGAAATGAGAAAATATCAGTGATTTTCTCATTTGCACAAAACTTTTATGAGAATTTTCTATGAAAGAACTGAGAGTATTCTTATTGAAAACATAAAGAGAAAGGAGGCAGCAGGCTTTCACACACAATTTTCTACACCTATCCACATCTTTGAAGTCATACAATTGCCTCAGAGGCAATTGAGCAACTCAAAAATATCCTGGCATTTGACCTTAGAGGTCAATGAGACCAGATGAGGAAAATGAGGCACAGAGAGGCAAAAAGGACTTAAGACAAAAGAGATAGCAATGAAGAGAAATGAAATCCACACCAGTTCTCTGATTCCAAATCCAGGTCCACATCTAGCATAAACATTTGACTTAGAACAAAATACAAGTGTTAAAGGTCTAGGTGGCACAGTGGATAGAGAGCTGGGCCTGGATTCAGGAAGACTCAAAATCCAGCCTCAGAAACTTACTCCCTGTGTGATCTTGGGCAAGTCACTTAACCCTGTTTGCCTGTTTCCTCATCTGTAAAATGAGCTGCAGAAGGAAATGGCAAATGACTCCAGTATCTTTGCCAAGAAAACCCCAAAAAGGGGCCACAAAGAGTTGGATGTGATTGAACAAACAAACAAATTGTCCCCAATGCATCTTAAGATGATACAAGATTCTATGACAGAATCAAACATGGAATTAACTTAGTTCACGAATCAATGAATATCAAGCAGGGCATTAAAAGTGGTGTTCACTAGTAATATGGAAGATGTCCAGTGCCAAAATTCCAAAGAAAACATGGTTTCCGCATCAAATATAAGGTTTCTCAGATGCTCCTGTTTATGGAGGGCGTCATCATGATAGCACTGAGCCCAGGAATATAAGGGGGCCTCCTTGAAAAGAACCAAGACCACTCAAAATAAATCGGTTTAGCCACTACAATTTAACGGTAAACCTAATGATATGTTCATTCACTCTACACATACTGGCCAGATCAATGAGTTTGTCCATTAGAACATATACCTTGGATAGATGCTAGAATTAGAAAATTGAGCTCTGCCTGGAGAACAAGAGATAATATATCAACCAATGAACAAGTACTTATTAAATGTGCCAGGCACTTAAGATAGACAGTTAGAGATAAGTGCAAAGTACAAAGACTGAAATAATCCCTGCTCACAAGATTACATTTAACTGGAGAGATGACTTGTGTGTCATATATGTGTGTGTGCATGTACACACACATGCACATATACAAAGCATAAAGTGAATGGACACAAAGTAGTTAAATATACACAAGTATAAAAGACATACATAGTAATTAAATATAAGATCATTTGGAAAGGTGAGAGCTGGAGGGGAGGCAGGGATTGTAAAAGGCTTCATGTAGAAGATGGTGTCTGAACTGCAATCCTATGTAAAGGGAAAGATAAAATGTCATGTGTAAGAAACAAACAAACAAAAAAGGTCAGTTTAGCCAAATTACAGTGTAAACGGGGAATTAAAATACAAAGAGGCTAGAAATATAGGTTGAGGCCAGGTTGTGTAGGGCTTTAAAAGCTAAACAGAGGAGTTTATCTTTTATCTTTGAGGCAATAGGAAGCCAAATGAGCAAGGGAGTCACATGATCAGATCTGTGTTTCAGGAAAATTATTTAAGTTAGCAGTGTATAGAAGGGACTGGAGCAGGAAGAGACTTGAGGCCAGGAGACCAATTAGGAAGGAAGTTATTGTAATAATCTAGCCAAGAGATGTGATGACCTGAAGGAAAGTAGTAGTTGTATGTGTGGAGAAGAGGTCTGATATGAGAAAGAGAGGTAGAAGGTAGAAATGGCAAAACTTTGCAACAGACTGGATGTGTGAGGTGGTCAAAGAGTGAGGAGTCCAAGCATTACAAGGATATTATTAGCCTGAGAGACTGGAAGAATAGTGTGATTCACAGAAATGGGGAAGTTTCAAAGATGAGAGGGTTCAATAGTGAATTTAATTTTGGACATCTTGAGGTTTGAGATGTCTCTGGGACCTATGGTTTAAAATGCTCAATAGGCAATCAGTGATAATGGGAATGACACTCAGGGGAGAGACTGGAGCTCTGTGTGTGTGTGTGTATGTGTGTATGTGTGTGTGTGTATACATATATATACACACACATATATGTATGTGTATGTATGTGTATATGTGTAAGTGTGTATATATGTGTGTATGTGTGTATATATATATGTGTGTATATATATATATCTTACCTATCTATCAATCTATGTATGAGTCATCTACATAGAGATATAAATACACCTGGCAGCTGATTAAGTTATCAAAAGAGAATGCTGAGGGAGAAAACAGATTGGCCTAGGACAGAACCTTTGGGAACGCCAAAACCTAAGGGTCTTGTTATTTGTTATGAGCCAGCAAAAGAAAAAGAAGAGTAGTCAGAGAGAACAAGAAATAGGAGAAAGTAGCAGATCAAAAACTCAGAGTGGAGAGAGTATCTAGGAGGAGAAGGTAGGCAAAAGTGTCAAATGAAGCAGATAAGTTGAGAAGGACCAGGACTGGGAAAAGACTCTCAGATTTGTCAAGTAAGAGATCATTGGTAACTTTGGACCATTTCATTGAGCACCTTTTTCAGTTGAGTAAAGAGGTTGGAAACCAAACTGCAAAGGGTTAAGGAGTTAATGAGAGAGGAAATGGAGGCAGTGAATTTGGATAACTTTTTCAAGGAGTGTGGCTCAGAAAGGGAGGGGAGCTGTATGATAATAACTTCAAGGAATGGTAGGGTCCAATGTGTTTATTTTTTTAAGATGAGGAAGACTTGAGCATGTCTGAAGGCAATAAGGAAGGAACCAATAGATAGGGAGAGGTTGAGGACTTGGGGGAAGGGTGATCAGTGAGATTCAACCCTGCTAGAGAAGATGAGAGGTGCACATTTAGAAGGGCTGGCTTTGGCATGGAGAAGGGTCACCTCTTTGTCAGAAACCAAGGGGGAAAAGGACAACCATTTTAAGGGGTTTTGAGATGAAGAGAATTAGGCTTCATATTGAATAGCTTCGATTATCTTAGTAAAGAGTCAGAGAGAAAAAAGAGACAGAGAGATAGAGACAGAGATAGGCTAATGGGAGGCACAGGAAAAGGTCTGAAGCAGGTTTTGTGGGAAGTAAGAAAGGGAATCAATTAGGTAGGAATAAAAGAGCTACTTTGCTGCAGTGAAGGTCAGTTCAGAGAAGTCAATATTTGGAAGAGGAACAGATGTAAATGTCTACTGCTTTGTATATCTATACACAAATGGGGAAAGCATGGACAATAAATGAAGTAAATGACAGATCTATACAAAAGCATATAAATTTGACTTCAAAGGCATTATCACTGAGATTTGGTGGGATAAGATTTATGACTGAAATATTGCAAGAGAAGGGTACACCTTATTCAAAAGGAGGCAGTATGACATAGAGTTTCCTCAAAGTCAGGAAGACCATGGTTCTAGTCCTACCTCTGACCTGAATCGTGATTCTGGGCAAATTCATCTTTTTGTGCCCTCAGACAACTATTTGAAAGAAATTGCAGAAATGTTGTTGATCTGAATTGATAAGAGTTCCCTACACTGATGAAATCCTAGGTCCATACCCTCTTCCCCCAAAAAGGAATTGATTAAAGGAATAATGACATGGTATTGTAAATTAACCAGATATACTCAGGTGATTAGGTCCACGAACCTGAGCAGGCAAGCTTGGCAAAGAGCATTAATGGGTCATTCTTCCAAAGGAAGTAATAATGAGAAGAACAGCCCTTTTGGTTCTGATGCTGACAAATAAGGACAAACTACAAGTCAAAATAACAAGAACCTTGGTAGCAAATGACCACTTGCAAGGGAAGATGACAAAGGCGGAGGACAGCAACTCATATTATTTTCCTTTTCTATAAGAAAGACCAGGATTTTCATAGTAGAAAACAGAAGCAAATTGATTAATAGGGAGGTGAAATTCAAGATAAGTGAGGAAATAATCAAGACAATCTAGATGCCCTCAGTGAGTTCAAATAACCAGATCCAGAGAAACCATATTGGGGATGCAAGGAGTGAGGGAGGGGGAAGCTGATGTGACAGCTGTACTACTAGGTGGTTTCTGAAAAATCATGGACAAAAAAAGTACCTAAGTTAGGAAGACAAGAAGATGAAGACTACTTCAGTTTTCGGAAAAGGAAAGAGGGTGGCATCTGCTACACGCTGACAATGAACTTTACACTGAGATCTCTGAGTAATGACCAATGATGCTGTTATGGAGTACATAGTAATCCCAGAAATTCATCAAATGTCTTTACTTGGTGTTAGGTGAAAAAGGGGATGATGGGGAGTCTTACTATGCCATATGTTTGGACTCTGTTGGATTATCAAGAACATAACCCTCGATTTCATTTGCTTCTGGATAGAAGCAGTGTATTTCTACATAACCATGTCAGAATGCTGGTCAACTGTCATCAGACTCTTCACCATTTTCCAAAGCAGCTATCTTAAGCCCACAAATCTGCTTAGGTTGCAGTGAGGTAGCAGAACTGAATTATTTACTAGAGCTATTTAAGAGTACAATTCTATTGCCTACAATTATCTGATTTAGCAGTATTCTATTCTCATCACCAAAAATTGTGTGGTGGCATTTATCAGTAAACAGGGAGGGCATAAGCAGGTTTTTAATATAGAGTTCATTTACTACTGCAAAATTATTCTTGGGGGGAAGGTGAGGGGGGGAGGGGAAGCCTAGCTTAGAAATAACCATAGCACACAACAACAGGAACTCAAAAGAAACAAAAACTAAGAAATCTGAAATATTGCACAAGTATCCACCACAGAATCAGATCATTATTATAGCAACTGAATAAAAGATTTGGAAAAAAATAAACAAAGAAACAAACAAACAACAACAACAAAAAAACAAGACTAAAATAGGCACTGACTGAAATAAGTGTAATATAAATACAGAAGTTCCAAGCAAATTTGAAGGGGCAGTATCTCTGGTGTCTCACCCTACACTCTACTCTAATAATAGCCTTTCTAAGTTAGGGTCTCATCTCTTCCCCTATAGACTATTTTAGTAGCTCCTTGATTGGTCTTCCCACCTCCAATCCATCCCTTTTCTGACACTCTCCACATCCCATTGTCTCTGTATGCTTGCTAATCCATTGCGAAGAACAAGTCACTACCCTACTAAAAACTTTTCAGTGGTTCCACACCACCCACCAAATAGAGGTACAATTCCAGATCCAGGCATCCAAAGCTCATTACAATATGGCTCCAACTTACTTGTTTAGCCTTAGCATGTACCACTGCCCTTTACCATTCTACGTCCCAACCAAACCAGATTAAGCCCATTCCCCATGTTCATTCTGCCCTTTCTCACTGCCACATCTTTTCTCTTACTCTTCTCTATGTATGGAATGTCTCTGCCTTCTTTCAATGTCTAACTTGGATGCTACCTTCTCCAGAAAGCCTTCCCTTAACTGCCTAGGTGAAAAAGACCTCTCTCCTGCAATTTTTCACAGCTCTTTACTCAGGTCTCTCCTTGCCATATATCATACTTTCCCTAATATCTTAGTTATTTATACTGTTGTTCTTTCTCCCATCAGAAAGTAAACTTGAGGTCAATCATATCTATCTTTAGACTCTGTTACTTCATATATCAGATGAGAAGAATGGAGAGAATGTGTCCACTAAACATGCTAACGTGGTTTTACTCATTAAATTCTTTCTTTTACTCTAATAATTCATTATAGCAATAATAATATCACAAAATATTTCACCAACTTATCTCAAAATCTGACTTAATTAACAATAAATCATTTGAGTCTGGTTTCTTCTGGAACACTGGTGGGAGTGGGGTAATCAAAAAGAAACAAAAGATTTTCTCTTCCCATTGTGTTTGTTTTATGGATGTTAACCATCTTTTCCAAACACCAAATTAAAAATCCACCTCATTTATTTTGTCTGCTCATCAAATGACGATGCACTCTTTAAAATGTTCATTAAGAATTCCAAAGGTAGAATCCCCAAATCCTTATCACCCATAATCTTTTCAGGCATTTGGTCCCATTAAGGACAATATGACTAAAGATTGTCAAGAGCAACAGAGGTATCCCTTGAGTAATGTGAACATCTGGTACTGATACTCTTTGGAGATTAATAATGTAACTTCTTGTAGCAGGCTTTACTAATTCCTTGGAGTACTGTACAGAATTTTTAAATGGCTCCAAACACACAAGATCAGTAATTGGGGACGGATTTCCTCTAAGATGGTCTCAAGATTTCAAACATTTCTGAAACTCCAAATCTAAAGAAGCCCACTTCCTTGTTTCCCTTTGTGGATGGAGCTATTAATTATTCCCTTTTTGGTTCAGGTTCAATAAAACTACTGAACTCAACTCATTTCAACCAAAAGGAGGGGAGAGGGCCTTTATTTTTCCCGGCCTGAACAGTGTCTTTTCTTAGCTTAAATCATAGTTAATGTTTTTAAATATATCTTCCACATAAGTCAATTGTAGACCTTCAGCATCAAAGGATCTGAGTAACATCAGTGGAAAACCATAACCTTTAGCCATCATTTTTAAGTGCCATTAAAAAATGTCTCTCAAACGGGTTTTAAATTTAGTGTTGACCTAGTAACCTCAATCCAAAAGCATTCAACTTGAGCTGATTGTGTTATTTTACTTCCAAAACCTCTCCAGTTCAGTGAAGAATTGGTTAGGATACTCCACAAGAGGTTTACTGTTTTTATAGAATTTATTAGCTACATTAGACAGGAAAAAGGTGATTTGGGTTGGTTACTGAGTGAAGATTATTTACTGTGTTTAACTGACCCTGAAAATACCAGGAGGAAAATAGGATGAGAAGACTCAAAGAAAGAAGATTGTCTTCTCTGTCTCATGAAATACAAAATGGAATTGAAACAATGACCAATTCAACCACAGTATTGAATACATCTATTTATGACAGAGCTTTATTTAGGGCCCTTTGTCCAATCATCATCAAAATCCTTTCTTTAGGTAAGCATTAGAGAACTTCAGAATGTCTCCCAAATATATCCCTGATGAGAATGGAAGAATATTTATTATCCAAATTATTCTATTGAATTGAACCAATTTTCTCAAAATGAAATCTCTTAAACTGGAGAAAATTGCTGATCCCATGAAATAAGGCACTTTCTTTTATGATAATCTGAAATAAAGTAGGACTTCTCAAAAGTCTCCTAGAGTGTGTATCTGTGTGTCTATATCTATATTTATATAGAGACATGCATTCATATACATATGCATATATATGTATGTATATATGTATGTATCTGAAGGGTTGGTCTATATCAACTCTTTAAGATGTGTTAAAATTTTACCTCCCCAACCACAATTTTAAATACTCTTTGGAAATCTGTCTCAGATGGACATTTAGAAAGAGAACAGATTGCTGGGAAAAGCTATTAAAAACAAATCTTTTGGAGGAAAAACATTGCTTGGAATTGTTTACATGACAAGAGA
This sequence comes from Trichosurus vulpecula, assembly GCF_011100635.1. NCBI lineage: Eukaryota > Metazoa > Chordata > Mammalia > Diprotodontia > Phalangeridae > Trichosurus > Trichosurus vulpecula. The sequence goes on from NC_050577.1 coordinate 255,117,946, forward strand.
TGTTTTGCATTTGCAGCAGACACATGGCAAGATTGAAGTAATTTATCAAACATTGTTCACTCTATTATATTAAAATTTTTCAATGTTACATTAAAAAGCTACAAATCAATTCACATCAAACAAAATGAACTATGAACAATCTATAGCCATATTTAGATGACTATCCCTCTTTGATAAATTCATTATGGAAAATTTTCACTATCACCTCGCACAAATTTTTATTTTATCATTCTGACATTTGGAGTAATGCCTACTTGCTTGTACTTTTAAACACTCTACATCGCAAAACATTTTTGAAAGTCATAAAAATTGCTCATATAAAAATGCATAAGCAATCTAAATCATAGGATTCAGGTGTGTTTTGGTAGATTGTAGTGAGAAAAATGAGTACATGAAATTCAAAGTTTATGATACCTTGAAGGTGAATCGATTCCATTTGGAAAGTATTTATTAAGCACCTACTATGTACAAGACACTGCATTCATTGCTTGTGGTAGGAAGATAAAAATAAAACTGGAGGAAACCATACATACATCACATATACCACATTTCCCCGTGTATAAGACGCACCCTTTTTCGAAAAATTTGGGGTCTAAAAGCTGGGTGTGTCTTATACAGTGGTTGTAGATTTTTTTTTACTTGCATTTCCCGCTTTTTCGCACTTGTTGTCTTTGCACTCATTGTTTCGCATTTGTTACTGGTATATTAGGTTACGTTTTGGCACATTCTGCCCAGAAATGGCTCAGAAAAGATTTTCGTACAGTGCTGAATTCAAGTTAAAAGTGATCCAGTCTACAAAAGTGAATGGAAATTATGCTGCTGAACATAAGTTTGATCCTCCTCCAACTGAGAAAACAATCTGAGACTGGATATGGGAAGAAGAAACCCTACCAAAAACACCACGGCAGAAGAAGGCCATGAGAAGCAAGTCAGCAAAATGGCCTGATTTAGAGAGAGAATTGAAGAAATGGATCGAACAGCAAAGGACAATTGGAATTCCTGTGTCCACAAAGATGGTTCAGCATGAGGAAAGAATTGCTGATGAAAAACAAGTTACTGATTTCAAAGGAGGACACAATTGGTGCTTCAGGTTCATGAAATGGAATGGACTGAGCACATGTACACGCACCAGATTTGCCCAAAAGATTCCTGAAAGCTATGAGCAGATGAATAAAACTTGAGTTCAGTAACTTTACATAATACATTTTCTTTTCAAATTTCAGGCCCCAAAATTAAGGTGCGTCTTATACATGGGGAAATACAGTAAACAAATATGAGCATAGTAAATACAAAGCAACTGGGAGTGGATAGAGGAAAACACTAAAACTAGAAGGATCAAGAAACTGTTTAAGGAATAGCTTTACATTGTCAAAGAGGCTAGGGATTCAGAGATGTAGAGTTGAGGAAGAAGAATTTGTACCATAAGAGAGAGCCTATGCAAAGGTAGAGAACAAGGAGAGGAAATGTTGTGTATGGGGACCGGTGAGTAGCCCAGTTCGACTTTAACATGAAGTGCATGAAGGAGGGTAATGTGAAATTGATCAGAAAATTGGTTAGGTTAATAATCATATTGTGAAGGGCCTTAAATACAAAAGAGAGGTATTTATATTTTAGTCTAGGGGCAAAAGGAAGGCAATGAAACTTCCTGAGCTGAGCAGTGACATGGTCAAAACTGCACTTTAGAAATATGAATTTGGTCATTTTGTGGAGGATAGATTGGAGACAGCAAACTGGAGGTAAAGCAAGCAATTAGGAAGCTAGTACAATAGTGTTGATGAGATATGATGAGGGCATGAAGTAGGGTGGTGTCTACATGAGGGGACAGAAAGGGACTGATACAAGAGATGCTGGAGACAACACTAACAAAACTTGATAATCAAAATTGATACTCATCAGGTCACTGAATAAATAATCTTCGGAGCAAGTGAACAAGCCAATAAGCATTTTTAAAGTACCTACTGTGTCCCGGGCACTATGCTAAGCAGTGAAGCAATCTTTAATATATCTTAGAGAGTAGTAGATTTCAAAATATTGTAAAAGATCCAAATTGTGCTTTTGCCAAAACCAAAATGTTAAGCAGAAAAAAATAGCAATTGGCCACAAAATATCCCTTCTTCTCATACCTGTAAAATCTTTGTAAGAAAGAGCTATGCATAGCTCAAGAACATCCTTTATAAAAATGACAGATGGAAACAGGGAAGTCTTTATAGACGGTTTCACAATGGACAACATTATAACCATAGCAATGAATAAAACCTAGTACTGCATTTATTGTTTGCTGATTTTGTTAAAACATTTGACTTGGTAGAGCAAAATGCAGCCTTGAAGACCCTCCACAGACAAGGTTTTCTCTTTGTGTCCAGATTATGAAAGGCCCTATGACTTATAGTATATATACAGCTTTTAAAAAAATATTTTGAGAATAAAGCAAACAAAATGTCTAAAGCCCAAATTGAAAACAAATTGATTGGAACTCAATATTATCATAGATAAGTTTATTGGGGCTTTTTTGTTCTTCTATATAGTAATAACTAGTATTTATACTTTACAGTAGTTAGAGAGGTAGCCTCAGAACTAGAAAGACATGGCTGTGTGACCCTAGCTAGGCAAGTCAATTAACCTCTCTGTGCTCTTGGAAACTCTCTAAAACTAAGTTGCACAGAAGATGCCAATCTGCTAAGAGAGAGAGAGAGACAGACAGACAGACAGACAGAAAGAAACTAGAGACAGAGAGACAGAGACAGACACACAGAGACACAGAGACAGACAGACAGAGAGAGAGAGGGAGGGAGAGAGAGAGAGAGAGAGAGAGAGAGAGAGAGAGAGAGAAAGAGAGAGAGAGAGAGAGAGAGAGAGAGAGAGAGAGAGAGAGAGAGAGAGAGAGAGAGAGAGAGAATTTCCTTACCTGGGAACTCTCTATGCCAATGCCACAAGCTGAGAACACTCTCCCTCCTCATCTCTGCCTCCTGGCTTCCTTCAAATCTCAACTAAAATCCCACTTCTGCAAGAAGCCTCTGCCAATCCCCCTTCAATGCTAGTGCCTTCCCTCTTAGATCATCTCCTATTTATATACATATGTGTCTGTGTATCTTGTTTGCATACAGTTGCTTGCACGTTATCTCCCTCTTTAGATTGGGAGCCCTTAGAGGGCAAAGACTGTCTTTCACCTTTCTTTGTGTCCCCAGGGCTTAGCACTGTGCCTGGCACAAAGTAGGCAATTAATAAATGTTCATTAACAGATTGTAGAGTACCTAACCATTAAGAAGAAAAGGGAAAAGGGGTTGGGAGATGGCATGAGGGAACTGGGGAGAGAGAGGAGGGAAAGACAACTTTCAAGGAAAATGGATGAAGAGAACCTTAAAATTTTTTCTCTAGTTGTTTCCTCCGAAAGTCAATGTTAAATGAGGGTGTTGCTTTGGGTTGTTTTGTTTTTGTTGTTGACTGTCTCTCTTTCTAGATCCTTTGTAAATGCTGATAATAACTATTTGTTATTACACAACCAATTTTTGTTTCTTTTTTTTTCAAATAACAAACATTTCTTTTCTCTTTGTCTCCCACCTCACATGACTCTTGAAGAAGGAAGACCCATGCAAAACTAAGAGGAAAAGTGAGTTAGTTACATTACTTTAGAATTGCGTTGTTGTCCATAGTATTCAAAGGTACATGATTTTCCACATTAGTCTTTTCTACACCGAGTACACACGTGGCTAACTGTCACTGCTTCCGAGGGTCTGTAATAGCTTCCTACCCTCCATCTGGCTCAGGGACTCAAATTGTTCCTTCCCAGGGCTTAACTAGATAATGATGAAAAATAGTAAGATGATATGATCTTCCTTACAGCTATAAGAGATCTTAGGAACCAATGGGTTCAACTTTCTCATTTTGTAAGTGAGTAAACTGAGACCCCAAGTAAGAAGTTGCAAACATTTATTGAATGCTCAAAAGGCACTTTATGTTTGACTACATCATCATTTTACAATGAAAAGGAACTCTCCAGATCATCTCCAATACTCTCATTTTACAAAAGATGAAACCAAAGCCCAGATAAGCTAAGTAACATAAGTAAGCCCAAAGCACATGATAATCAGCAGCAAGCCGGGATGCAAATACAGTTCCTCTGATTCCAAATCCGGCTAACTGTAGCAATGCATTCTATTAGCCCTCATATGTGAAACCAAGTGATACTGCTGGCTATGATATCTGCAGATATTTCTCTGCAGTGCTTCCTAAACTGTGGATCACAACGCGATATGAGGTCAAATAAGTGAATGTGGGGGGTTGCGAAAAATTTGGCAACAGTAACAAGTTTCTGAATGTGCAATGGCCAAAAATTAACTCAAAATCAAACACATAACGAATACAAGGTTTTTCTGGCAGCTCTTGCCCATGTTGCATCACTAGACTTCACTGCAGTCTTGGTTCTAACACACAGCATGCGCACTTTGCACTGCACATGCCATCACACCACACAATGCCAACAAATGTTGCCAGAAACACCTCAGCTCAGATTTGAGACTATTGTGTGTTAAGAACTGCAGTATTTTTACTGTACATACAAAGTTTTCTGCTCTTACAGAAACACAATAATTTAATTATGGAAAATAAAGACTGTGAAAGAACTGTTGAAGAACCCCTATGATCATTCCTCTGCATATAAGTATCTAACTAGAATATCTTTGGATTGGATTGTGTTAGATTGTTGGATATTTAAAATTGCTGTTATCTCCTTCTTTTACAGAAACATAAGTGTTTAATTGCAGCAAATAAAGACAAAAAGCCCTTTAATAATATTTCTCCACCATCACCACTGTTACATGTATGTGAACATCAATTTTCAAATTAAGCACAAATGTAATTTCATAAACTAAAGCTAGTATTTACTTGAGAAATTATTAGCAATATTTATTTATATTTTAGGACAAAAATACTTTTCAGTTATGGATAAGTGGCTAAATTTAGACAGAAGAGGTAAAAATACTGATGTCAATGCAGCAGAGTCTTCACTATCAGGTTGTAGCATACCTATATTGACAAGAAAAAGAAAAATATGTGGAATCAGGTGGCTTCAAGAGGGAGAAGTTTAAACAGATTATCAAAGTTGAAAGATGAAGTTGTTATATTTTTGACTGAGCAGAAATCTGATTTTGTTCATTTTTTCCATAATGACTTATGGCTTTTAGTACTGTGTAATTTGGGGGTATTTTTGAAAAACTCAATGATTTATATATGTCACTTCAAGGAAAAAATTGTAACTGTAAAAATTGTAACATAATTGCAAATTATGTTAAAAGATAAAATTGAAAGTCTTACTAAAAAGTTAACATATGGAAGAATAGGGTGGAAATGGTTCTTTAGAAATTTTTACAGCTACAGATGATTTTAGAATTGAAAATAACCTTCCCAAAGATTTAATTGTAGGAGTTATAATTGATCATCTGAAATGCCTAGAGACACAGTTTCAGAAATACTTCTCTTCAAATTTTGATTCTAAAAAACTAAATTGGATTCATAAACTATACTCAATTAAAATCGAAAATGTTAATCATCTGCCACTAAAAAAGTTCAAGAAGAATTTAGTTATCAAGTGACAAGGGTTTAAAACTTGAGTTTCTAAAAAAAAAATTGCTAAATGAACTTTGGCTTGGGATTAGGACAGAATTTCCAACAATTCCTGAAATGGCCCTAAAACATACTCCTGCCATTTTGTACTATGTATTAATGCGATGCGGCATTCTCAGCATTGATGATTATAAAACCGAATATCAATCAACTCTGAAAAACGTGGAAGATGCTCTATGTCCTGCAGTATCACACATTCTGCCAAGGTTTAATTCTTTATGTAAAAATAAGCAAGCACATCCACGTCATTAATATGCAAATTTGCTTTCATCTTTAATAAATGGTACAATTGTATCTATACGAAAGAATTGTTTTAAAATAAATTTCCTTATGATTTATTATCAGTAAATGTTTGACTTGTATACATATTTTATATACCTATATACCCAGGGTCGTGTACAATTTTCTCTGGTGAAAAGGGTAGCGAGTGGAAAAAGTTTAAGAAGCCCTGCTCTAGAGTGCCACATGTTGAAGAACCCCTAGAAATAATATGCTTAAATACTTCAAACTATTGCATAGGTAGGACTTGGGAGCTTCTCAATCAGGCATGGCTTTTACCATGCTGCCGACTTTGATGTCACATGTTGTTAGTGTTAACTCTTGGCCCAGAACTCCAAGCTCTGGGTTTACACAGAAAAGGCTCAATCTTGGGGGGCTTCCCATAAAACACTCTTTCAATCATGCCCTCAACCCAGAGTTTCTCCTGGGAACATCAGAATGTAGCATGTGTCTGGGTCCCTACAGATGTGGGCAAAAAAGGCCCTTGGCTTCTGTGAAAGCCCCCAAGCTGCCTATGTATCGGATAGAAGACAGCCTTTATTTTACCCCACAGAAAATACAAAGCACATATAAGACCCACAGAAGCCATAAACAGTCAGGACAACTTTTCTTCCCTCTCCAGTGAGTCCCACTGTGATCACCACCACCCAGAGACCTCTACAGTCCTACAGACTCACAGCGCCACCCCGTGGTGAGACTCTTTGAAAGAAAATGCTTTTTGAGGCTGATAGGGGAGACTACTCTTTGTTATTATCTGGTATCTCTCTATACCCCAGGATTTTTGCATTTGGGGTTGTTAATGCTCAACTTCTCACTTTATGGTAAGTCTCCTAGGGATATGTATATGCATATGTGTGTAAAATAATGACAGTAATAGTTATAATGGCTAACATTCATACACAGTGCTTTAAAGTTTGCTATGTAAGCACTTTACATATGTTATCTTATCTGATTCTCAAAACAACTCTGTGAGGTAGGTGTTATATTATCTCCCTTTTACAGATGAAGAAACTGAGGTACAGTGGTGGGCCCAGGAGCACACAGCCAGGATTTGAACTCATCTTCCAGACTCAAAGTCTATCCCTCTATTCTCTGTGCCACTTAGCCGCCTATAAAACTTATTTTGTATATGCCTATCATATGGAATAGAATCTCCTTGTGGGCAAGAATTGTATCCCTTTTTTTGTTTTTGTATCCCCAGCATCCAACACAGGACATGAAAATGTTTGTTGATTGATAAGCGTCATTCCTAGGGACCAACACAAATGTTCCCACATTGGCTCTTCAGGTTCTTAGAGACAGGTTCCCTTCCCACCAGACCTGCGGAGCATGTGTAACTCATGGTAGTCATGGAGGGCAAGGTCCAGGTCTTCACCTGCACATTGTGGCTCATTTCCTTGCTGTTCCTCTAACTCTGCAGCCACATATCACTCTTCTTCTCTCCAGAAAGCTGGCTAAGCGCATTTGAGCAGCTGGGTCCAGGAGCTCTTATATCTTCACTTCTGGGACAATCCCATGCCGTGTCACCTCTACTTGAACCATCACTTCTACCTCCTCCCCTCTTATAACCTGAACTATTTCTTGGTCTCTCAGCTCTGATCAGTCAATTCTGTCTTATCTTGCCAGGTCTCCACACCTCCCATATTGTTTCCAACTATGCCAGAATGCAGTGCACAGACACACTTTCCGCATTACTGAATTGGAATGTAAGGTCCTTGACATCAGGAACTGTCTTGTTTCCATGGATTTAGGTCCCTAGTATTTAGCATAGTTCCTGAAGAATAGTAAGTGCTTAATTAATGCTGTTAATTTTTCTATCTCTCTGCTATCCTGCCAGTCACAATCTCTCAGGCCCAGAGGCTCTGCCACTGCTTCTCCATAGTCACCATCTCTGGGGCTTGAGGGTTCCCTGGGTGCTGCACAGATGTGAAGGTGCTTCACTACCACCACCACCCCATCTTTCAATGGCCTGAACCATATTTGCGTGCTTAGCTCAGCTCTGCTCTGGTTCAACTTTGTATAACTAAATAGGCCTAAGACCGAGACTATATCTTGGATTTAACAAAGCCATGAGCCAATCAATCACCCCTATCTGCAATGCCATGATTCAATCAATTAAATTATCCTTAAATGCCATATCCATATTTTCCATATAGAAGTGACCTCAAAAATAGAACAAATCCTTTGTTATTTTAAATTAAATTTTATTTTTTCAGCTAATGAAAATTAATCTTCTCTCCCTCCCACCCCCTTCATCCTTTAAAGTTTTATCAAACTGACCAGGCTACTGGTGGAATGAGCATCCAAGCCACTAAGGATATATCATCAATCATGGAGATGCCTACATTTTGCAAAGGGAAATACTGTCAAATTACTCCTGGTCACACAATCTAAACAAGCCTTTTTAAAACTTATTGTGGATTTCCAGTCAAGATGGCTTCCTAAACGGAGGCGGTCAGCCCAGCTCTCACACCCCTTCTCAGCAGAAACCTCAAAATAGCACCAGATCAAATAATGATCAAGGAGGCCAATGGGCAACAAGAATAAGTGACTTCTTCTACCTCAGAACTACATAAACAGTCAACCAGAAGCCCATGGGCAATAGGAAAGGGGACCCTTCATAAAAGCCAGCAACAGTCCACAGTCAAGCCAATGGTATGAGAGGCTCTGTATTCAGAGGCAGCAACAGGAGAGGCTCCCCTGAGAAAACCCTAAGGATGGTCAAAAAGAAAAACAACTTTGGAGGTCTTAAGAGCTCTGGTCATCAAAGCAATGACCAACCATGTTGCCAGAGGTCTCCTGACACAGAGTATTGCAATATGGGGCAGAAGACATACATTTTTGGACATGGCTACAATGTGGCTTTGTTTTGTTTGACTATGCCTCTGTTACATGGTTTTTGTTGAGGGGGGGGGGGAAGAGACAGAGACAGACACAGAGACACAGAGACAGAAACAGAGAGACAAAGAGAAAAAAGAGACAAAGAGAGTGAGATATTTAATAGGGGAATGGGTCAGGAGATGTAGCCATGGTGACCTCCCTCACTCTACCCCACTCCCAAAAAAGGTAAAGAAAAGAGAACCGTTGAAACATTTTTAAAAGTGCACAGAGGAGAACATGAAGAAGCACAAACAAGTAGGACAGTTTTGAAAGCAACATGTCAAATGCATTGTATACATTTTTTAAGGCAAGTATTCTGAGAAAAAATTCAGGGTTTCATATACAATCCTCTTCTTATGTTCTACTTTATATACAGGAATGTCTCTTTTTGATGTCTGTTAAGATCAGAATCAAAAAATTAAAACACTCATTTTACTGTTTTGTCAGGGACAGCAATTATGTAATTCAGCTGCTAAGAACCAAGAGAACAATTTCCACCATGACTACAATAATGTAAAGAAAATAGCACCGAAAGACTTAAGAACCTAGATGTATGCAATAAACAATATTGACCCCAGAGGACTGAAACAGCCCTCCAGTCTCTCCACAGGAAGGTAGCAAACTACCAGGGTAGAATGAGGCACATATTGATAGACATGGCTAAAGCATGGCTTTGTTTTGCTTAATTATGTTTTTTTTTCTTTTAATAAGGGAGAGTTCTTTGTAAGGAGAGGGTTATTAGGAAATAAAAGTGATGTTTAAAAAAACCAACCAACTGCTATGGCATGACGGCCATCTTTACAAAATTCCTTTCTTCTTAGAAATAACTGTTACTCATAAGAGAAGTGGCTTGAATCCATAAATTATTTTCTTGGCACTTTCACAAGTTTTTTTTTATTTTTTTAAATTCGGTGTTCTCAAATTGCCATGCAGGAAACAGATAGCCTCAATAAGAATTGCCAGTGCGGTGAAGCAGTTGCAAATGCAAGTCCATTATTCGGGTGCATAAACAGAAGTATCAAGGTATCATTAATCATCTTATTCTCAACAAGGCTGCTACAGTGTGGCAAGATTGTGAAGACAAATAACTTTGAATGATTGAGAAACTCTGGTCAATGCAATGAACAACCACAACTGCAGAGGACCAATCACATGTCATGCTATCCACCTTCTGACAGAGAAAGGATGGACTCGATGCAGAAGGAGATATATTTTTCATTCCAGAGGTTTTGGTTTTCTTTTATTTTCAATGGGGAAGGAGAGAAAACGAGAACATAATTTTTTAAAAGTCTAATAAAATAAAAATAACACAAAGAAAAAAACCACAGTTGTTAATTAGTACCAAGTTTAGATTCGCACCTGAGACAGAATTTAAAGAAGATTCAAAGCACAGAGCCATGAAAATGATTTGGGAGTTTAAAAGTAAGAGCTATTATAGGCAGTTAGATGGTACAATGGATAGGGCACTGGTCCTGGAGTCAGAAGGACCTGAATTCAAATTCTGCCTCAGACACCTACTAGCTGTGTGACCCTGGGCAAGTCATTTAACCTCCATTTGCCTCAGTTTCCTCAGCTGTTAAATGGGGATAATCATAGCACCTACAGCCCAGGGGTCTTGTACACCTTGTAGCACCTGATGGCCCCCATCTATTGAGTTACTTACAAGCTTCCCTCTTTCTAGTAGAGTCTGGAATATGGTGGGCCCTATTGTTGGCTCTGTTAAAGACCAGAATAGATTCTTGAAAACAGTAGCTTCATCAATCATCAAATCCCCAATTACCAAGACTGAGTTCCAACCTCCCAAAAGCCAGGAGACTAGAAGGCTCTCTGGTGCAGTTGCTCAAATCCAGACTTCAGGAAGCCTTGCTTGATGAGAACAGACTGCTTCATCCTCTCTGTCCATTCCTTACTGTGTCCCCTGCATAGAATCACCAAGGCCCTAAGGGAGGACTTCATACACACCAGGGGAAGGGAAGGGAAAGGAATAAGCAACTATATAGTGCTTATTATGTGCCAGGCACTGTGCTAAGTGCCTTCACAAATATTAACTTATTCAATCCTCACAACAACTCTGGGAAGTAGGTGCTATTAATTATCCCTACTTTATAGTTGAGGAAACGAAGGCAAATAGGGTGAATATGAATTATCAACTCAGACCTCAGATGATTGTGACTCACGGTAAGGATTGGTGAATGTTCTTGAAGTCACAATCTATGCCAAGGTCCTGCTCATCAACCCCATTTACAAACAAAGATGATGATGAGGAGGAGGAGGAGGAGGAAGATGACAACCAGCGTTTGTATGGAGCTTTAAGATTTGCAAAGTGCTCTACAAATATCACCTCATTTTATCCTCACAGCAACCCTAGAGAAATTGAGTCAGACAGAGGTTAAATTACTCGTCCAGGGTCACATTACCACTTCCCCCAGGTATACACACACGTACACACACACACACAGATATGAATGTTAAGATCCAGGCCACAGTCCTTCTAAAGGGGGCAGGCAAAGAGGCCTCAGTATAGATAGGTAAACTTTACTTAAATTCCTGGCAAGGAATTTAACCTAAGATGTATTAATAAAGGCATAGTCAGTGAGTATTAAAAAGGGAAGATTACTAAGAGCCTTCATTAAGAATAGGTCATGAACAATTCCAAAGGACTCATGACAAAAAATGCTATCCCCCTTCAGAAAAAAAACTGAGAAAAATCTGAGTGTAAATTGAAACAAATTTTTCCCTCTCATTTTTCTTGCTTTTATTTTTTGCAATGTGGCTAATATGGAAATATGTTTCACATGATTTCACTTGTATAATTGACATCATATTGTACATCTTATCAATGGGAGAGGGGTAAAGAGAGGAAGAGAATTTAGAACTGAAAAATTTTTTAACATCAATGTTAAAAATAAATAATTTTAAAAATAGGTCATGACAAATCAGCCTCACACCCTTTTCTGACAAAGTTATTAGCACTGTGGAGAGGAACATGGCATGAAAAATAAACAGCCTGACTCAAGGTTAAGAAGACCTGAGTTTAAGGTCTAACTCTCATGGACATACAAGTGCTGTTTGATTTGGGACAAGTCACTTAAATACTCATTGTCCTTACACAATTTTCTAATGCTCCACGTTTCAGGACACTTACTGATATGCCTTGACAAAAAGCAACTTCCTTGCTAGGAGTCCGCTACATCAAAGAAATCTTTACCCACCCTGACCAAAAACACAAAAACAGAGACCCAGGCCTGGTAGATCAGGGCAATGCCAAGCCATATGTGTTGGATAATTGGCTTTCAACCAGGCGTTTATTAAAATATCTCATGCTATCCACGCAAACGAGATAGAGGTATGTACATGGGCTAGATGGTAACACAGCCTTATTTGGAAATGATCATATGAGTGGCACAGAGAATAATCATTAACAGCTTACTGTCAACTGAGAGGTCTGCAGTAGAATACCTAAGAGAACGGTTTTATTGATGATTTGAATATAGGCAAAGATGGAGTAATTAGCAGCCAGGTGGTGCAGGGGATAGAGTGCTGCACCTAGAGACGGGAAGGACTGAGTTCAAATTCAGCCTCAGATACACAATAGTTGTGTGACCATGGGCAAGTCACTCTGTCTGCCTCAGTTTCCTCATTAGTTCTTCATTAGTATTATGCAATAAGTTCTTTAGACATGTAATTTTTCACAAGAATTATGAAGAATGTTAACAATATGGAACTCATCTAAACAAAGGTGACTAGATTAGTGAGGGACCTAATATCATGTCATCCAATCATCCTCCATGGGCCTCTTGTCATCCTCCCTGCTGATGCTACTTTTTTTTTCCTTCACCTAGAATAGCATTCTCTAGACTGAACATGTAGAACTCAGTCCCAGGGAGAGCCAAGTGGTACAGCCAATAGAGCTCTGGGCCTGGAATCCAGAAGACCTGGAATCCAGCCTCAGAAGGTTACTAGCTGTATGACCCTGAGCAAGTCATTGGCTTAATTTCTCTCAGCCTCAGTTTCCTCATCTGTAAAATAGGGTTAGCACCTACCTCCCACATGATACATGCAAAGTGCTTTGCAAACCTGAAAGCCCTATATAAATGCTAGTTATCACTAATGCTAGCAGTAGTTAATCCATTCAGCCCCGCAGCTAAATTGTCCTATTTGGTGAGTGTGTACAAATTCACTGAACCTAGGACATCTAGCCAGCCCCAGACCATGCCTCCCATACCATCTTCCCATCCAGCCATTCATCCTATCCTCGCTATCTTCTCACGAGGAATTCTTCCTTCTCTTGCTTATTCTGAGTACAGTAATCCAATCAACGACCGACAGTAATGTGTCTGCCCTATGGCTCCATTCACCACCTCTATGACTCTCCAGTCCTCTATATATGTTGCCTTCTCTTTGCGAATGTAACCTTCTTGAGGGCAGGCACTCCCCGCTCCACTTTTGTATCTGCATTCCCAGAACATACAACTGTGCCTGACATATAGTAAGCACTAAATAAGTCCTTTTTCATTCATTCATTCATTCATACACAGATTAACTAAAGGATGGAGAAAAGAATCCAATTCAAATTAATTCAACAAGCATTTACCAACTAGGGATAGGCACTGGGATAGGGCTGGAGGCAATAGACAAAAATAAAGAGGCATTTTGTTGTGCTATTATCAAACCCTTAAGGAGCTTATATTCTCCCGGGAAAAGGTGACATGTGAAAAGATTAGTAAATAGAAGCTATGTACAAATTAAATACAAAGTAAGTGGCAGAGGAGTGTACTAACAACTGAGGAAGATCAGAAAAAATAAAGCTTTTTTCCAAGGGGTCAGGCTTGAGCTGTATGGGAATGATGGATTGGAAAGGCAAAATCTGGAGTCAAGGAGACATGAAGTTATTACAATCACCCAGGCAAGAGTTGCTTAGGGCCGAAAGTAGAGTGATTCTAGGGTACCCACACTGGTGGAGAGAAGGGTACAAAATATGAGGGATGTTATGGGAATAGAATAGCCAAGGCCTGGCAATCATCTGGGTACTGGGGCTGAGAGAGGGAAGACTCTGAGATTGTAGCATGAAGGATCATGGTGCCCCTCTGCAGAAAAAAAGGAAGTTAAGAAGAAGAATGATGGTATTCAATTAGTTCACAGATTTAGAAATGGAAGGAATCTAGAGGTCACTGAATTCCACTCCTTCATTTTACACATATGGAATTTGTTGTTGCTCAGTCATGTCTGACTCTTTGTGACCCCATTTGGAGTTTTCTTACTGGAGTGGTCTGCCATTTCCTTCTCCAGCTCACTTTACAGATAAGGAAACTGAGGCAAACAGGGGTAAGTGACTTGCTCAGGGTCACACAGCTAGTAAATGTATGAGGCTGGATTTGAACTGAGGAAGATGAATCTTCCTGACTCCAGGCCATATGTGCTCTATCCACTGTATCACATTCATACAGAATTATACAGCTAGTGTATGAGGGGGGGAGGTGGAGGGTGGAGCTAGTAGGGGATAGGGAGGAGAAGTAAGTACTTATTAAATACCTACTATGTGCCAAGCACTGTGCTAAATTCTTCATCTCATTTGAATTTCACAAGACCCCTGGGAGGTAGGTGCTATTATTTAACAGTTGAGGAAACTGAGGCAAATGGAAGTTAAGCAACTTGCCCAGGATAATTTGAACTCAGGTCTTCCTGAGTCCTAGGTTCAGGGTTCTGTCACTAAGCCACTTAGCTGCCTGCAAAGAGGGATTTAAAACTGAGTCTCCTTGTCTTTACACTCCTCTAGCTGAAGAGCCATGACATGAGAACTAAGTTTTGTTCTGCTCGGACCCAGAAGGCAAAATAGCCATGAGAGGTGGCAGTTGTTAAAAAGCCAGACTTTAGTCTAATAAAAGAGAAAACTTCCCAATAATTACAGCTTTCCAAAGAGGTCTAGATCAATGGCTACCTAGGCACCACTAAGCTGAGACTACAGGAGCCTGAAAACCTTCACCAGTCCCTGTTTTTTACCTGCCCTCATGGTTTGCCCCGAATTTCTTGCTCTGGGGTGGCTTGTCTCCTCAACAAGGGAATTAAGTTCCCAGGACTTTCATGATAACCTTCCTCACTCTAAAACTACAGAGGGAAAATTGTTTTTTGACACTTGTCTAAAGAATCCTCTCAGGAAGGTGAAGGAAGTTAAAGGGGGAAAAAGGTACCTAAAGCAGGAATATGAATCATATATGGAGCAGGCAGTTTTATTCCCACCCACAAAAAAAGGGAAATTCTAAGCAGCATGGAATTACAGAATGTTTGAGAGAGACTAAAATTCAAGCCTCCTTGAGATATTGGCAAATATTTATCAGAGCTGCTCATTAGGTATTTATATATTCCACATTCATTAGCACAGCTTGATCAAGGTCATGCAGGCTCTTTCTTTTAGTGGGTGCTCTCTGTGTGGCCACCATTTTTCCTCTCCACTGGTCTGACAAAGTTGCTGCTGTATGTGCTTGGGCACCCAGGAAATAAGTAGGATGTTAGTTGCAAGATTTCAAGATTTCACCCTGATCCAAGGGGAAAAGATTCAAACAGGAAGAATCCTATCCCAGGCAAAAGCTTCCAAGGAAGCCATGAGCTCAGGGCTTACAGCCTGATGGAGGGGAAGGACATGCTCCTAGCATCTTTTTAAGACTCAGAGATTCATCTTTACATCTTGATATATCAGCAGGAAGAACCCCGCTGAGGGGTAAAGATAGCCCGTTCTAGTATATCTGCAAAGTTCTGGCTCCACAGCCTTCCAAAAGGAAGAAGGGGTTATCTGAATTGCTCCCTTCATTCACCAACCCCAATAATGTAGTCCCCAAAAAGGGTACTTAATGGCTTCCTCTCCTTAGAAACCTTCAAGAAAAGGCTAGATGTTGTAGAGGGAATTCCTATTTCAGTTTAGAGTAAATGCCCTCCAAGGTCAGATCCAACCTGGAGAGTCTATGACTCTACCACTAAGAAGGGTCTTTCCAGCTCACTACTTCTAATGAAGACTTGTCAGTTGTCAACAGTAAAAGAAAGCTACTTTGCCCTTCTTTGATATGCTAAAATGTGCTGTCCTTAGAACAAGAATACGATGTTACTGAACAAACAAAGTACTGTCTTTTCAGGAGTGGTAACAGATTTCTGTTGAACCACAGTCCCAGTTGTATCCAAGCCCACCCAGACAAAGCTTTGTCAAGGAACAGAGTTCTTCAGTATGAAGACACTGACTGAATGGGGAATCAAATGTTGGCCTCATCAACACCACATTCAGGCTGACTGAGCAGGCCAATCCAAACAATGGAGTCACTAGCTCGAAGAGTTGCCACCATGTGCTGGTGACATGAAACAACTGGAGATTGAAGACCCTTAAGGTACCACATTATGGATGGGGGGCAGGGATGGGGTAGAGACTTCTTGACCTTGTTAAGAAGGAAAGTAAATTCATTTATTTGGGACCAGGATGAGAAGATCTGGAGGGAGGTGTTTGCAGAAGGGAAAACTGATTGTGCTAAATTTCGTATTGTGCTAGCACACACTCATTTCAGCACTCTTATTTTGTTATGTTACCATCAAGCTCTTAATAATTTTTTTTCTAAAAATTATTAAATACATTCATCTTTCTTTACTACAAAAACTCTCCTGCGCTGGAATCTGGTTCCTTTCTCATGGGTCTAACATTTCAGTTTGTTGTAAACAGCATATGGATATAGATTATGCAATGATAATGTGTGCTACATTCCAAGGATTTATATTGCCTGTATACATTTGTACAGCAAGTAATTAATTCATCGTTTTTTTCCTCTTCCCTCAAAATAAATAACATAGAGATCTACCAAGTAAAATGCCAATCCAGTATTTTTTGCTATAGATCTCCTCCATCTGTACTCTCTAAACATAATCATTTCTTTTATCAACTGAAAATTATTTAAACATATGACATGAAAAATGACCAGAAAGTAAATATTATATGATACATGTATTATATCATGATGGCGGCAGAGGTCAGGGGAATGAAGGGAACAAGTATTTGTTAAGTGCCTACTATGTGTCAGGCACTATGCTCAATACTTTACAAATATTATCTCATGATAGGGCAAAACCTTTCAACTGAGAACTATTAGAACCAAGGAAGCCTTTTTTTTTGTATTTCTAATAATAATGTCATGAGTAATTTATTCCCTCATACCAGTATAACCACTAGATTCACACTTCTTAGTTGTCCAATGCCAGACAAGTCAAGGGATATACATCATTTAACTTAATTCTCTTTTACATGTGCTTAGTTGTCATTTATTAATAGAATGCATTGTCTCTCAAACATACACACAAGTAAATGAAGCTCTTCAAGTAAACAGAGCGCACATTCACCATAATCACAAAAGAAAAAAAAACCCTCCAACTCACATGTCAAAAATGATTATCTTCAATTTGCTGAAGCTTTCAAACAAGAACACACAAGGGTTCTGGTATTCCACTCTAACCTGACTTTCACCCCCTTCAAAAAGAACTAAGAGAAGAAGGAAAAAGGATATCCAAAGGCATTTCTCATCAATTGCTAAATGGTCCAATATATTCGTAACTCTATCTCCCTTTCCTTTACACCAAGTGAGTGATGAAAACCTGATGGGACAGGCCTGCAAGCAACAGACAATAAATGGCAAGTCACTGAGGTGAATTCAGAGAAATAGACAAAAATATAGCCAAGGATGCAAGGGAAGATTAATACTAGTAATCTGCATAGAGACAAGGGAAAATAGCATCGTCGTGAAAGGAAGAGGTTAAGAAGTTTAAGGAAATTTCTGAATAAAATTACTATGACTAAGGCAGTGAAAGGGATCAATTTTCTTAAAAAACAGGAGTCAATCTCTGACCCGGCTCCCCAGGTATTACATGCAGCCCTCAAGAACACAGCCATTTAGTAAGTAACTGCTTCAAGGAGTCCAGCTAAAAAAACTACAAAGACATGAAATTCCAGTCAGACACAGGAAATCCTTTAGGGAATAAAAGAATTTTATGACTCAGAAGATGAAAATCTCCATGAATACTCACCAAACTAATCTAATGAAGTATTGTCACCGGGAAAGGAGTTTGATGAATTTATGTGTGGGGCAGCAAAAACTGAAGCAAAACAGGAAATGGGACAAACTTGAACCCTCTTTTCATTTGTTCTCTTTTCCATTCAGAGTGCAAACTGGCTTTAAATGACCCAGACTTTGTTGTCATTTTTGATATGCTAATTACCTTTTACATTTTTTTTTAATTACCAGGATTCTGAGGAATGCTTCACCCAGATTCAAAACATCACAAATCATCCCAGGAATTTGGGTCATGATAAGGATCAATTTTTAAAATTTTGCCATTAAGTAAAATTTCACCATTAAGTAAGATTGAAAAATAAGAAGCAGTTAGCCCAGTTCAGATGTTATCGTAAAGGGGAAGTGAGGCAGCACTGTGTCGTCTTAAAAAACAAACAAACCAAACCTACATTTGACTTTCAGTTCATTTAGATGACACTTCAATGTGAATAAAAAATCAGAACAAAAGTATTATTTGCCAGGCACTGTGCTAGATGCCAGGGATACAAATATAGAGAATGAGAAAGTCCCTATTCTTAAGAAGCTAACATTCTAACAGAGGAGTATAGCTAATTTTCAATTTCTCTAATGCAGTCTTTGATTCAAAATAATACCTACAGCATAAGAAATTATCATCTGGTAATTGGTTGTAAAAAATAAATGCCGCCAACCATGAAAGCCTTCTGTTTGATCTCGCTTCCTCTACTGCTGGGCTATCAGTCTGCATCCTCTTATTTAGGTTTGATTCTGGAGTCCACTTAAAATAGTAAATGTTTACATTAAATGGACAAGAGAATGTGTGATATATTTTAGCTGTCAAAAGTGTTGTGAACAGCAGCAGCTGGAAGAAGAATGTGTAGACCACTTCACTGTTAACACCAAGCCTTTTAGATTCTTCAGAGCAGCAGCTACACTATTTATCTCACAGGCAAAAAGTGGGGTTTTTTTCTGATAGAGTAGGGAAGCCCAATAAACATGTGATGGAGAACCAATGTGATCATTGCCATCATCCCCCATTCATCTGTGGTTTTCTACATTCAAGTACCAGGAATTAACCATAATTAGTGCTTTTTTCCCACTTAAATAAAATCTGCAGTGACCAAGGAGCCGAACGAGATAATGGAACTTTTCACCCTTAGACTCCTGATTCAGATCCAGGAAGAGGTTCAGAAATTGAAAATCATTCCATTCTGGACTGCTTTTGAGAAGCAAGCTGATGTTGCATTTATAGTGTGGCATTTTGAGTAAAAATCTTTCTAAGCAAAAAAGAACAGCATTAAGGATAAAGATATCCATTACTGGTTTCTTTCATTCATTTAGGACTTGGGGAATAAAGACAAAAACAGATTTCCAGTTAAGATAGTTGGTGATTAGTTGCAAAGGAAGCTGGTTCTCACAAAGGTACTCTAGCAAAGGTCTAAAAAAGAACATCAAACTGAATAATAACCAAAAAATCCAAAGAAAAACTACAGTAAATGCCTTCATTCAGTCATGAAGGCATGTACCAAAAAACCCAGCCAGAAACCTTTAGGTAGAGTATCTCTCCAGAATAGCAGGTCTAAGTGCTGGTTAAGAATCCTGAAGCCTGTCAGTCTGGACCAGAGATGTTGCAGGGGCACCTGAAATCAATAGTAATGCGTACCTGGGGGCAGAAAGACTGGAGTGTTCAGGCAAAGAAACTCCTAGGTGGTCAGAAACTGACATCACTCTGAGTGATCTGACTGTAGGCATGAGGCTGGAAAATGGCAGCGCTTAGACCTGGATGCACCACGGACACTGGAAGTTTGCATCATTCTGGTATGAAATGCTCCAGGAATCCCTAAAAACTAGAGCACTCTGAACCCAATGATCCAGAAGACCTTGTAATGCACCAGTGCTCAGAGCACAGAAACATAAAGGCAGCTTAAACAATTCAGGTCAAGGACAAACAAGGCTCAACCCCCACTCCCACTCCTACCTCCATCCAAGACCCAGGCTTGTCCCTGATGGTTGTTCATTTGTTCAGTCATGTCTGACTCTTTGTGGACTATACTGTCCATGGGGTTTTCTTGCCAAAGATATTGCAACGGTTTGCCATTTCCTTCTCCAGTAGATTAAGGTAAATAGAGGCTAAGTGAATTGCCCAGGATTACGTAGCTAGTAAGTATCTGAGGCCAGATCTGAACATGAGTCTTCCTGATTCCAAGACCAGGGCTCTATCCACTGAGCCACCTAGCTGCCTCCTAGCCCTGGTACAAAGTTCCAAATCAAGAACTGGGATTGGAGATGTGAGCAAACTGCCCCCCCAAAAAAAACATTATTAAGAAACATTATGGGCCCAGAGATATTCAAGAGACAAACCCCAAAGAAGAGAAAAGTTACATTATAATCATGAGTGGAATATCTGAGGAAGAAAAAAATAGCTTAGCCACAAGGAAAATAAGAGAACCTGGAAGAAATGAATCAAAAGATAAAAAGTAACATGAATGCTCTAGAGGGCCCAATTTGAAAGACAATAATAACCTTAGCTAAAGCACAGATTCTCTGAAAATTTGAATGGATGAAATAGACATCCATGATTCTATGAGACAACAATATTAGTACAAAATCAAGAGACTGAAAAAGTAAAAGAACATGGAGAGTTATCTACTATCAAAAACAACTGAACTACAAAGAAAGCTAAAGAGAGATAATTTTTTAAATCATCAGATGCCCTAAAAATGGTTTAAGAAAAAAAAAAGCCTGAATACCATCAAGAAATCATGAATAAAGACCAAGCAGATCTATTAGAAACAGAGGGCAAAAAAAATCTACCATTTACCTCTTCAAGGAAACCCCAAAATGAAACTCCCAGGATTGTCACAGTCAAAACTTAGAGCTTCTATGTCAAAGAGAAAACATTGTAATTAGCCAGAAAAAAATTCAAGTACCAAGGAATCACCAATCAGGATGAAATAATAATAATAATAATAAAGAATAGCTACTATAAAAGAGGAAAAATAATGACGTATGCTATTCCAGACAAAAGGCAAAGGCCTACAAGTAAGAATAATTTACCCTGAAAAACTGGGTATAATTCTACTTGGGGAGGAGGAGATTCCTAATGAAAAACCAAATCTAAGCAGAAACTTATAAATGCAATTGCAGGAGTCAAGAGAAACCTAGAAAGATAAATATATTTAAGCAATTGGCAGAGGGCTATGTGATGATAAAGTGTTTACATTCTAATAGAGGGAGAAGTAAATGGAATCTTAATATGTTCAAGGGTCATAACGGAAATTAAGAAAGAGAAACAAAGACACTGGGAGTGATTTTGTTCTGTTTTTATGGTCTTAGGATTTGTCTTTAAGACAGAAAAAAATAGGGAGGTTTAAGTATAAGCACTGAGGGAGACAAGAAGAAGAAGGGAGTAAAATTTACTATTTATCATAATCAAGGTGTACCAGGAGGAGACTATACAAACATAGAGAAAGTGATAGGGGAGGAGCATCACATGAACCTCATTCTTGTATGAAGGAGGTTAGATACATTTATACACACTTACACGCACATATAGTTTAGTGTTGGAATCCATTAAATATAACAGGGACAAGTGAAGGGAAAGGGACTTACTAGAGAGAGTAGAGTCAAGAACAGAAAAGTCAAAATCAAAATAAACTTCAATCTCATTGGATAGATCATGAAGAGAGGATGAAAAGGAGAGAAATAAAGGTTAAGAAACAATGATCAGAGTCAAAATGAAGGGAAGAGAGGAAGGGCAATGAAGTAGAAGCAAATTGTTTTAATTACAGATCACTAATGTTAATCACTCCTATTCTTTCATTACCTTCTCCATTAAAAAAGTGGGGAGCTGTGAAAGAAGAGAGAATAAGAAGATATGAATATGATAAAGGGAAAAATAATTAATAAACATGATTTTGAATGAGATTCACCCATAACCTGAAAAAGAATAGCAAAACGGATTGGAAAGAACTCAACGATATGTTGTTCAAAAGAAAGATACTTGAAACATAAATATTCACAAAAACTTAAAACGAGGGAATAGAGAAAAAAATTATTATGACCGAGACAAAAAGAGTGAGGGATCACAATAACGATCTCACATAATGAAAAAAGGCAGTGTTAAATGAAATGAACACATAAACTACATTATGCTTAAAAATGTCATTTTCAAAAATGAAATAATATCAATACTTAATACACATACTAAATGGCATAGAACCTAAGTACTTAAAGTGAAAACTAATTGGATTATAGTGAGAACTAAATAGCCAAACTATAATAATTGGGGAATTTAACATTCCTTGTACAGACTCAGACAAATCTAAGAAAAAAAGACTAAAAATAAAGGAGTTAAGGACTTGAGTTGAATTTTAGAAAAGTTAGTTATAATAGATCTCTGGAGGTTGCTGAAAAGGAATAACAAGGAGTATACATGTTTCTGTATATGTACTGCATGGAACCTTTATGAAAATCGGACATATGATAAAACCTCATAAAACAAATGCATAAAAGCAAAAATATTAAATAGATCTTTTACTTAACACAATGCAATAAAAAATTATGCTCAGAAAAGGTCCTTTGAAGAAAGCATTCAAACTGAAATGGAGAATAATTGATCTAAAAAAACTGGTTGGTTGAACAACAAATCCTAGAAACAGATTATTTCATCAAAGAATGGCATGACATAGCAAAACTTTTTTAATGTAGCTAAAGTAGTACTTCAGAGAAAATTTGTATCTATAAACATTTTCATTAAGAAAAGAAAGATCAATGAATTTGGCATATAAAAAAAATTAGAAAAGAAACAAAAAACAAGTCACCATCAAAATAAAAATTCTGTAAATCAAAGGGATTTTTTAAATTTGAAGAAAAAACATTGAATTGACATATATGATACATGTTTATATATCATATATATATGAGCAAGGCTTTTTAAAAAATTAATCATATAGCTAAACTAATCATAAAAATAAAAATTCTGTAAATTAAATAAATTTTTAAATTAAAAACCACTGAATTGATAAACACAACTAGGAGCTAATTTTTTAAATTTTTTTATTTAGTTTTCAGCATTGATTTTCACAAGAGTTTGAATTACAAATTTTCTCCCCATTTCTACCCTCCCCCGAGGAGTTAATTTTTAAAAACTAATAAAATAAATAAAATTAGCTGGTCTTATTTTTAAAAGAGAGGAAAATCAACTTAACAATTATCAAAAATAAATGCACAACAAATAAAGAAGAAACTGAAAGAAACCATCTTGCCCAATTATTTGATGATAAATTGATAACTTAAATGAAAGAGATAAATATTTACAAAAACATAAAGTGCCTAGAGCAATAGAACAAGAAATGGAAAATTAAATAACCCAATTTCAGACAAAGAAACTGAAGAGGGAATAAATGAATCCATAAAAGGGAGATAAAAAAAAAAAAACCTGGATCAAATGGATTTACAAATTAATTCTGCCAAATGCTCAAGGAACAATCAATTCTAATATTACATAAATTTGGCAAAAAATAGAAAAAGAAAAGATCCTTCCAAATTCCTTCTATATACAATAGTTCTATTACAGTCTTGATACCTAAACTAGGGAGAGACAAGGAAAAGAAGGAAAACTGTAGCCTAATACTCCAAAGGAATATCAGATTGAATAAAATTCTCAAAGAAACTCTAGCAACATATTTAAAAGTTTATGCACTATGACCAGTTTGGATGTATTGCAGGAAGGCAGAGTTTATTCAATTCTGAGAAAGACCATATGAATAAAAAATAATAATAATCACAATTATACAAATAGATGCAGAAAAATCTTTTGAGAAAACACAACACCCTTTTTTGTTTTAAAAAACAGTGAAGTTATAAGAACAAATTAATCTTTCCTTAATAAGGTAAACAGTATCTATCTAAAGGCAAGAGTCATCACTATCCATAATGGAAAAATGCTAGAGGCCTTTCCAGTAAGATCAGATATAGAAGAAGAATGTGTGAGAGCACCACTATTATTTTATAAAATGCTAGAAATGCTACCTTTAGCAATAAGACAAGAAAAGAAACTAAGGGAATAAGCATTAGCAAAGAAGAAATGATTGCTTTTGCTTACAGAAACTTAGAGATTCAAAAAATGCACAGAAAAATAATAAATTCAGGAAAATAGTAGGCTATAAATGAACCCATATAAACAATTAGCTTTTTTCTGCTTATAACCCAAAAAAGATCAGTAGGAAGAGATAAATAACTATAGAATGTGTCGAGTATTGATGAGATTATTCGGGAAGATAACCATAAGAATGATATGCATGCAACTACAAAACACTCATAAAAAATAAAGATGGCCCCAATTAAGTGGAAAGATTACCTACTCATGGTTGGCATGTATCAACATAGTAAAGTAACAATCTAAATTAATTTACTTATTTAGTGCTATTTCAGTCAAACTACCAGAATAGGATTTATGAGAGAAAAAGTACTAACAATATTCTTCTGAAGAAACAAAAGGTAAAAAGTCTCACTGGAAAGACTAAAACAATTTAAGAAAGGAAGTATCCCCAGCAGTGCTAGATCTCAACCTATACTAAAAAGGCAATGATCATTAAAATTATTTCATGCTGGTTAAAAAACAGAAAAGTTAAACATGGGAAAAGATTAAGTGCAGAGCATAGAGAAGCAAACCAACAGTAGTATAATGTTCAATAAACCCAAAGATACTATCTCTGGAATAAGAACTTATTATGAAACAAAAACTGGGAAAACTGGAAGCAGTGGCAGAAACTGATTTAGATCAACATCTCACACCATATACCCCAATAAAATCCAAATGGATAAATGACCTAGATATAAAAGGGCATATCATAAATTAGAGGAATTTGGAAAGAGAAACCTGTCACGACTACTGATAGAGAAAGAGTTGTTGAGCAAACAAGGAATAAAAAGAATCACAGGAGATAAAATGGGTGATTTTAATACATAAAATTTAAGTTTCTGTAGAAATAAAATCAAGGCCATTAAAATCAGAAGGTAAATAGTTAACTGGGAAAAAAATCTTTGCAGCAAATTTCTCTGTCAAATGCCTGTAATTCAAGATATATAGGGAATTACTTAAAATATATAAGCACAAGAGCCATTCATCAATAGCTAAATGGTCAAATTATACGAACAGACTGCACTCAAGGGAAGAAACCCAAGCTACCAATTGTATGGAAAAAAAAGTTCCAAATCACTAATAATTAAAGAAAGGCAGATTAAAACAACTCTGAAGTTCTAACTCATACCCACCAGATTCAAATATTCAGATAACAAAAAAAGGAAAACCACAATTACTGGAATTTTTGACAAGAGATGGGCACAATAATGTGAGTGGAGCTATGAATTGATACAACCATTCTCTAAAACAATTTGGAACTATCATTAGAAAGTGCCTAAGCTGTGCATATTTTTTGACCCAATTTTACCACTAATAGATATATACTCCAAGGAAATAAAAAACATAGGGTAAGGACTAATATATGTTTAAAAAAATGTATAGAAGCTCTTTTGGTTATAGCAAAGAACTAGAAATTATGGGAGTGCCCATCAATTGGGGAATTATGGACAAATATGGAATATGCATGCATGAAGGCATATGTCATGATAAAAGACAAAAGAGAAACCTGAGAAGATTTGAACTGATGCACTATGAAGTGAGCAGACGGAAGAAAACAATTTATACAATGACTACAACATCATTTCTTTTTAAAGTAACTTTGAAAGATAGAAGCACTCTCATCATAACCTGCCATAGCCTCTGAGGTCTGATGATGAAGCATGTGACCCACCTCCTGACAGAGCAATGATGGATTAGAGGTACAGAGGAGAGACATTTTTGGATATGGCAAACATTTGGACTTGTTTGGTTTGACTGTGCCTTATTACAAAAGAAAAAGGTGGCTTTGTTAAAAACTAAGGTGGAGAGGAAGATAGGGACTAGTGTTGCAAAATCGTAAAAAAGAAAAGAAAAAGGGTAATGGAAGCAGTTTTTAAATGCATATATAAGAACAGAAGGAAGTTCAGAGGGAGATCCAATCAGGATAGTTTGAAGCAAACATTTCTAATTTATTGTATACTTTTAAAAATAAGCTGTATGTTATCGAAATTTGTGGTTTCACTTGCAATCCTCTTTCTGTTCTTTGTATGAGGAAATGCCCTGTTTATGGATCTGTTTCAAGTTCAGAATAACAAAAAGAGTAAAAACTGGTTTTAAAAAAAGACAGAGGAGGAAGTTTACACTATTCTTGTGCTTACTGAAATTAGGTTACTTGACTCTTGGCATCTGGATTGTCATGTAGGATCAGAAAATTGAGACATTTATCAAGGATTCATAGATCATATGAATTGCAGCAAATAATCAGGGATTATATAATACCTGGAGCCACAGAGCCAACATATAAGTCAAAAGCTAAAGAGGCATTGCAAGATCTTATGCTAAGCAGAAGTAGCTGCAAGCCCAAAACAATAAATCAATTCTGTATTTTCCTTTGAAGGAAAAAGTGACTAGTCAATAACTATACCTCTCCAATATGGGTCAATATAGAGGGATTATGTATGAATAATTAAAGAGGTAATTAAATGTTTTTATTATGTTATGTGTCCTCATAACAATCATGCTATTATTATCCCCGTTTTACAGATGAGGAACTCGAGGCAAACAGTGGTTAAGTGAATTTCCCAGGGTCCCATTGCTACTAAGTGTTCAAGACCAGATTTGAACTCAGACCCAGTGCTCTATCCACTGTGCTACTGCTCTGGCCAGGAAGAGTCCTAATGATATAAACTAATAAATGATTTAACTTACAAATTCTAAGATTAGGGGACAGAATACGGAGGGGTACTGATTGAAGGACTTATACTCCTTATTGAAGGTATTTAAATTAAGCTTCAATACTTCAAGGATCAGAATAAGAAGGATTGCCCAGCTACAGAGAAAGCCCAATTGAAATCAGATAAAATGAATTTATAACAGGAATGGTCAGCATGTTTGTGTGACTTACAGCAGCAGTACATGAGTAGGAAATGAAGAAACAGATAGTAGGAGTAATTCAGCATGCAGGTTTGGCCAAGGATAAGGAGGAATGATACCAATAAGAAAAGAAAGGGCTAGCCCAATTGTTTCACATATATTCCTCCAGGTGTAGTCTATGATCTTATGAAAATTGAGAGTCCTGCCATGAACAAGAAGAACAAGAACAAGAGAACAAGAAGAGAGAGAGGAAGATAGAGGACAGAGCAGAAGAGGAGAAAGAGAAGGAGGAAAAGGAGAAAGAAGAAAAGGAGGAGGAGGAAGAAAAAAGAGGAGGAAGAAGAAGGAAAAGGAGGAGGAGGAGAAAGAAAAAGAGGAAGAAGACATAGTTACTCAAAAAATGAATAGGGGAATAGGAACATACTCTTCAGAAATTCGAGTGCTAGACCATGAGTTCTTAACTTGTGTGTCATGGGACCCTTTGAAAATCTGATGATCTCCTCAACAATGTTTCTAAATATATAAAATAAAATATATGAGTATAAAAGAAATGAATTATATTAAAATATAGTTATCAATTTTTTAAAGTTCACAAACCCCAGGTTAAGGACCCCTGTGTCTTAGAGACTCCTGGAACATATTCATAGAATATAACAAATCTATCATATAATCATATAATCCAAACCTTTTATCTTACAGAGGAGAAAATTGACGCCCGAAAAAAAAGCAGCTTGCCTGAAGTCACAGTAAATTGGCTGAAAGAAGACTAAAACCCAAAGTGTAAGTTGGATAACTTGGGTAACATTCAATGCAAGTGGTAATTGACATTTCCATTATTTTTCATGAGTTTTTTTAGTGGATAGGCACAGTCAATGAGTTACGGAACTTAGCCCTGGCTGGTTTCATTCAATAAAGATGATCGTTTAGAACTCTCTAAGGATGATAGAAATCCCTACGCATGCTTTCAGAAACCCAACTGTAGGCACAGTGTAAAATGGCCACTGCTGAAGAGAGATCATGCCGAAGGACAAAAGAGGAAGAGAGTGAAAGGACCAACCAGAGGTCTTTCATCTCTATCATCTTGGGTAGTTAGTTGTTTTGAAGGTATCTATTGATAAAACACTTTAGTCCATTTGTCAGTAACTTATGTCCTAGCGTAACTTAAGTATGTCCTAGCAATACCTGTCATGGTGGTTTTTTACTTTAAAAAACAGCAGAAGAATATGCCAAGTGACTAGACAGAAATAAAATGAGTTCCTACCACACAAGAAAATGTCTTTGCCTGGGCCTGTGGTGTTTCTATTGAATGGAAAATGAAAAGTCAAAATAAAACAAAGAGATTTTAGAATTGACTAAAAATGGGGCTGCATATGTAGAAATCAGAGAATTCCAAACCACATCCTCTCCTTTTTATAAATAGTCCACTACATAGATATAATATAAAGTTTCACAGAAACAATGATTACACATTCCCTCCCCTTTTCAGTGGTAACCAGTACTTTGGGGGGCAGGGAGGGGCAGGAGAGCTTCCCACAAAATGTGCATAAATTTTTTAAATGCTTGAAAAATAAAGACTGCCTTCCAAAGGAAGGGGATTTTATGAGAATTCAAACATTTGCTAAACTAATAATCAGAAAGCCATGGTGGTCATTACAAAGCATTTTCAGAGCTATAAAAGTACAAACATTTGCCTTCATTTGTATGTATGGTGCTCTAAGAAGGTGATCTAAATATCTAAATATAATAGGTAGCATATGTACCAGGGGTTGCTTTGGTGTTCATGGGAAGGATCTCTTTTACTGTGCTGAAGAATAAACAGAAGCATTAAAACTTGCATAAAAAGTCAAAACAAGAATGAGATTTCTCCCTCTGGAAAGCTTCACTTCAATCTCCAAACTTTCCTTGGAAAATGTCACTTACAAAAAAAAAAAAGTGAATAAAACCTCCCCGGGACATTCAGTCTAGGAACAACAGTTTGTTCAGCCACTCTGTCTTTGACTTGTACAATTGCCACTTATGTACAAGTTGGAAAAATAGAATTAATGGAGTGTAAAATTGTTCACTGTCTTGGAGGACAATCCTCTTACTTTGCAGACCTTTATTTATGTGAAAAGTAAACTCAGCTGAAAATCTGCATAAATTGTGCCCAAAGCTTTTGTGAAGCCGTTCCCAAGTAACTGAAACAAAACGGGGCTGTGTGTTAGTTATGCTCCCTCGTAAAAGGTGGGTTGCTGGCTACATTTCTGACAGATGTAGTCTGGGTTAAGACAAGGGGGATGAGACTCCAGCAGGTTTCTACCTAGGCAGAAAGGTCAGTGAGAAGCTAGACCTTCTTTGAATAGTATACCTTGCCTCACTAGGCTAATGAAAGGTTCTCATAGCTGAGTGTTCCAGTAACTTTCAACCAGTTTAACTTGTCAAACAACACTAATGCAATACCATTTGTATTAATCAACTGTTAAAATAAACAGTAAGATCACCAATATTTTATTCTGTACCCTCCACGTGTATGCAGAAACACTGGCTTGGGTACGTTGAAGGGATCAGTAGAAATCAGACTTGGAAGAAACGGCAATCATAATAAAGAACAAACCAACCAAAAGATCTTATTAATTTGGGGAAAGGGGCATTCCTAAGGAGTGAAAGAAAGTAGTTAAAAATTTAAAAATAAATGCAATTTTATTACTTTTGAGGCAATGTGAATTAAGCTCAGTGATGCCTGAAGGAAGAGATAAGACTTATTTGTAATTAGGCCACTAGTTATATGTATATAATGAATATTGTTAAAGTAATTAAGAGGGCAGCTAGGTGGCACAGTGGATAGAGTGCCAGGCCTGGAGTCAGATAAGATTCCTCTTCCTAAGTTCAAATCCAGTCTCAGATACTTACAGCTGTGTGACCCTGGGCAAGTTGCTTCACCCCATCTGCCTCAGTTTCTTCATCTGTAAAATGAGCTGGAGAAGGAAATGGCAACCACTCCAGTATCTTTACCACAAAAAGCCCAAATGGGGTCATGAAAAGTTAGACACAACTGAGCAGCAGCAATGTAAGAAGTTTACTTATAGCTGGACCACCTTAGGAACCAAAAAGGGGCAGGGGTATAATACACAAGAAATTCTAAAAGCAAATTTTTGATCAAAACAGCTTTGTAGACCAATCAACTACTTTTCTTGTCTCAATTTCGTTCTATACACCCCTCCATGGCCGTCTAAGCTCTCCCTTACTCCTTGATATTAACTTACATGGGACGGAACTTTGTTTTGACTTTTCATACAATGCTTTTACCCCTTCCTTCACACTACCCTCAAAGTCCTAAAAACAAGTTCTCCCCATCCATCCTGGAATTGCAGCCAGCCTCCCACCTCCCATTGCATATATCCTCCAGCCCCCTCCAAAAGTTCTACTTGATCCTGTACTCTGCCCCTCCTTCATTCAAAAAAATTACATATTCCTCTGGGGAAAAAGAGGGACAAATGACTTTATAATATCCTTTGGGGAGGGGTTGCAAATAAACCAATGTGTCCCCTTCCCCCAAATTTGAGAACCTACCTCTCAATCAACTTTATAAGAATATCATACGATCATCAATTGCCTGAAGGAGTATACTTAAAAATACATATATCTAAAAATCTTGGAATTTTTGTGCTAGAATGAAATAAAAACAAAGCAAATTGAGAGGATGAACCAGGAAGTTAAATATGACAAGGAGGTTTTTTAAAATTGATATCTCTAAGACACATAACTCTTTCTGCATGCTTTAATTCTACTTGTCTTTAAAAGATGAAAACAGGGAGCTTTCCACACCATGGAACTGGAACGTGCCTTGTGAAAATGACAAAAAGAATTGCTTACTTCCCAATAAATGGGAGATTTTGTCTAAGGCAACTGAGCCTCAAGGGGGTAGATTTCTTGTCAATAGAACCTCTCCTGCCCCTCACTCATTTAGTCTATAAAAACAACTCTAGCCTGCTCTTTGGGGACTCTTTCCCAGCACCTTCTCTCTCCTGGAATCCTATCAAACAGTTCAGGGCATTTCTGTTCTGACTTTATTGTAGCACAAGCAAATAACAGCCAAACGTTTTTTCCTGGATAGGCATGAGAATGGACCTTAAGTCTCTGACTGCCTTCTTCTGCCTTTCTGTTTCCTTGTGTAAGTGTAGGGCAGTAAGCTGGCAGAAATAGACATTCCCAGCCATGAAAAGTTACCTCCTGGACTAAAGGAATGACCGTAAGGATCAAATTTGAGAAATGGTATGGGGGACAGAATAGGTATTTATATTAAATCTACTACATACTCTATGTGTGTGTAAACATACATACATGCACACACACACATACACATACACACATTGTGCTAAGCACTTTACAAATATTATCTCATTTGATCCTCAAAACAGCCCTGTGAGGCAGGTATTGTTATTTTCCTCATTTTACAGTTGAGGAAACAGGGTTAAGTGACTGGCCCAGGGTCCACTGCTAGTAAATTATCACAGACCAGATTTGAACTCAGGTATCCCCCTAACTCCAGGCCCAGCCGTCTATCTACTGCACCACCTGGCTGCCTCAATATGTATGGAAATAGAAACGCAAAAACTGGTAACTGACTGAATGTGTGGAAAGAAGAAGAACTAGATGGTGAGGACAACAGTGATATTATGAATCTGGGAGATTGAAAGAATGGTGTTGCTTTGGTTAGAAAAAGGGAAGTTTAGAAGTGGCTTAGGGGGGAATGATGCAAGTTTTCTTTTGCAGATACTTAGTTTTAGATATGTCTGGGATGTGGTCCAGTTTGAAAAACATGCCCCCCCCCAAGATGGTTATGTGAGACTGATGTTCAGGAGAGATACTGGGGCAAGATATCTTGATCTGTCAATAATCTGCAAAAAGTTGGGAGTTTGTGAGGTCAGCAAGGAAGAAAGGATAGGAAAAGTACCCAGGATGGCCTTGGAGAATACCACAGTTAGGGGGCATGACATGGAGGATGAGCCAACAAAGGAGACTGGGGACAATCAGACAGAGAGGTAAGAAGAGAGAAGAGTGTCACCAATTCCCAGAGAGAAGAAGGTATCCAAGGACAGAGTAGTCAACAGTGTCAAATGCAACAGAGAGGTCAAGATGGGTGAGGACTGAGAGAAGGATGTCAGATTTGACAATTAAAAGATGGCTGGTAACTTTGGAGTTGGGTGGTAAGGTTGTGGCATTTAAAAGGTTCAAAAAACTAATTTCTGGGTAATTTAATAATTTTATTAATAATGCCAGCATTTTAATAAAAGGATAATCATTTGGCCACCTCCCTCTTAGATCAAAGACCATCATGGTGGTGGGCTCCCAGCTTACATGCCCATTGGAAGAGAGGTGTTCCCAAAGGTGGGTATCAACTCTGACTGGTTAACAGTTAAGGAGAAAATGAATATTACAAAGAGGGGCTGAACCTATTTAAATGAACTCTGATTATGTCATTCATTTCTAAGTTGCCCCCAGCCTTGGGCAATCTATTCAAGGAATTTATTCCCATCCAAACCTGAGTAGAGCACAGGTCTGACCAAGATTGTTAAGAAAGTTAATCCAATCTCATTATAAGTAATGTCCTTCAAGAGCCTGGACTTTTAAAATCAGGACCTTATACAAAGGAGGGAACTCTGGATCTCCCCAAATCATCGGTTATTAATAACCATTTCTCTCAAGGTCATAAATTAGAGCAGGGCTGACCAAAATGCAGCCCTCAGTCTGATTTCTGCGGCCTGCCTACAAGCATGGAAATTTACATAAATGCTTTAGTAAATGAAGTCGAGCTACCGCAGAGCTCTCACTAAAATGGCAAATCAAAATATATTGTCCATTGCTTCAATAAAAACCTAAGGTTGGACAGCCCTGAGTTAGAGTACAAAAAGTTGAGAAATGAATGCGATAACAATAAGACCATATTACATGTGTCCAGAGTTTTACAGTTTGCAGAATGCTTTTGCAAACATTACCTCATTTCATGAGTAAATCAATGAAAATGAGAATGAAAATGGCATGTGTGAGAGCCAATGAGTAGATAAGCTTGAACGGAAGAATCATGTTGGGGAACTGAGCCAAAACCAGAAGAGGGCATTAAGGTCTTGCCCCAGGAGCCAAAACTTGGATGGGCTTGCTTAGCTGGGATCACAGACAATTTAGCTACTGGGATCAGATAGAAAAGAAAAAGCCAAACCACCAAAAGCATCATCTGTCCTGTTGCTTAAACCATTTGTCTAATAAAAGCAGGCTTCCCCTTGCTTTGCCCCAGTTTCTTTTGCTCTGAATTCTGTTAAAACTATTTTCTCCACTCCATTTCAAAAAAGCATTCCCACTTACCAATGGATCTCATAGCAAAGCTTTTTGTAGGCAAAGCCACATGAAATAAGCCATAATAATGATTCATCTCAATACTGCAGATAACTCTTCTAAAGAGTCTACACCAGAGTTAATGATACCATCCATCTTTTCCCTTAGGCAGAAGAGGGGAACTATCTAAGATGGAAAACCTAGTATCACTGTGAAACATGCTTTGGCTATATTCCTAGCAATCCCTGGGTAAGATACAGGTTTCTGCTGCAAAAACCATTCCTTCTACCATCCACCATCCAAAGAAAACAGAGAAGAAGGTTACCTAAATGGCTGAAAAACCTATAAGATCAGTGATTTGCCCAAGCGATACTTCATCAAGTTGAAGGAGGGGGCCAGAGTGAGGCAAAAGTACTCTGAAGTTTAGGAAGAGGGGACTGAAGTCTTAGAGCAGAAAATGAATAATCCATCTTCCTAGCTGCTTCTAGTTGATCTTGTATCACTAGCCCCACATCTGTAGCAAATGACTTTGTACCCTCAGGTTTGCCAAGCTCTATCACTGACAGACTCCTCAACTCTTTTTCTAGAGATAATGTCCTGCCTCACCCCCAAAAAATTCTCACTTTATCATAATATGGACAATTCAAGAATAAATATGGCAGCCACATCTTCCCAGCACCCCCATCTTCCTGGGGAGAGCAGTTATGAAGGATCTAGTACAATAGAGTGGCAAAAGTTATGCTGCAGGGGCACAAGTCTGATCCAGAATGAATGTAGCCAACCATAAGTGGCCAACTGCAAAGTCAAATCCAATGTGCCCAGAAGGTAATATCTCACAACCTCCTCGTTTATGAAAAGGGGAAGGGTTCACCTCAGCCTGTCCCTACCACAAAAAGCAGCAAAGAGTTACTAGACTATGGATGAGCAGGATCAACCAGAGATGTCTATGTGGGACATAGGGGGAGCTATTTGGACAGCTGGCAATAGTACTTAGGTCTCAGGAAGCCAAGTTTACTAAGCATTCAACGACATCAGTGGTCTGGCTGAGTTTAGGGGAGTCTGGAGAAACAAGGTGTAAGGTCTAAAAAAGCAAAAAAATGTATGGACAGTTTACAAAGTCAGAGTCTATGATGCCCACAAGAAATGATTAAATCAAGGAAAACAGACTTCTTGGAATAACAGGAAGCCAAAGTCAGAATCCTGATGAAACTAGATAGGAACGCCAAGAATGGTTCACAGGATGAGAACAAATTTTTAATCAAACAAGACCAAATGGTTTTCAGGCTCAATGTTTCACATTACTCATATCTATACTATCCCCTGAATTCACAAGGCCAATATCCAAGGTCATGTTGAAAGCCCCCTCAGTTCCCCAACTTTAATATTTCAAAACTCTTCAATGTCTCCATCTTTCTTCTCCCCTCTCAGGTCAGAGTAAGCAGTAACCTTCCTCTTGACCAAGGTTAACCCACTTACTTGTGTCTTGATCCCATCCATTCTT
This sequence comes from Trichosurus vulpecula, assembly GCF_011100635.1. NCBI lineage: Eukaryota > Metazoa > Chordata > Mammalia > Diprotodontia > Phalangeridae > Trichosurus > Trichosurus vulpecula. Next base: position 255,152,585 of record NC_050577.1, read on the forward strand.
GCCTTCTCTAGGACCATGCTTCAGGCATCAATCTTTATCTTTCAGTGGCTTCAGTCATCCCCTCCCCACCAACTTCTTCAGGACTACATATATGCTCAGGTTTGTCCAGTTCTAAAAACCCTTCCTTTGATCTTTCTACCCCTTAGAACTATCTACTAATACCTATTTCCCAATCCTTTACACGCAAAAAAAAACTTCTGTAAAAGAATAATATGGACTTGATGCCTCCACTTACCAAACATTCATTGTTCAAATCCATGCAATCTCTCCCCATAACTCTAATGAAACTCGTCTCAAGTCACCTGCAATCAAAGCATGGCCTTTTTCTTTCAAGATTTATAATTTTTGCATTTGACATGTTGAAATTTTGTATCTGACACACTCTTCTTCTTGATATTTCCTACTCCTTTAATTTCAGTGACAATACTACCATTTATACAACTGTTTACTCTGCTTCATAATTCATTTGCCTCCTCTCACACCATTAATGTCATTCCAAAGCCATGGACCTCTTTCTTCTCTATACCATTTCCTATGGAGATCTCGTCCACACTTATCCCTTCCACCATCACCCCTATGCAAAGTACTGCCAGATTTATGCCTCTAGTTCTAGCCTATTTTTGTTTAGTTCCAAACCCGCATCACTGCCAGGATGTCCTATATTCCAAAAATCAACATACATCCTAAAAATATCCTATCTTATTATTTTGCCCTACAAATATGCTCTTCCTCCTGACTTCTCTAGATGCAAATATTCAAATCTCCTTGATTCCTCCTTCTCACTTCACCTGACATCTAATTAGTCAGAAAGTCAGTAAATCCAAAACAGAACTTATTTCCCCAACTCTTTTTCCTAACTTTTCTGTTTCTGGTCCTTCTAGTCAATCATTTTGGCAATGTCTAATGCATTCTTGACCCTTAACTCTCCTTCAGTACCCATATCTAATCAGTCGCTAACTGAAATTTCACAGCATTACTCATATCTATACTGGCCCCTGAATTTACGAGGCCACCATCCAAGTTCATGCTCCTATGGACCCTTCCTATATGATATCTCCTTTCCATCCTCAGTGCCACCTTCCTAGTTCAGGATCTCATTATCTCTTACCCACTCTTGCAATATCTTCTTAACTGGTTTTCTCATTTCCCATTTCTTCTAACTCCAGTCCATCTGAAACTGATTTTCCAAATGCACAAGTTAGATCATAATAGTACTAAACCATCTGTCAAAAAAATTTTTTCAGTGGCTCCCTGTTAGCTGGAGTCCACATTTCTTAGAGTGGCATTCAAGGGACTCTACAGTCTAGTGCTAGTTTTCTAGTCTATTTCCCCCATTCTCCCTCATGTAGCCTATGGTTCAGTTGTGATGGCAAGCAGGGAAGGATTTTTTGCCTTTGTTTTTTCTTTAGGAGTACTTCTCAGCACTAAGGACTCATCTTTGATGAGTCTTGCCTTTCAAATGTAATGGCAAGAAAAGTGGGACTTTTTGTTGTCTTTTGTTCTGGAATGCTTCTCAACACAGAGGTAATCAAGTGCTTTTGATGAGTCTTGCCTTTGTTTCAATGGAGTCTTTGATTGAATCAAGGAAACAAGAAAGCTCCAGGCTTTGTTTCAATGGAGTCTTTGATTGAATCAAGGAAACAAGAAAGCCCCAGGCCCTAGGCCCCACACTCTTTGCTAAGTAGGCACTAAGCCCCAGAGCCCTGAGAAGCATATATATGATCGGAGGTTGGCATTTTGTTTTGGGGGTTTCGCTCATTGGAAGAGTGGTGGCTTGGTTTGGCTAGACAAGACTCTGGGTAGCCATTAAGAGATCCCCCCCCAGCTTTGAAAACCCAGATGTTGGTGCTTCTCTCTCTGGTAACTATGTATTGTGATTTGTTTAGACAGATAGAAGCTTGTCTGTTGGTTTCTCTTATTCTCTCTGCTCATAATTCCTGTTTGTAATTTCTGTTTGTATTTTCTCTGAAATTTCAGGGTGCTTACTTTTTACTGATATATGTAGGTTTAATTAAAGTAAGGTTGTTAACCCCTTAAAGCTGCTTTCCGTAGAAAAGCAGATCAAAGAACTTGTGCTAGCAGCCCTCCTGTGTGCCAGTGCTATTGGTCTTACTTCCCCACAGCAGCTGCTAGTCCCATTGTTGCTATACCAGTTCAACAGGACTATTTACCATTTGACAAAAAAAAAGTCAAGGAGGCTTCTATCATCTATCAGCTCTGGATTAGCAGCAGCAGTGGCAACATCACCCAGACCCAGAGAGGAAAGGACAAAACTATACATATCTAACCCATTCAAGAAGCCCAGAATGGACTACCCTGAGCGTAAAATCCCAAACCAGGAACTATGGCTTAAAAATATGAAATTATAGAAGAAGAAAAACAAAACAAAAAAAAGAAGGAATATTATTAGTTTAGAAAAAACCCAGAGTAAAAACTGGCTTGGCCACCATGAAAACAAGAATGGCTAGAAAAATAAAATAAAAAGTTTTTTTTTTTAAAATTCCAATTAGAAGTGAAATGAAAATTGGGGAGGAAAACATTGAAAGGTGAATTAATTAGCCTGGAAAAGATGAAAAACCTTACCCAAGTAATGCTTTCTCTGAAACACAGGATGAAGGAAATAGACCTCAATGACTCCATTAGATTATAAGAAATGTTAGAACAAAGTCAAAAGATTGAAAAAAATAGAAGAAAATATAAGGTAACTATTATTTAAAAACAAGAGACTTAGAAAAGAAGTCAACAGGATAATTTAAGAATCAACAGACCAAAGTATTACAAGAAAGAAAGTTGAGTTGAATCATCCTTAAAATGTACAGGAAAGAACAAAAGTTCAGAGGGAAACACAGATAAGCCAGAAAGCCTTGAAAGCAACATGTTGAATTAATTCCAATGGTGTATATATTCACAAAAACAAGAAAATAATGTCCCCTGTCCCCTATCAAACTACTTCTGTGAAACAAAAACACCTAAACCAGAGAAAATAAAGCAGAAAAAGAAAACTATAGATTGCTTATTCTAATGAATATCAACACAAAAATATTAAATAAGATATTAGAGAAAAGTTAGAATGATTATACTCTTAACAAGCTTGATTTATACCAGAAATGTAAGAATGGTTCGATATTAGGTAAAGTATAAACATAATAAAGCATATGAATAATGAAATAATAAGGCACATGATCATATCAATAAGTAAGATTTTTATATCTATATTTTCTTTAAAAAGCATTAAAAGGCTAGGAATAAATGTATCATCTCATAATGGGTAAATAGTATCTGTCTAAAACCAAGAGCTATTACTAGAAGAGAATATAGAGAAGAGAATTAGAAGAGAAGAGAAGCTATTATTATTAGAGAAATGCTAGGGCAGTGGCAAACTCAAATAGACATGGTATCCACTAAACCATAATATATAAGGATCCTTGTGGACCACATATTAACTTAGAAAACTACATATTAATATTATCCATGTTTTACTGTATTTTTATTTATTTTGTTAATTGACTCCAACATACCCTTGATTACAGGTAGAGCCAAAGTTAAAAGGGATCTCATAGTTCATATATTCCAACCCTCTCATTTTAAAGATAAGGAAACTGAGGCCCAGAAAGATTATGACTTGCCCAGGGTCACTTGGCTAGTAGTTGGATTTGAACCCAGGTCCTTTGACTCCAAATCCCATGATTTCCACCATACAGGTATATCACACTCTGTGTTGACATGAAGAGTTGCCTAAAAATGTAAATTTTACACTAATTATTAAATTATTATCATTATTAATTTTACCATTATTCAAGCTTTACTGATTGATCTAGGTTGTTTCTTTTTTAAATATAAAACATCAACGCCATTAAAAGAATGGAAGTATCAAGTATGATCTCTCTTTGGGAAGTAAATGTATTGTGCCAGTAACAATGTAATTTACTTATTTCCTTCTTTATAGTTGCATCCCTGGTGCTTGGTAAAGTGCCCAGCACATAGTAGGTGCTTTATAAGCATCTGGCTGATGTTCATTCATATCCCTCTCCAATCTGTGCCATCTCACATCCTACCTATTTTTCAAGCTCCAGTTCTAATGTTCCTTCATTTATGTAGCTTTCCTGGATGCCTGCTCCCAGAAAGTTAACCCTCTCTTTTCTGAACTCCAAATACACGCACTACTTTTTATTATAATTATGTCTCTATGTTTCTCATCTACTCTATTATATTTTCCTTGAGGGCAGTCTTATTCATGTGTCTAACATATGCCTAATTCATCTCCATATTCTGTTAAGGAAACTTTCAGGAATCTGTTACAATCTTCTAAGTTTCTTTGTACAAATGGCAAAAACACATTTTGGTAAGTTAGATAAATCAAGGCGTATATTTACTTTAAGAAATAAGTAATTTAATCAAACACATAGAATGGAAATACATATTGACTACTGAAGTGAAATCTGGCCTCAGTCACTGACTATGTATGTGACCCTAAGCAATTCATTTAACCCTGTTTGCCTCAGTTTCCTCATCTGTAAAAATGAGCTGGAGAAGGAAATGTCCAACCACTCCAGTAACTTTGCCAAGAAAACCCCAGGTAGGGTCACAAAGGGTCAGAAATGACTAGAATGATTGAACAACAGTATCAGGTACAAACACATATCTCTCCTTTTCTCCCCAAAGAGAGAAAGTACAAAGCCTGGAAGCATCCAATTTCAGAAAGCATTTTCTCTCCCCCCAAAAAAGAGACCCTCATCACCAGTCACCAGGTATGTGAGACCAAAAGCTTGTATGTCTCCAAATAGGGCTGAAGGACTATAGGCTGCAGGATGATTAAAAAGGTTCAAGAGACATAATTTCTGGGTAATTTAATATTTTATTAATAAGACCAGCATGGTATTAATAAAAGGATGGTCATTTGGCCCTCTCTCTTAGACCAAAGACAAACATGGTGGTGGGTTCATGGCTTATATACCCTTGGAAGAGCAGGTGATCAATGAGGGGCTGAGAATGACATCATGGACAAACTATCTCTATATTCAGACCACCCTCAGCCTTGCGCAATGTAGTCAAAAGAATCTGTCTCCACCCAAGCTTGAGTAGAACACAATGGGCTTCCCTACCTTACATTAAATTCCTCATAAGTTTGGCTGGGGTCTGACCAAGTTGAAGAGAGTTAATTCATCTCATTATCACTAATGTCCTACAAGTGACTGAACTTAAAATCAGGGCTTTGGAAGAAAGGGAGAGCTTTGAATCTCCTCTAAGGTATTGGTTATTAATAATCATTTATCTCAGCTGAAAACCCATGAGCTCCCAAGGTTTATATACCAAACAACCCACCAAAGAAAAGAAAAAATCATTGAAGGCCTCCAGATTTTAATTCCAAGGTTACTCACATGTGTGAGTCAAAGGTCACATTCTTCCTCAAAGGATGTGTTCTTTGTCAAAGGTCACACAATACCTTCAGGTGAGGGGTAGAGAGGGGCAGCACGTTCCATGTGGTCCAACTGTGGTCCAACACATTTGGGACTGTATTTCCTCCCCATTAAAGATCAAGATCAGATGAAATTAGAGAAAATCATCCCATTTTATACAAAACACTGTCTCTATTTCCTATAGTGTCCCTTTCTAAGGCAAAATGTCTTAGGATGCTCCCCATGAGCACCTTCAACAGGTTCCTAAAATGAATAGAGTCTCACCCATTCAGTTGCTGCCCACCTGGATCAATAGCAGATGTTGTCCACAATCTTCTTCACAATCTTGGCTCAGGGACTCACACACGGTATATAGTCAATAAATGGTGAATAAGTAAGTCATAAGCTCTAGTAAACCAGGAGGAATTTTGAGGCTCCCTACTGTTCATACATAGTAGATCGGAAGGCTGTAAGATGCCTTTGAGATTGCAGTAGGTTCATAGAACCCATGGTATGGTTGACATGGAGTCAGTAAGGCCTGAATTTAACTTTTCATATAGACACATATTAACTATGTGATTCTGGGCATGTCAGGCCCTCTCAGCCTGTTTCCTCATCTTTAAAATGGAGAGAATAATAGTACCTCCCTCACAGAGTTGTTGTGAGGATTAAATAAGATAATATATGAAGCACTTCACAAATCCTAAAGTACTTTGTAAATATTATCACCATCATCATAATGGGACCAGATTCCAAGGGCCTCATGGCCCATTTTGTGAAAGCTGCTTAGGATAGCAGATAGACACCAAGGGGTATGAAAGGAGATTATTTTATTTAAGCAATTTTGAGCACCCTGAAGGCATTATAGGGTGGCTACATTGGGGTGCAATATCGGTTACCAGTGTTGTTATTAGATGCATTATGGCCAGCAAGCTGATAGGAAGGAGATTCTTTTCCCAGGTTTCCAAGAGGAATAGAAAATAATCAAGCATGTTAATTCTAAAAGAGCAATTAAGTCCCTTCACAGCCCTGGTCTCAGAGATTAAACCTAAATTTCAGAAACTCCCAAGATATGCTGCATTTACAACATGGAAAGAGCTTAGTTACATAGAGGTAAAGCTTAATGGAGTAGTGGATAAAGGATAAGAGTTGGGAGTCAGGAAGACCTGAGTTCCAGTCATGCCTCAGACACTCCCTAGCTGGATGATCCTGGGCAAGTAACTCCTCTCTCAGGCTCAGTTCCCTCTTCTGGAAAATGGGGATAATAATGTCAACTACCTCACAAGGTTGTTGTGAGGAATGAATAAGTTAACCTAGGTAAAGTACTTTCTATATCTTAAAATCCCATGCAGATTCTAGTTATTATTGTTTTAACATAAGTCCCAGTTAACGATTAAGCATTAGCAAATACAAGGAAGATCAATTAGCTAGTTCACTGCATACTTCTATTACTGAAAGTACACATCAAAGTCATTTCAACTGCATTTGTAAATAAAGTATATTAATTTCCTGAAGGATATTTTAATGTCATGCTTCTAGTATTTCACAGCACCCTCAAGTCACCCTCTAACTTATAATTAAAGGGTCTTTTTTTGAAATGACATATGATTACTCTTCCCAATGTAAACAACCCTGATTAATGAATTTGTGGATTAGTCTTCCCTGCTATAACATTAGCCTGGTAATAAATAGATCTTTTTGCCTTGGGAGATTTTAAATGGTAATACCTACATTTTAAAGACAGTTTGTTTTCATTGAATGCTTAATCAATAAAGAAATAATTGTTAGGTTATTTCTAATTTGTTTAATATTCAAATGAAATAGTCTCATTTGGTTTCATACACATATATGTATACATATGTATGTAATGTCTCCATCTTAAAATTAATGCATGTGTAGAGCTTGTTCTATATATCGGCGTGTATATTAGATATATGTATACAAAATAAAACTAAAGTACTTTATAAAAAAATCTAAAGAAGGAGGAGGAAAAGGAGAAGGAGGAAGAGGAAGAAGAAGAAGAAAGGAGGAAGAAAAGGAGGAGGAGGAGAAGGAAAAGAGGAAGAAGAAGAAGAAGAGGAAGACGAAGAAGAGGAGGAGAAGGAGGAGCAAGGAAGGAAGGAAGGAAGGAAGGAAGGAAGGGAAAAGAATCTAAAAATGTTAAAAAGAAAAATCTGTTCTAAAAGGTACCAAACTTCAGTATCTTTAACCATAAAATAAGAACAGTGGAAAGAAAGTATAGTGAAAAGTTCATTCAATTTGTAAGCAGAGGACCTGGATTCAAATCTTGGCTCTGCTACTTAATACCTATGTGACCTTGAGCAAGCCTGGGCTTCGATGACTCCTGCTATTCAGGTTGGAAGATCTCTAAAGTCTTGCTCTAAATCTGATGATTGTGGAAACCTACCTAGTTCACAGGGAGACTGTGAGGAAATCACACTTGAGCCTGGAAAACATGTTGTAAATGTAAACTATTGTTAGAACGTCTCTGCTTCCTCAAGGCTGAAATCATGTCTGATTTTGGAGCCTTCTATAATCTGACATCTAGTCCCCAGCAGCAGCCCTTTGTTCCATACCAATTAGTCTTCTACTTGCTCCCTACATAGACCATGTTCCTTCCCACCTCAGTGCTCATCCCCCTGCTTAAAATGCCATTCACAGCAGTTCAATAGGAGTGAAGGAGAGGGAGAAATGGAAGGACAGAAGATTGTGCTGATAGAAAAGACTTTCAGAGTTCACCATCTTCAAAGTAGAACAATGCCAAGTGTAGTACTACTCCTGGAAAGCAGCAATTATGTCAGAAGTCCAGGAGCTAGACAGATATGAGTATTCAGTCTAGATTGATTTATGGTCTGAATTGGCTTTGGGAAAGTGACAAATTTCTTTTGAAAGAAAGAGCAAAAGAAGGAGGAAAAGGAAGAAGCAGAAGGAGGAAGAAGAAGGAGGAGAAGGAAAGAAGAAAGGAAGGGAGGATGGAAGGAAGGAAGGAAGGAAGGAAGGAAGGAAGGAAGGAAGGAAGGAAGGAAGAATAGGCAGAAGAAAAGGAGGAGGAAGAAGTTGAGAAAAAAGAGAAAGAGGAAAAGGTAAAGGAATAAAGAGAAAGAGACAAAGAGACAAAGCTCTCCTTAACTATGATGAAGCCAAGACCTTACTGAGGGTCTTGTAATGTGGAGAGGACATGAACCAGAGATTGCTAAACCAATGTGGCAGAAAAACTTCTAGCATGTGCAAGTGGGACTGACTTGGTAATTTTCCCATGCTCTTCTGACATCAAGGATCCACTCTACTTTCCACAAGCCTATCTTCATCTATCTCCATCTTCACTTCAAATGAAGAGCAGAAAGAAGAGGAAGTAAGCTATGCTGCTGCCGCTTCCTCCCTGTGAGGTATACTTGGAGCAATCCACCTTTTTGGAACTTTTATCTCTTTCATTGTTGATTTTTAGTTTCTTTTGGCATTTCTGAAATAGTACTAAATTGGATAGCTATCAAGTCTGTGTTAGATGAATTTGTTTGAATGCATGTAGGAATGGGAGAAGACAAAAGGAGAAGGGAGAGATGTGATCTAAATTGCTGAATTTTTGTCATACTTAATGTGTATTGTACCAGTGCAACTAGATGCCACACACATAATACAGAATAGAGTTTATTAAAGTGTCCATGAAAATATTCCTAGTAAAAATTGATCTGTCATAAGTCACTGAGGGGACCATCAGAACTCAAGCTAAAAGGTGACTGACAGCTCTTCCTGCCTTGCTCTCCAGTATTGGTGCGGTCTTGGGTAAGTCTGCACTTCTGGGTGGCTCACATGAAATGGAGATTGCCATTTGGTATGGTTACATTGTCTGTGGAGACAATGAGGTCTGGTTATTAAAGAGGGTGCATGTCTGATGTACCACAAGTAGATAAGGATACTGTGACTTACAGCAACAGATCAAAAGCAAATATATAAAACTGAATACTAATAGATAACCTTTTTCTTCTATGTTATTTTAAGAACTAAGAATTGGTAATTTAGCACTCATTCAAAAAAGTTATTTTACTTAACTTGCCAAGGCTAATTTCATCAGAATCTCAAAGAAAATCAGTTCCTTTATTCAGATACTGTAACATAAACTATTGTGGTTTTATATGTAATGTAATACTGAACATGAATTTTCTCTTTTTAAATAAGTTTTTATTATTTAGTATTTATTATGTATTGCAGAACCTATTAGAAAAACTTTACATTCACTCAAATTATTATTATTTTTTTATTATTATTATATAATTTATTATTGTTTTATTATTTTTCTACATCACTGTATTTTCTCCCAGTGTCCTTCCCTCTTCCTCTCTCCAAGAGCCATCCCACAGAACAAACAATACTTTTTAAGGGCATAAAAAATGATAAAGGAGAAAATTCAGTACAGCTGATCAATGAGGTAAAAAAGTCAAAAAATATATGCAACCACTTCTGCAAAGGGAGGGGGTGGGAGTGTCTTCTCATATTTCTTCTTCTGAGTCTTGCTATAATTTTTCCTTATTATTTTTCACCATTTACTTTTGATTTTTTAACATGAACTTTCTACTTAAAAACTGCTTCAGATTTTTGTTAGCTAGAAATCACTATATAGGTTAACAGGAAAATTGCTCCTCTATCAAGTACTCATGGGAAAGCAGCACAAATTTTGGAATTTTTTTTTCCCTCTAAACAGAAAAACTGATAATGGGCCTGATTCTGTAAGGGGTTAACTAATGGTGTTTCATACAATTTGCAGTATTTTTTTTTGCTGCACTTTTATCCACAATCCTCCCCCAGCAAAAGTATTCACTATAATTATCCTTTTAAAAAATGGATTGCTCACTAAAGTCAGGGATGTTTTCTCAAAATGAATGGTATCTTTAGACAAAGCATTCTTTTATAATTTGCTGTCTTATATAATACACACATCAATCACGTAGGCAAATAAGAGATTAAAATTACTTCCTCAGAGAACACATGCTAGAGAGTGAACAAATAATATATTTTCCAGATATAGAAGATGGCTAAAAATCACTGCCTTATTCAACAATACAACTGATATTTTGTCAAGTACTAACAAGAAATTAATATAAATTGCTTTCCAAAATAATACTCAACTACCATGATAAAAATTGCTTTGCCAAATAATACCATAAAGAAATAGACTGTATTTTAATAGATAGGAAAATACTTGTTATTGATATAGGACTTATCTCTGAGTCAGCTGTGTATATAAAATTAGACTAAAGGTTTGACGGAACTAATAGCAAAATTCAAAGGAAAAAATAGGGGAAAAGATATACTGAACAATTGAAACAGCATAATCCTGAACTATTTACGAAGTAGTTGATAATAAAAAAATGAGAAAATAGACAAATTGCATTATACTGACTAAAATAGTTTTATCCAAAAGTTTAACCAAAGTAAATTCAATGCCACCACAACACCAAAAGAGTCCAGAAAGCACCTTCTAGCAAACATACAATTTAATTCAGAGAGGGAGAGAAATAATAAACATTTATTAAATGCCTGCTACGTGCCAGGCACTGTGCTAAATGCTTTACAAATATTATTTCATTTGATATTATTATGTTGATATATATGTATGTATAATATTATCTCATTTAATCAACAAGATAAAATATAAGCTTCTTCGTAAAATCTTATTTAGGAGAACAAAGGATGATTGTGAGCAGGGCATTTAAGGAAGAAAATGGAAGGACAACAACAAACAGGAGAAAAATGGAAAAGATCTATAAAAATCATCATAACAAACTGTTTTCTTCATCAATTACAATGAAACCACCATACTTGGATGCTAATCTAATAATCTGTGATGTGTTTCTAAAGGAGGCAGAAATTTACCGAAGATAAGATGGAAAAAGCAGATTCAGTTACATGGAAGAGAGAACATTCATGCTGAAAGTGATACAATTATGACAATGTCAGGACCAATGAACATATAATATCTGAAAAAGGGTGAGATACCAAAGTTCTGAAAAAAAATATTGAGCCTTAACTAATTCAAAAAAGAAAAAAAGTGACTGAAGGACTATCAATAAAACAAACCTACACTCCTATTCTCTCATTTAAAAAAAAATCCCTATTGGAGTCATATATACATAAATTGAGGGCATGCTAAATGAGAGTATTAGAAAGGAACAAGCAGGTTTTCACTAATTACATTCAACAACTAGATCTTTAACATTTTACCGTTAACTGAAAGATATAGAGAATATAAGATACCACTGTGGCAACTGTTAATTTTTAAAACTGATTTGGGAGAACAAAAAAGCCATATCAAGGCACTTTTACAATAAAAGGTCTCCTCTTCCACATATTAGAATCATTCAAGATTTGTAAAAAGATTTAATAGAAATAAACATGTTTAATGATCTTTTGGTCATAAATATCAGGTGAGGCATAAAACATGGAGCTGCACCCACCCCAAAGAAGTTTTCTGCTATGATGGAGGAGACTCAAGACAGATTTAAATTGAAGATGGTGAAGTCTTCCCAATGTTACTATATATAGATGATATGGTGGTGATTACACCACACCCCAGACCATTGCAGAACCTATTAGAAAAACTTTACATTCACTCAGAAGAGTTTGGCCTGACCATCCATACAGAAGAGACCAAATAGATAAAGCATGGTGTTGCCTACATTACAACATGTAATTAGAGGGAAAACCTATAAAACTTGTCCATCAGCATGACTATCTGGTATAGACAGTAGAAATAAATAATGAGTTGGGTCCAGAGTTGAACAAGAAAAGGAGAGCAGGCTACATTGTCTTTGGGAAATTGCAAAACTCTTTTAATGACCCTACACATCTCTGAAAGCAAATGTCCATCTATCCTTTAATATCAACATTTTATTTGATGTTGATACATAGAAGAGAGACATGGAATGCCAATCTCTAGAAACATGATAATGTATGTAACACAGAAGGCAGTAAAGAGGTATACAGTATGTGTGAGCATGTTGCAGCACAAAACCAATGAAGAACAATACAAAAAGTTTTCAAAGAATGTTAAGATAGGAATAGAAGGTGCCAGCCACATGGCCAGGGCAAAAGACAAACTAACCAACTGCTCCACTGGCCCCCTTGCAATGTCATCAGAAGTCAAAGAAGATTTCCAGCACATTGGGTTATTTATGGGAATAACTAGATTAGAGTACGTCAGCACAAGCAGGAATCAATGGGTTGCAATCTGCACCACTGAAGGAAACTTCTAAATTGATGAGTTTGCAGATTTACTTGAATATATTAATACAGAAGACAGAGAAAATAACTAAAATTAAGAGGCCAAACCACCACAGTGAACAGTTTACACATCACTTTTTATATCTACTTAGCTATACAACTAAACATAAAAGCTTAAATTGATGAACTAAAGATCCTTGCAAATTTATTTTTTAATGGACCACAAATATATGTGTGAATTGAAACTACCTGCTTATTTTATACTAAGTCTAACAAATATCAATATTTTAATGCCATCTCATCTAAGAACTAAATGCCATTACGACAGCATAGTTTAATTAAAACAGTTTTCATTTTTCTTTATGTACTTTTTACTCAAGCAAGCTGAAGTTGATAATGAGGAAGACCACTTCAAGAAGATTATAGAAGATGGATTTTTCCTGTAATATTTTACTAGTCATAAATTTGCAACATAAACACAAGATAACAGTCATTAAAAGCAAAATTTGAAAATATTTTCATTTTCCTTGGTCATTAGTCTTGTCACTTTTATCATACTGCCTGGCTTAGCTGTATGAAACAGATTACAACATTTTGTCATAATTACTTTCTTATTACTGTTCATCCTGTGAAATGATTCTTTGTGATTTATTTCGCTTAGTGCAAATACAGATGACAAATACATAAGTTCTCCAATCATTGATCAGAAGATTCATGATCTCTCAGATTTAGCAAATAAATCAAAATTAAGCTTAACTTGGATTTTTTTAAGAAAAATAGTTTATACAACAAATGAGAAAAATCATTAAAACTGAAATGAAAAGAGGGAAATAGGAAGGAAATCAATCCCTGGATTATTCTGGTAACTATAAACAATCACAAAATTAATTCTTCAAAATGCAATAAAAATCTTTCTACATTTTGGCTTTTTAAAAAAGTTAATTTCAAATTCCATAAATTCATTTTATTATGAATTTTTCACAAAATAACTCAAAATTAACAATGCCCCCAAATAGGCTTGGACTAGTTTTTATTTTAGGCATTTTTAATCTGTCTACAAATTAGCTACTCAGTAATAAAGTTGGGTGTTATCTTGATTAAGTAAATATTAAGTCTGAGTAATAAAAATAGTAATATATAGCCTCCTCTTTTAACCACTGAATTCAATTCAATAAACATTTATTAAGCACCTTTCATGTGTAAGGTACAGGGGATACAATACAATTTTAACCTTTAATCGCTGGGAAATTCCATGCTCACCTGGGGTTTTTGTATGGGTTCTCCCAGGGCTGAAATACTGAGTCAGGGTTTTGTCATTTCTGGGCTCTCTAGGGCTAACAGAGTCAATGTCCATCTCACCCTTGCTCCAACCTTTCTCTATGAGGCAGTGTTTTGTCAAGAACTGTGTAGTCTTATAGATTTTCTACCTCTACCTACTGACTAACTCTCTTTTTTTCATCATGGATTTCAAGTAGTCCAGTAATTTTTAAATTATCTCTCCTGGATCTATTTTCCAGGTCAGTGGTTTTTCCAATGAGATATTTCACATTGTCTTCCATTTTTTCATTCCTTTGGTTCTATTTTATAATATCTTGATTTCTCATCAAGTCACTAGCTTCCACTTGCTCCAATCTAATTTTTAAGTTAGTATTTTCTTCAGTGGTCTTTTGGACCTCCTTTTCCATTTGGCTAATTCTGCTTTTCAAGGTATTCCTCTCCTCATTGGCTTTTTGGAGCTCTTTTGCCATTTGAGTTAGTCTATTTTTTAAGGTGTTTTTTCTTCAGTGTTTTTTTGGGTCTCCTTTAGCAAGTCATTGAATTGTTTTTCATGGTTTTCTCGCATCATTCTCATTTCTCTTCCCAATTTTTCCTCTACTTCTCTAACTTGCTTTTCCAAATCCTTTTTGAGCTCTTTCATGGCCTGAGACCAGTTCATGTTTTTCTTGGAGGCTTTTGTTGTAGGCTCTTTAACTTTGTTGACTTCTTCTGGCTGTATGTTTTGGTTTTCTTTGTCACCAAAGAAAGATTCCAAAGTCTGATTTGAATCTGAGAGTGTTTTTGCTGCCTGTTCATGTTCCCAGCCAACTACTTGATCCTTGAGCTTTTCATCGTGGTATGACTGCTTGTAGAGTAGAGAGTACTTTGTTCCAAGCTTAAGGGGATGTGCTGTTGTTTTCAGGGTTATTTCTCACAGCAAGTTCTGCCACACCAGTGTTCCTCCTCCCCCAAGAACCACCAACCTGGACCTGACTCAGATCTTAAGCAGGCTCTGCACTCCTGCTCTGATCTGCCACTTAATTCCTCCCACCAGGTGGGCCTGGGGCCAGAAGCAACTGCAGCTATAGCTTTGTAAGCAGCTGCACCACCTCCACTGCCCCCGGGGCAGTGGCCAAACCACGAACTCCTTTCACTCTGTCCCAGCAGCTTTTCCCACTAACTTTCTCTGTTGTCTTTGGTGTTTGTGGGGTGAGAAGTCTGGTAACTGCCACAGCTCACTGATCCAGGGCACTAGGGCTTGTTCCACTTGGCTCCTGGTCTGGTTGGTCCAGGTGCAGCCCATGCTGGGCTCTGCTCTGCTCCACTCCCAGCTCCATGCAGACCTTAGCCAGTGACCATCCAGGCTGTCCTGGGCTGGAGCCCTGCTTCCCTCTGCTGTTTCGTGGGTTCTGCAGTTCTAGAATTTGTTCAGAGCCATTTTTTATCGGTGTTTGGAGGGTCCTGGGGGAGAGCCCTAGGCAAATCCCTGCTTTCCACCTGCCATCTTGGCTTCACTCCCAAATATTACAGATATCTATTTGATCATCTCAACAACTCTCAGAAATAGGTGCTATTATCCCCATTTTACAAACTGGGAAACTAAAAATCAGAGAGGTTGTGACTTTCCTGGAGTGACAAAGCAAGGGTTCAATACATTATCCAGTGTACCAGAGGTGTCAAACACTGTCCCCAGCACTCCTCCAGTATTGCCATCAGTATTGACTACACTACATGATATTCAGAGGCTCTCTTGAATTTGTGAGAGAACTGGCTTCAGGGTAGAACATTGAATCAAGACTTGGAAGGGCCCTTTAAGGTCTTCTGGTTCAACTTATACCTCAACAATAATCCACCACAAATAAGATCCTTGAAAATATCTGGCCTGTGCTTAAAGACCTCCAGTGAAAGAAAATTTTCTGCCATCTACTTAGGAAACCAATTCCTGTTTTAGACAGTGGTAACCATTAGAAAATTCTTTCTAAATTGAGAACAAAAATCCACTTCTCTGTTACTTCCATCCATTTATCTTAGTTCATCCTTTGATGCAAAGCATAACGAGTCTCATTCTTCTACACAATAACCTTTCCAACACTTTCAGGCAGTAATCAGTCATGTCCCACACTATCACATCTCTTCTCCAGATTGAACATGCTCATTTCTGTCAACCACTCTTTAAATAGAATGCTTTCCAATCTACTCACCTTCCTTGGATATGCTTTTTCTCAATCAGAATCTCTCCTGGTATGCAAAACTAAATGCAATTCTCTGGATGTAGTCTTACCCAGATTGTGGTACAAAAGACAAAAAAGTTATCACCCAAGAGGATGTAGATTTTAAAAATATCATAGTCTAGTCATATGGCAAAAGCAAAGATAATGGATGGATAGATTTGGAAAATGGAACTTTGGAAAAGCCTACTCTCTACACCTCCATGAACCTCATGATTTCTGAACCAGTCAAAGGAGAATAGAACACACACACACAAAACCCCAGGATGCAATTGATTTAAAATGAATTCTATAAAACATTCAAAGAATAATTAATTCCAATATTATGTAAATTCTTTGTAAAAATAGCAAAAGAAGGGAGTCTGCCCAATTCTTTCTATGATATAAATATAGCCTCAATACTTTAACCAAAGCTACAGACCAATATCTCTGATGAATACTGGTGTGAGTTGCTTCAGTATTAGGAAAACTATAAATATAACAAACCATGTTAATAACAAAACAATAAACATCACATAATTATATCAATAGACACAGAAAAAAAATTTCTTTGCAAAATACAAGACCCATTTGTGGTTTTTAAAAAAAAACATGAAAGAGTATAGGAATAAATGGAAAATTCTTTAATAGTGTAAGTATGAGGCGATTGATTTACTCAATGTTATGCTACTTAAAATTGGTGATAAGATGCCCAAGTGATCAATTCAGTCATAGTCCTTTAATAAAGTAAGAAAAAAGTTTTCACTCTAGAATGATGTTACTCAAAAATTGTGTTCAGATTGGACAAGGAAACTTAACTATGCCCCATGGTCATCCATAAATCATCAAGCAAATTGAGAAGGTACTGATTCCAGAAATTGGAGCAAGTATGGTTTTCTAGCACAACCCTGAAGAAGTTCCTGGGGGTTTGGGGGGTAGGGTGAAGGAAGAATCTTAGCTTTTACCTTGGCCAGGCCTCCTCCTTCACTACTACCCATCACTCTGGTTCTCATTGATTGGCCAACAATAAGTCCCAACCCAAACCTCACGTGGTCACTGTTTGGGCCCTGGTGGCTCAGAGTGAGTGTAAAAAGCAATTGTTTCTCTTTTGGCCAGAAACCCTGAAGGTTTTCCCTTCCCAAATTGATTTTTTAACAGGTAAAAGAGGCCATTCTTTGCCTCATTTTTTACCTAGTCTTAATCACTGAATGGGCATTGCTTTAGTCATATTGAGACCTGGAAAAGACCTTAACCTAAAAAGGTCAAGGTCTCCCACTGCAATGAGGCCATCCCCAATCTTTCTGATTTATATCTTGCCACTGGACCCAGAGGGTTCTAGAGGAGAGAGTGAGGCTGGCGACTTTGTACAGCCCTCCCTCACTTAAATCCAATTCATTTGCAAGTCATGGCATCACCTTCCTGATGTTATGGATCCTCTTCAAGGATGAAGGATGAACAACAACAATCTATGTCTAGAAGAGGACCAATCTTCTCATCAGTGTCCTAGATCAACTGTCAATAGCATCTGCAGTAAGAGCCAAGGACAGATAGGACATAGATTCACATCTCCACAAGGAACCCAGCAAAGAAACTATATCATGCCTCAGGTGAACTTCTGAAGCACCTCCAAAATTAGAGGGAAAGGACTTCCAGAATCTAAGAACTGTGAGTTACCACTTTGCCACATGTCAGTGAGTCAATAAACATTATTAAGTACCTATTAAGTTCCAGAAATTGTGCTAAGAAGTCAGGCTATGAAGAAAGTTGTAAAAGACAGTCCTTACTCTCAAGAAGTTCACAGTCTAATGGGAGAAACAATATGCAGGTAACCATGTATAAACAAGCCATATAAGGGATAAATTCAAAACAATCACCAAAAAGATGATGCTAGAATTGGGGTTTGGGATTGGGGAATTGGAAAAGACTTTTTAAAGAATGGGATTTTAGCTAGAGAAGGCAGGAGGCAGAGACTAGAAAGGGGAGCATTCCAGACAGTGCCGATAGTCAATAGAAACGATTGCATTTGGGAGATGGAGGGAGGACCTTGTTTAAGAAATAGCAAGAAAGCCAGTATCAAAGGATTACAGAACACATGGAGGATGGAGGGTTAAGGTGCAAGAAGACTAGAAGGGTATGGAGGGAGTAGGGTTATGAAAGACTTTGACTGCCACACAGAGAATTTTTTATCTCTAAACTTATACCCAAACTTACCCTGGACTCAGGATGTGCTGGTGGGAAAGTATGCCAGAGACTTAGGTAGTGGGTGAAGGCGGAGGTGTTTACCAATTGTTCTTGCTGTACCACCTTAGCAAGTGCCCCTTTCTAAAAGGTACCTGAGTGTGGATAGCTAAAATGATTCTTAACAAATAATACAGACAAAAGATGATTCAACCCGGCAGGGGTTTGAGCCAATGTCATTATGGAAACACTCCTAAAAGGACAGGGGTAATCCTGGGCCCTGAGGGGGACATATCCCCAAACCCTAGGGATCTGAATTGTCATTGGAGTGGGATAGTATAAGGATCCTTAAAGCTTACATAGTATGCAATATTATCAATTTAAAATCAAGAGCTAGCATTACCTGTGCTAAAGAAATTCTAGAACTCTTTCCAGTAAGATCAAGGGTAAAGCAAAAATGTGCAGTGTTACCACTATCATTTGATAGTGTTCTAGAAATATTAGTGATATTAATGAGACAAGAAAAATAAATTAAGGTAATAGCATGGGCAAAGAGGAAACAAAGTAATTGCTTTTTACAGATGGTTTATGGTTTAACTAGAAAATGCTAGATATTCAACCAAAAAACTTCAATGAAATAATTTTAGTAATGTAGCAGTATATAAAATAAGCTCACAAAAATCATCAACCTTTCTGATCATTACCGACATAATCAAGCAGAAATAGAAAAAGAAATTTCATTCAAAATAATCAAAGAACATATACAATTTCTGGGAATCCAGATTCCAAGACTCATAGGAATTATATGAATATGACTACATAACACTATATACAAAGATAAAAACAGATTTAAATAACTGGAAATTAATTGCTCATGACTGGGTCATGTGAAAATAATAATACTACCTAAATTAATTTGCCAATTCAATGTCATGCAAGCCAAACTACAAAGAGTTACTTTATAGAAGATAATTAGAGAAATAGAGAAAATAGTGATTTTTTCTTTTTTAATTTTATTATTTATTCTTAAAGTTCTTTTTTTTAATTTTGAGTTTCAAATTTTCTCTCTCCTGCTACCTAGCTCCTCCCCTCCATTGAGACTTCAAGCAATATGATATCAAATATGCAAGTGAAATCATGCAAAACATATAGAAAAATAATTATAAAAACAAAGATCATAACAGAATTGATCTAGAAAAACAAAAGTTCAAGAATCCCAAGGATAATAGTAATTTTTAAAATAGTGGGAAGGAAGGATACCTAGCAGTACTAGGTTCCAAACTAAATTGTAGAGAAGTGATTATCAAAATTGTTTGGTACTGGCTGAAAAACAAAAAAGTTGATTAGTGAAACCGATTACAGACAAAATATTCATAAGCAACTAAATGCAGTGGCATAGTGTTTGATGAAAATACAAGGACCCCAACTTGAGATCAGGATCTTCTACTCAACAAAAACTGCTGCAAAATCTGGAGGGTATTCTGGAAGAAATTAAGTTCAAACCAACATCTCACATCATTAACCCAAATAAGTTCTAGATGGATGCAAGATCTAGATATAAAAGTTCCTAACATAAACAAATTAGGGAAGTAGGGAAGGAAATATCTCTGACAACTATAATAGAGGCAAACAATTGACATAGAGTAACAAAGAATGAACCACAGACAATTTTGATTATGAAAAATTGAAAAGTATTTTCATGAACAAAAGCAATGCAGTTAATTAAATGGAAAACAGCTGAGAAAAAATTCTTGTAAATTTCATCAATAAAGGTCTGGTTTCTAAGGTGTATAAGGAATTGATACAAATGTGTAAGAACAAGAGCCATTGCCCAATAGATAAACTGCCAATGATATAAACTGGGAGTTCTCAAAAGAAAGGCAAACTGACAACCAAATGAAAAAAGGATGCTCCAAATCACTAATAATAAGAGAAATGCATGTTAAAACAACTCTAAAGTTCCACTTCACTCACATTCAGTATCCTGACAAAGATGAAAAAAAGCAGAAAATGATAGTTACTGGTAAAAATGTGGTAGGATGAGCTTAGCCAATCAGTAAGTGAAAGATTTTTCCTGCCCATTGAACATTGGGGTGTGGCCAACAACAGACCCACACCATTTCACCAACTAGATGTGAGGCTCCAGGCTAGTTAGCAAACTAGCATGAAGCCCTCAGGGCCCTAAGGGGAGTTGCTAACCAGAGCCAATGGTATGTGTTGTGAGCTGAGTTCTAGTCAATCAGATGATGGCTAGGACTGCATAAAAAGAGAGCCAAGAACTGGCAGCAGCAGGACTGGGAGAAATGGAGAGCAGCAGGATTCAGAAGCAGACATCAAGAAGACATTGAAGCAGAAAACGCAAAGGTAGAGCCAGCATCAAGACTGCAGAGCAGAGGTGCTGAACAAGAGACAGTTGCAGGGATTAAAGAACTCAGAGTCACCAGAACTGCAGAAGAGAGTGCTGAGCACAGAGTTAGGATTTGTGAGTGATCTTTAATAGGAAGGCCCTAGCAGAGGAGGGAGGCTACAGTATGGCTTGGTTCCTTGCTATAATATTTTGTTATAATTTCCTTGTTACTACAGTGAGGGGGGCTTACCAGTTTTGGAGTGTTATTACTACTATATCAAATTGGGGGCATTGGTCCTTGGATTTGATCCTCTGGAGTCTAAATATATGTTATACTTCCTCTGCCTTCTACCTAGAGAATTCCTTATACTTCTCAATTCTGAACTATTCAGGCTTGTCCATGGCCCTCTCCAAGCTCATGAATTTTGCCTTATTGCTATACTAATACACTGCTGACAGAGTTGTAACTTTATCCAATCATTTTGTTATGCAATTTGGAACTAAACCCAAAGTCACTTTACTTTGCATACCCCTTGGCCCATTAAAATGACTCCTAGGCATATATCCCAAAGAGATCAAAGAAAGCTCATATTTAGGAAAACTTTTATAGCAGCACTTTTTGCTGCATCAAAGAATTGGAAACAAAGTGGATGACCAAAAACTGGGGAATGGTCAAATAAATTACCGTACAGGAATGCAACTTATATTATTGTCTCATAAGATGTGCCAAAAAAAGACAGATTCCTAAAATCTAGGATAATTTCTACTAACTGATGTAGTGACTGCAATCATACAAAGGAAAACAACTTTGAAAAATGTAAGAACTCTTGTTAAGGTCCATGGGTGCTAGGACCCTGAAATTCAAGGGCAAGTGATACACAGGTCCTACCTTGAATAAATTCAACCCAAGCCTTTCTTCAACCAGAGATAAGGTTTATTAGAATAGCATCGGCGTGGGCAAGATTTTAAGAATCCACCATATTAGTGACACTTGTATTGACACTTGTATTGACAAGTGGGCTAGATTGAATCTGAGCATTGGCCAGATTCTTAAGGAATCTGAGCAATTTAATGGGGGCCAAGAAGGACCTTATATACAGAAAGACTATGGGGAAGGATCTAGGAGTGACCAAGTAGTCTGGGGTGACTGGGAGGTAACAGAGAAGGACCCAGAAGGGCCAGACGCCCCAGGCAAACACCTGGGACCTAGGCAACATGGAAGGGGTCTAGATGGAATCAAGGAATAGTGATCTAGGGTGGGGCCAGGTGCAGACTATGAGGGCCACAATGAAAGGATTATTAACTGGGAAGGGCCAAGTTCCCCAGGTCAATGCCAGGGACCTGGGCCATGTGGGAAAGTCCAGGGGCTTTTACTTTTTGGAGTCTAGATCCCAAAGACATGGTGTCTTTTGCTTTTGGGGTTTCAGATCCCATACCCATCACTCTGATCAATGTAATAAGCAATCATGACTTCCAAAGACTGGTGACGAAATATGTTTCCCACTTCTTGACAGAGAGGGGACAGACTACAGACATGAACAAAACATACATTTTCAGATACGGCCAACATGTGGCTTTGTTTTGCATGACTATACTCATTTGTTCCAAGGAAGGGCTTTTTTTTTTTTTGGTAGAGAGTGAATTGTGGGAGGCAAGAAGTTTATAAGTAGTGATGGTTATGGAGAGAGAGAAAGGGGGGTGGGAATGGAAGAACAAAGAAACAAAAGAAGAAGAGAGCATTCATGAAATACTTAAAAATACAAAAAAGAAATCAGTTAAATTTATTATACCTTTAAAAACAAACCAGGATGTTCACTATGTCACATAAAATCTTTCTTCTGTTCTTTATGTATTTAAATATTCATGCTGATACATTTTAATCTCATGATAAAAAGGAAATTTAAGTTCAAACATTTTTAAGAAACTTCTGACTCAACTTTAAGAAAATGAAAGAGATTCAAGTAGATTTGCAAAAGGTTTTGAGCAATCTCAAAATTACAAGATTTGCAAGTGTTTTCCTTATTAAAGATTTTGAGTAAGAACTCTCGCTAACTTGGGAAATTCAGAAATGTCCATTTATCTTTTTCATTTATGAATGAGCTTGGGAAACTCTCATTCCATTTTACACTTGTAAAACTCCTCATTTCCTTCCATCCTAGTGCCCAGCATTAACTCATTCTTTTTTTCACCGCTTATTTTTTTTTGCCTCAAGCCTTAACTGACTGCATGTTCTTCTTTAGTTCCCTTATTCTTTGCCATTTCTGTTGTTGATTCCTTTTTAACTTCAGATCTTTGAAGCCACACTGGCTGCTTTTTGTTTCTCGAGTTCTTTTGTGTTGTTTTTTTTTTTCTATTTGTCCTTGGAAGTCATTATACTCTGTTGTCCCTTTTCTTATGGTGTCTTTTAGGATTCCTTAACTTTCATCCACACTCTTATGCTTTCAAGCTCATTAGCTCTGTTAATTCCACTCCCAATTTGCTTTCCTTAAATCTTAAACATTTCAACTGGCATGTTGTATGAGTCCACTTCCTAACTATAGTCAAATCAAGTAGCCCAACATCATTAGGTACTAGCTTTCCACATTATATTCACTTTCTCAAGTCCCTATTATATTCATTTGCTCAATCAACTCCACTTCATGGATTAAAAAATGAATAAAAAAATTCAAGGTGGGCTTTGCACTTTTGAGAAGCTGCACTACTTTACTCAAAAATTAACATCCTTACCGGTACCTACTTCTTGCTTTCATTGAAAAGTTGCCAACCCAGGTCAGGCCTCCAGGAATGCACAGGCATTCCTCAATTTACAGCGTTTCATTCTTAGAGGACCTATAGTACTCCACCAATTAAAGACATGCTATTACTTATAAATTTATGGGTGGGAGGCACATGGTCCTATATATTTCATCTATTCAGTTCTGAAAACATTTGATCCCAACCCCAAATGTGGCAGAAAGGTTGGCAACTTTTCATCTAGTGGTATTTGCCATAGAGAAATCTATTTTTAATGATGTGGTTTCATCAATATTGGTACTCTCTCCGATGATGCAGAATGGTAGCCACCTCAGAAGGAATACACGACTACTGTCTCTCATAGGACCTGTGATCAGCCTTTCTACCTTAGCTTGTCCAACCTCCACACCACTTTGAGGCATTGGAGTTTAACTTTTCATAAGTAAATTTGGTGAGAGGAATTTAGAGAAACATTTAATAACAAAAAGAGGGCAATCAAACAAACTTTCCTGGATCAGCAAACATTTGTTCTCAATCTGCTCTAATTCCTGGAGCCTGCAACAGGTAAGTACCGTCCCAAATATGTCCTTTTTCCTTTTATTTCTTAAATCCCTATTGTACATAGATTTAAAAAAAAAAGATATTCACTCTAATGTGCAGGACACAAAAGGTTCTGTTTTCTAATTTGTCTCTATATGCATATATTTCTAGAAACAACGACTAGCATTTTATATTAATGCTCTAAAGTTTGCAAAGCATTTGACAATGCATTATCTGCTTTGATCTTTACAACAACCCTGTGAGGTTGGTGTGTTTATTATTATCCCCATTTTAAAGAGGATGAAACAGGCTGACAGAGATTAAATTACTTGCCCAGGGTAACACAACTACTAAGTGGTTAAGGCAGGATTTGAATACAGTTCTTCCTGATTCCAAGTCCAATGCCAAGAATAGCAATACGTTTATATTATATGGATTGCTGGCAAATCTTTTTCAAGCCCTGAAAAAAACCTTACATACATTAGTCCCACCACTTTGTTAAAACTGTTGTAAATTTCTTCCTTCTTAAAATTGGGACACATGCTTGAGAACCCTGACAACAGATTACATTCTGGAAGGACCACTGAGAGGTGGTATTTCTTCCAGCTGCCTGCCCTTTTGCATTTTCCTCATCAATAACCATCTCTGCTAATGTGTTCTTGTTGAAATAAAACTTCTACCGATCACTTTCTTCCTACTACTGTCTCGTAGAAAACAGTGATGGTTTGAGAGGGTTAAAGCAGCTTCCAAAGGTACCCAGTATGCTTTTAAAGGGTCCATTTCAGCTTGTGATCCTTCTCATTCAGCCGATAGAAAGTAACTTCTGTAAGTCCTTTATTTAATTGGTTTGCATCCACATACTGCCCTCATAGGTTTTGTTTACATAGCCTATCATACAATGTGCCTCCACAATTCTGTGTCTTTCCAAAGCATATTTCTCCTGAGATTTGATATATGACTTTCATGTTTAATTACCATATTAAACTCAATGCTCTGTTTCCTCCAGCTTCAACTAACTTCCCTTCTTGGGGGGTGGGGAGTAATGCATAGCTTCTTGCTATTTCTGAACATCAAAGAAGGTTTGTTTTACTGTACTAGGAAAATCATCAACTCTATGCTGTTTCCAGGCAAGCAGTGTTAGAAAACGCTATTCAAAATGAAATATATTCTCTCTTGTAGAAAGAAACTGGGTTTTCTGTTCTCAACTGGCAAAGCCAACCCCTTCAGGTCACTGACTTACAATCTAACAGAAGAGGATTGTAAATAGTGCTAAACAGCAGCTGACCTGGCATATAAAGTACACAGCTAGGCTAACGCGAAAAGTTAAGACACATGAAATTAGAGAAGACAACAATCCCAGAGCTCTTGGAACAGGTCTAAATTCAGTTCCCTTCATTTTCAGTTATGGGTTTTCTCAACCATACAAATCACCACATTGTGGGGCTTTCAAACACTTGTCAACTATGTATGGACACAAAAATCTCATAGCTATTTCCTCCAGATTTCTAAGATAGATAAAAACCTCAAGAAAATGAAAATCTAATTGATCCTTTAAACTAGCTAATCATATAAAATTAAATCTTTTCAATAACAAAAATCACCTTGGTATGCTTAGATCAGGAATTCTTAACCTGCTTGTGTATTATGGAAGCTTCTGAGAGGCTCATTCAGCCAGTCTATGGACTCCTTTCTCACAATAATATTTTTAAATTCATAAAATAAATAGCATTGCAATGGAAACTAAGTACAGCTGAAATACAATTACCAAAATATATTTTTTTAAAGTTCACAGGCCCCAACTTAAGAACCTCTCCCTTTGAAGGAGATTAGCAAACAGTTTTGATGCAAAGAAGGTGGTTTTTTTTAATATTTCTAAGTTGTCTATCTCAGTGTATGTTCGACTTTTTGGAGAGACTTCCTAAATGTTGACAATGCAAGCTTTTCTTCCTTTCTCCTGAATCCCATTCCAGAGTCCAAAGCTAATTTATAAAAATGGCTAAATTTTTGGCAGTAAGGTCAGCCCAAACTGGGTACTTTGCTAGAACAGTGCCTAAATATATATATATATAAAATTTGACTTTGTGATCATTTCCTTGATGGTTAGTCATCAACTAGAATGCTTATTTTTCTAATTTTTTTTAAACTAAGACTGGCATCTTCCTTCATTTAAAAATCTTTCTTTGTCAGGAACAATCCTACAGCTGCTCACTACATTAAACAGAGCTAATTTGCTTTCAGTGTTTGATGAACAATAGAGGATTTGAACCTGTCAAAGTCATACATTTAATTGTTCCAATATGCTACCTTATTCCTAACCACATAATGTACATGGAAGAGTATCATTTGCATGATATAGAATGTCAAAAAAAAATAGGCATTTCCAGTTTTCTTTTTCATGGTGCCCTCCCTACTAAAAAGTTATATTAAAGTAATAATTAGCCATTTCTTAATTTGAAACTAGTTGAATTCTTTCCTCAAATTATTTAAATTCATATTAAAAGAATAAATACACTTTTAATCATTATTTCCCATAAGAATTGTCAAAGTATAGACCTTTGTGATTCTCAAGGCCTACAGATGTTGTCAATGATAGGCATAAAAATTAGCATATGAAAAAAGTACTTCTTGTGGACAAAACCTTTGGTCATATGAGTGAAGGATGTGTGCCTGTACAGATGTTAGAACTATTCACATGATAAATACTTACCTCTAATACAAGAATTTAATAGCACGCTTTTAATTTGGATGTGAAAATTTAACATAAATCATTTTACTTTGACAATAGCAGGCCAATATTTCAGTTTGGTACAATGTTTCCAGGTTTTACTTTACAATGAAGCCAGTGGGTTTCTTTTTTTTTTTAAAGCTATATTCCAGACCCTGTACCATAAGAACAAAGTTTCTATAGGCATGCATATTTCTGACTTTCTGTCTGGAGAATTTTATCTACATGAGAGCCTAATACAATACTTTCCACAAAGTGAGCTATCAATAGTACTTAATAACTGACCAGAATGAATTAAAAGAGTCTTACTGGATTTTGTGATGAATATAATAATAATAAATTTTCCTCTTAAAACACTTTTTATACCATTTTTTGTCTATTCCAGATTCTTTTTTTGTTTGTTTAAGTGTAGAAATTGGTTAGTGAAGCAGCCATGTTATATACTGATTTGAGTCACTTTTTGTTATTGGTGGAAAGCTAGTTCAGTTAGGACAACACTACTTTGCCTTTAACTGACTTCCTCAATAAATCAATGTAAGTCTCTCAAATAAATCAGATATTTTTATCTCAAGTAATTGACATCTTGCAATTATTAGCCCCAAAACACAGGCTGAAAAGTCTATAATAATAGATTTCACCTATTAGTGAAGCAATAAGCTACAACCTACACATTTCAGATTTATAGAGTCACATCAATTTAAACAAGATCCATAAAGTCATACAATGAAAAAAAAAAAAAGAAGGTGATTGCAACTTAATGCCTAGGAAGAAAGTGAGACATTCCACTCCAAAACCACCATAAAGCCCAAGTAGAACATTTCAGGATTCCTCATAATGCTAATGAATAGGACATTTTCAAATTTTAAAAATAAGCACAACACACACACACACACACACACAGAATAAGGGAATTGCTCTAGTGGTATTTTTCCTAAAAATTATTTTCTCCTTGGATTAAAAAAATACATTTTTCTGTAAACCTCTCCTATAAGAGGGATAGAGGCAATTCCTCTTAAATAGTTCCAGAAACCCTTGAATAAAATATCTTAGCCAGTAAGACACAAAACTAAGTATATAAATGGCTCATATACCTCATTTGGAGAAAAACATTTAATGGCTCTCTAGTTCCAGTACTGACCTGAGTGTATATTTGGTCTTGGATAGAGAATAAATGCTGAAGACTTCTGTCTTTTTACCTTCCATAAAACAATAATAATAACGGTAATAATAAATAATATTTGTCAATAATGATGATATCACATAATATGTATTATAATAACACAATAATATTTTTAAAATAGCTAGCATTTACATAGTACTGATGTTTGCAAGGCACTTTATATGTGTTATTCTCAAAACACATTTTAAAAAAAAAATAGACAAATCATAGGACTTTTTCCACTGGATGAATCACCTCAGGACAGTCCCAGGTCAGTGTACAGAGAGGGATCTGTTAAAGACAAATCGCTTGTTTCCTGACATGTAGGTTACACAGACTTAAGTTCTCCAGAATATTTTTTGAAGCTACACCAGAAAGAATAATATACTGTTTTAGACAATGATCACTCCCAACCCCCACCCAGCTTTTTTAAATGGAAGTGCTACAGATATTCGGCACATACAATGTTCACTGCAGAACTATCAGTGATCTCAAGTGAACATCCCAAAATGAGTCCAAACAGTCAATAACACTGTAGTTTAAAAATCTCTTGCCCAGTCTGTTTAAAATCAAAACTGTATTTGATCTGATGAAATTACTCTTTCGAGAATAACATAAATAAAATATCCTTAGAATAACATTGTAAATGTAAACATACCTGAACCAGAGTCATATTTGGTTTCTGAACTGTAAAGAAAAAGAAATTTCTTACATTATAAAAATGGTAGGGTAAGTAACAGTTATTTTATGAGAACAAGATGTCATGGTTATAGATTACTGTACTTTTGAGAACCAAGTAGAACACAGCATACTGAGAAGCAAACACATATTTACTTTAACTATCTGAAATGTACTCCTTACCCTAGGGCCCTTATAGAGGCACATATTCATACAGATAGCACAATATGGAAAAGATATTAACTTTTAGTTTGTTTTGTGTGGGAAGGGGAGTGAAGGGATGATGCAAAAAGCATCAGATCTCTTCAGTTTCATGGGTTTCCAGTAATGTAATAAATAAATGAAAAGGAATACCAAAAAAAAAATGGACAATCATCTTTATTATTGTAGATTTCCACTTTATCGACATAAAGCATTTTTCTTCCCAAGCACTTAGTACACAGCAAATGAACCCAGGAACTCATACATTTAATAGGAGAGAGGAAAAAAAATGAGCCCTGGTGGGAACATTACGTTTCAGATATAGGTTAATACTGGCTGTAAATTTAGAAGCCTTTGAAGCTCTCAATTCAGCTGTGGGAAAACTTCAGTTGGGTAATTACTCTCGAGATGAAGCTGATGTGCTGTCAAGCAGAATTAACCCTGTGACTAGGCCTATCTGCACAGGCTACTATAAAACAGCATTGTCTATATCGAGCACACAAACCAATTAGCGGGCATGCTCCAGTCCGATTTATATCGCACATTAACAATCAGTCGTACATATGTTCACAGCTGCCTCCACAAGATGCAAGCACTGGCCAGCAGGAGTCCTGTTCAAGGATGTTACATTGACAGAGAAGATTTTCTGGGGGAAATGTAGTTAACTAACAAGGAAAGATTTTTCCCAAAAAAAACAACACCAGGGCATCAGTGTACTTCTAAAAGTCATGGCTTTCTCTATCCAGGCTCACTTCGATAAGTCATCAAAGAAAAAAATGGGGTGGGAGGAAATAGGAAGGTGCCATGGTCATTACTGGTTCTACATATCATGATTTCAAATTACTAACATGAATGAATACATTACATCAGAATTCATTTTCTCAAACATTTCCCAAAAGATTTATTTTAAACAAAGGCAAAATTTGGAAAGATCATTATTTTCACTATGGATATTGCTGGATGCCAAAGTTACTTCGTTTGTCTGAATGAATGTCAGAGAGCAAGAAAATGAATAATGCCTTTCTCAAACTTTCTTTAAAATGTTAATATATCAAATAGCTACCTACCTGCTTCCAGATTGGCAAGATAACACCAAAACACAAAACTGGTTTTCCTCTCAAAATTTTCTCAGACATTACAGATTTAGTATGTGAATGCTAAATCTTAGCTAGTGTGGAAACAACATAAAATAGGCATTTATAATAGAGAGAATACCACAAGACAATGTCCTAACCAAAGAAGAACATTATAAGAAATGATATGTGAAGCTCTGACTTCCTAAAAATGTTTATGAAAAAAATAAAAATGTTTACAGATCCTTTTTTAAAAAGCTGCTTCACAACAAAACTAAGAGGAGGAAAAAAACTAAAACCTTTTTGTTTCTAAGGGGGGCAGGTCAGGGGAATGGTATTCCAAAATAAGGGCTTTTGCATTATTAAAAGTCCAGATTGTCCTTAGATAATTCCAAAATTGTATTAATCTGAAGATAGGTTACTCCTGAATTTAGGCTACAAACCTAAAATATGATCTTTTTCAAAGGGCAAAATGTATAAGTTCATAGAGCTCCTGGGGTACACCACTCTCATAGGTGATCCCTTTGGTAAGTTATTCTACCCTGACCTCTACCTACAAAAAAGAAAGAAAGAAAAGGGAGAAAGAAAGGAAGAAAGAAAAAAGAAAGAAAGAAAGAAAGAAAGAAAGAAAGAAAGAAAGAAAGAAAGAAAGAAAGAAAGAAAGAAAGAGAAAGAAAGGGAGGGAGGGAGGGAGGGAGGAAGGAAGGAAGGAAGGAAGGAAGGAAGGAAGGAAGGAAGGAAGAGAAAGAAAGAAAGAGAGGGAGGGAGGAAGGAAGGAAGGAAGAAAGAAAGAAAGAAAGAGAGAAAGAAACAAAGAAACAAAGACAGAAAGGAAAGAAACCAGAACTTACAAGCCCCTACTAATGCACATATATTAACTTATCAGTCATAGGACATATATTGAAGGTATTTAATGAAATAGCATAGAAAGAAAGAAAAAAACACCCAAAAAACTAGGGCACATTCTTTCTAAAATGCACACGGTATCAGTGGGAAAAGTGGATATAACTAGTCAACACATGGAGGAGCATATATACAAACAACATGTGAGCTAAGTAAATATGTGGAAGCACACACATAAAGAGTGCTAGTGTGTACAATGTTTGAGTAGAAGGGCAACTCATGCCTACATCATTATTGGGCTGCTAAAGTCTTCTGGTAATGTCATCACATGGCTCCTGCTGGACCTCTTCCATCTCTCTCCTCCTTTTCTCAGTTACAACCCTAGAAAAAGTCATCTACGCATGGTCCATCTACTTCCTCTTCTTTGATTCTCTTCTAAACCTTTGGTAACCTGGCTTCCATCTTCATCATTCAACTGCAACCGTTCACACCAAAGTTGCCAATGTTCTCTTAATTCCAGGGCTAATGGCTTCTTCTCAATCCATATCCATCATGACCTCTGTACATCTGACCCCTTTAACCAATCTCCTCCTAAATATTCTCTCCTCTCTAGGTGTTTGTGCCACAATTCTCTCTCTTGGTGCTCCTCCTACCTGTTTGATCGCTCCTTCTCAGTGTCCTTTGCTGGATCTTCATCCATGGCATGTCTACCCACTGCTGATATACTACAAAGTTTCATCCAGGGCCCTCATCTCTTCTTTTCTCTATATATTTCCGCACTTGGATCTCATCCAATTACATCAATTCAATGATCATTTTTACCTAGAAGACTCCCTGGTCCATAGCCTGTCTTAGTCTTTCTGCTGAGCTTTAGTCTCACATCATAAGCTGCCTCTTAGACACTTTTAACCAAATGGCTTGTAGACATCTCATGTTTGACATGTGCAAAAAGAGAATTCATTTTCCCCACGAAGCCTAGCCCTCTTTCAAATGTCACTATTTTGGTTGAGGGCATGACCATCACTTAACCTCTCCCTAATCCTCAAAAAACCAACTATATGATAGCCTCTCAAGTCTCGTCTACGAATTTTGGTCTTTTCAGTCAGCCACGTTTACAACTTTGGTGTCATCCTTGACATGAGAGATCACCCTACCTTCTTTCTCCACATCATATCTCAAATACATCTCCTTCCTTCATCTCACATGGTCACTACCCTCATTCAGACCCTCATCACTTCTCACCTGGACTATAGCAATAGCCTCCCAAATGGCCTCCCTTTCTCACATCTCTACTCACTCTAACCTATCTTCTACACATCTGCCAAAGTGATATTCCTAAAGTGTGAGATCATCACCCTCCATTCCAAAATTAATAGATTCCAATGGCTCCCTATTACCTCTAGGATCAAATACAAAAAATATAAAATCCTTTGGCATTTAAATTTCTTCACAATCTCGTCCTTTCCTATCTTTCTGGACTCCTTACACATTACTTCGCACCATGTACTCAACAATCTGGCCATATTTGCTGTTCCTCATGTAACAATGATCCATTTCCCATGTCAGTACACTGGCTTTGGCACTGGCTATCTCTCATACCTGGAATGTCCTCTTTCCTTGCCTCTCTCTCTGAGAATCCTTGGCTCCCTACAAAATATAATTCAAATGCCACCTTCTGCAGGAGCCTTTTCCCTGTCCTCCAAGGTTAGGGCTTTCTGCTCCAAAGTTATTTTCTATCAAATGGGTATCTCTTATTACTCTTATTACATATATGCTGTCTCCCCCATTAGAATGAAAGTACTTTGAAGGCAGGGATAGCTTTTGCTTTTTTCTTTGTAGCTCTACCACTTAGCATAGTGCCTGGAGCACAATTAGAGCTTAATAAGTGCTTGGTGATTGATTTCATGTGGCATTTAATACCTGGTGGGTGATGCTTCACTTGTGGTTTCTGTTAGGCAGGGCTAGGCACATTAATAATGATAATAATTAAGAGGAGTTAGATTATATTATTGACATATTTATATTATATCTTTTATATTATTTTAAAAATTATCATATAATGCTTAGTATGTGCGAAGCACTTTACAAATATTAACTCATTAGACCCACGTGACAACTTTGGAAAGTAGGTACTGTTGTTACTAGGTATTATTAGCCCCATTTTACAGAGAAGGAAACTGAGGCAGACAGAGGTGGTGACTTACCCTGGGTCACATAGCTAGTAAGTATCTGAGGAAGGATTAAAACTCAGGAGTCTCTGACTCCAAGCCTAGGGCTCTTTATACTTCACCACACAGCAATCTCTAGAAAAAAATCTGTCCATCCCCAGGGCTTTCACTTTAGGTGCTTTTCTCTCCAGAAGAATATTCTCCTATTCCATGGTTCGAGCTCTTGGATCATAGTACAATAAGCCTTTAAAAGTTATGAATTCGAGGAGCAGAGAGAATGAGAGAATTTGGAATTAGCTGGAGAAGATGGACTGAGGAAGCCCTTCCTGATCTCTGCAACTGCTAGTACCATTCCTCCCTATCTACATGTTTTTGTATTTTTTTTGTATTTTAATTATTTTGTATTTTTTCGTATTTTAATTATTTTGTTTTTATTTCTATTTATAATCTTTATAGCCATTCTGCATATGCCTATTACGAATCTGTTGTCTACTCCCACAAAATATAAACTCCTGTGATTAGGGATTATTTCATTCTTTATATATGTCTCTCCAGTGCCTGGCACACAAGAGGCACTTAATAAATGCTTGCTGCTTGCTATTTCAGCTTAAAATCTCCAAACTGTGGCATTCCGAGATTCACAGGTTTACAACATCTCTAGAAGAATGTTAGTGTTTAAAGAAATGGGCCCTTGTTTCAGGGAAAATTCCATGTGGGGTCATTAGCTATGCAATTTCCTAGCTTGCTGTCTACTTGTCCTGTCTTTCTAAAAGATACAAATCAATGGACCAGCCCTACACCTATGTCCATCCAACTGCATATCTTAGTCCAAGCAACAGGCACTCTTCATCCACTTGGTTTCCTCTTTGTGGAGTATTAGGCTAAATTCCAAGACTGTGGAGCTCTTGGAAGGTTCTGTAACATCCAGGAGTTTAATGAAATCAGCTCAATGGGATTTACAAACAGGAGCATTTGGAGGACCTCACCACCAGTAGGGAATCCTTCTTCTATTTGGATTTCGTGTTGAACATCCTCTATGACAGTGGCAAACACTTCTGACTAGCACATCTCCCTGTACTTTGCCTCACCTGATATTAATAATTAGAGAGTGGTAACACAGGACTCTGATATATGCACAGCAGACACAGTGTTAGAGAAGGGCTTTTAGAACTATACATACATATGTATTTTACCAAATCAGTTGTTTTTTAAAGTCAACAAACACAGCAATATCACATATTCCCTATGCCTTTCAGTTACCTGTGTAACCGCTAAGGTGTGTTCTATTGAAGAATAAACTTCAGATACAAGGAAATATTCATCCCTGAAAGAAGGCTAAAAATGTAAGATACTTTCTGAACCTCGAAACCCAGAAATAATATTCTAACATCAGGAGAAGTTCAAAATGGTCTATGTGTCCTAATATACTATAGTCTTTTGTAATTGTAACTCCTTTGTAACAACCAATTCCTTTGTCACTGTAATTTTATAAAGCAGTTTTAATAAATTTTACAAGATAATTTTTTATTTATATTTTTATGAAGTTTTTTTAGTTCCATTAGTTTTTTAATAGAGAATTTCAGTTTTTCCAGGAATGGTACTATCAGTCATTTAGTTGGAGGTCTGTATTCCCAAACTTATATAAATATAGTGTGAATGTTTTCTTATGGCTATAAAGAAGGTCAGTTTCTCTAAAAGTTTCATTTACACAGAAGTCAAAGATACTTTTGCTTGGGGCTTTCTCTGTTTTTCTGGGACCTGTAAGTATCCTGAGGGCGCCTGTTTTCACACCTTGTCTCAATCTGGGTTCACACCTCTTTTGTTTAGGGTAGTTGCATCAAATGGTAGAAAATACCTGAGGCAAAAACTAAGTAAGTGTGAACTCCAGTCTGCTAGTTATTCAAAACAGTCAATTATTGGTTCAAAAATGTGTCAAGATTTTTTTTATTGTTTTTTTTTTAAACTGATATCAATTTGAAAGTTCTAAAAGCTCCAGAGGGAAAAAAAAATTGTGTGTTCGGGAGAAGGAGGTATAGCCTGATCCTGGAGTTCTCCATAAATGGAATGGAATATTGAAAGTTCATTCCCTTTATAGCCTAGTTGGCTTTAGGTAGAATTTCTGTTAGCAAGTATAAAAATGCACCTACACAAAGGGGATACCTCACTAAGTTTTTTTGAAACTTAAGGATTTTTTTCCAATTTGTTCAATATTACATAGTGATTAAATTTTTTTACAAAATATGCCATATGTGTTCATATTAAGCCCTGTCTAATAAACACAAAATTGGCCAAAGGAAAAAAAATCAATGTTGGGTTAATGAAAAAAGCCTAAATTAACTGAAGAATTATGCTATCTTTTTGTGAGAGTAGATGTAAATTAATTTATTTGGGTATCTTGTGACATGGATGCCAAGATAGACTGAACAGATAAGGTACATATGTTAGTCAAAATGACAGATGGTCATTAGAAGTGACAGGCATAGCAATGACATTTCAATTTTTTTCCACAAGAAATCAATAACTCATGGATTTTTATTTTTTAAAAAGTTCCAATTAGAAAGGATATATCACTTACTTTGAATTACATAAAATTTGTTTAGAGTCACTCTAAACACCATGAGATACTTTGATCTTATTTCTTTGCTAAAAATTTATATTCCTCTAGAAATGGCATAGAAAATGGCAAAGGCATGATGCATGAGATTCCTCAGCTTCATGCTTCTTCCTGCCCCCATTATATTCTTTTTACCAGCAGAACTCAGGACTGACAATGCACTATCTACTAGTCTTTTTTTCCCACATTAGTCATGTTGTGAAAGAAGAATCAGGACAAAAGAGGAAAACCACAAGAAAGAAAGAACAAAAAACAAACAAAAAAAGAGAAAATGGTATGCTTCAATCTGCATTCAGACTCCCGAGTTCTTTCTCTGGATGTAGATATCATTTTCCATTACGAGTCATTTGGAATTGTCATAGATCATTGTATTGCTGAGAAGAGCTGAGTTCATCAAAGTGGATCATTGCACAATGTTGTTGTAACTGTGTACAAAGTTCTCCTGGGTCTGTTCACTTCACTCAGCATCAGTTCATGCAAGTCTTTCCAGGTTTTTCTGAAATCTGCCCACTCATCTTTTCTTTTTTTTCTTTGTTCTTCTTGGTTTGGGGGTTTTGTCTTTTTTTTATGGGGAAAAGCAGGGCAATTGGGGTTAAGTGACTTGCCCAAGGTCATACAGCTTGTAAGTGTGTCAAGTGTCTGAGGCCAGATTTGAACTCAGGTACCCCTGAGTCTAGGGCTGGTCTTCTACTCACTGCACCACCTAGTCGCCCCCCATCATTTATTACGGAACAATAGTATTCCATGACATTCATATACCAAAACTTGTTCAGCCATTCCCCAATTGATGGGCATCCCCTCAGTTTCCAATTCTTTGCCACAACAAAAAGAGCTGCTATAAATATTTTTGTACATGTGGGTCCTACTCCATTTTTTTATGATCTCTTTGGGATACAGATCTAGTCGAGGTATTGCTGGATTGAAGGGTATGCACAGTTTTATGTACCTTTGGGCACAATTCCAAATTGCTCTTCAGAATGATTGGATCAGTTCACAACTCTACCAACAATGCATTAGTGTTCCAATTTTCCCACATCTTCTCCAACATTTATCATTTTCCTGTTTTGTCATGTTATCCAGTCTGATAGGTATGATGTGGTACCTCAGAGTTGTTTTAATTTGCATTTCTCTAATCAATAGTGATTTGGAGCATTTTTTTTTCACATGACTATTGCTAGTTTTAATTTCTTCATCTGAAAATTGCCTATTCATTTCCTTTGACCATTTATCAATTGGAGAATGACTTGTATTCCTACAAATTTGACTCAGTTCTCTATATATTCTAGAAATGGGGCTTGTATCAGAGACACTGCCTGTCAAAATTGTTTCCTAGCTTCCTGTTTCCCTTCTAATCTTGGGTGCATTAAGACTTTTGCTGTCGTAAAGAAATAGGCCTGAAACAAACTAGATTAGGGTTTCTTAAATTCTGTTTTGCATGATAGACCCTTTTTGCGTGGTTAAGCTTATAGATTTCCTCTCAGAATAATGTTTTCAAATCCATAAAGTAGAATACAGAAATTTACAAAGAAAACCAATCACATTGGCATAAAAAATGCATTTTTTCCCATCCAAGTTCACAAAACTCTTGAAAGGGAGTATAGAATCCCTGGAACGGATGATTAACTTGAGAAAACTGAGGGGCAATACTGAGGAGACTTTAACAAAATCCAAGATTAAGTTATTGAAATTTTTGCTGTCTCATTGATCCCATTGTTCCTAGATCTGTTTGTCAATCAGTATTGAGGGAGGTTCTGTTGGGGGAGATGTCACCTAGTCTACAGCTTTTGGTGAGGAGCTGAGATACAATAGCCCATCCCCTTTTGAAGACACAGACCTATCCAAATTATCTTTATCTCATTCTGAAAGTTTTCAGTAAAAGCTGGCTCCATCTTGAATCCCTCGCTGATCTCTAGTGATTAGCCTGTCAACATGTTGCTACCTTCACATGTTTTTTAATGAACTCCTTTTAATTCCTTTTTTCCCCTGAGTTTTGCCTTGTTAATCAGGTTGAAAGACCGAACAAAGGATTTTCATTTTAACAAAGTTTTCATAGTAGTGCAAGTGGGCCAGTGATATGAGAAAACACAAGAAGGCTGAAGGCTGAATTCATTAATTTGATGACATCTATATTAAGATATATACTTTGTGATTCACACAGCAGGCACTTAAGAAATCTTTAACTGAATTATCATGTCACTGGTAAATCCAGGAAGGTTAAAAGAATTGAATAAAATTTGATTGAGAAATTGGGGAACTAGACTAAGAGAGAGATAAATTGATTACAAGAATTACAAGGAAAATCCTACTTGTCCTTCAGACTCATATTCTATGTCCTTCCCCCACTTAGAATGACATTAAAGTGCATTGGAAAGAGAATCAAAAGATCTGGGTTCTAGTTTCAGCTCTGCCACTAAATGTCTGTGATCTTGGGCAAATCACAACCATTCTGAGTATTAGTGCCATATG
Organism: Trichosurus vulpecula; assembly: GCF_011100635.1. Lineage (NCBI taxonomy): Eukaryota > Metazoa > Chordata > Mammalia > Diprotodontia > Phalangeridae > Trichosurus > Trichosurus vulpecula. The sequence continues at coordinate 255,190,385 of NC_050577.1, forward strand.
CTTAAATGAAGGAACTAGAGGATGATTGCCAAAATTTCTTAAAACTCTAAAGGAGTTGCTGTTGTCCATTCTTTGTTTTTGAGTTGGAGCAATGACATCATGGTGTGATATCTTGACTTTCATGTGAATTGGATTTAAGTGAGGCAGAGTTGAAGATGTCAGCCTCATTCTCTCTTCTAGACTCATTGAAGTCCAGTGACAAGACAAAAGTCAAGATAACCTGAGATGGCCCAAGATACAAAGGATGACCTTGGTACCTTTGATGCCTGACCAAATTCTTTGTTCCACAGCACCTGTTTCATCCTCAGTGGCCACTGAAATAAATTGTTCTCATCTATCTATTCCAACAAGGGAAGACTTCCCTAATTCACTCATGGGTTTGAGGTCCACTGGTTTCTCTTAACCTGCTTTAAGCTATCTGTAGAGATGATGTTATTGGACTGTGGCCACTGCACAAGCTACAGCTTCTTGGAGCCACAGGTGAGAGTTGGGTGACCAGCCAGACACCAAAGGTGGATGAGCAGCCCTGAAAAGGGCTCAACAGGCTCTCACATCAGAGGTGCTAGTCCTCCCTGAATACCCCATATACCAAAAGAGTATGAGTCTATCTCAGGCCACACTGATTTCTCTTTTCAATTCCTACAACCATATTTTGCCTTGAAATGCCATTTAATTATTTTATGTAAGGATGCCTAGCCCATGAGCCCATGATAGATAGACAGATAGAGCGAGAGACAGAGAGAGAGAGAGAGAGAGAGAGACAGAGAGAGAGACAGAGACAGAGAAAGACAGAGAGAGACAGAGAGAGACATAGACATAGACATAGATGATACATAGATATAGTTATAGATATATTTCCATGAGGACATTTTATAGCCCAAAGACTGTAAGCTCCCAGAGAGAAAGAACTCCATACAGCAGAAAGAATACCAGTTCTGTAGTCAGAAAAAAATCTTGCTTGAAAATCCCACTTCGGGACCATACCAGTGACAATGAGCAAGCCACATCATCAACCTGACCCCCTAGACCCCATTTTCCTCATCTATAAAATGTGGGGGTTGGACTCTCTGGCTGAAGTCCTTTCCAACTCTTGATCTACGATACTATAGTAGCTATAGATTCCACAAGGTATGCCTAGCACAGCCCTAACATATTGAATATAGGTACCAAATAGTTAATATTTGAAGATAAAATGTACTACAAGTAGTAAAAGAATAATTGGATCTTCCTGTCAATATAGCTATCTGAGCAATAAGAAGACTGTTCAGGTCCCAAATGTCTACTCCAGAAAAATCCTGAATTTTGTACCAGACCAAATAATCATCAAGAAATCCAATAAGAAACTATAGCAGGTGACTTTTTCCACTCCAGAAATGCAGAAGAGGTCAGGGAGAAGCCTGAGGAAAACCAGAAAATGCAGTAAAGCCAGCACTAGTCTCATATAATCTCTCGGCATGAGCAGGGATGATCAAAGACAAGTGTAGCCTGCAAGGCACTCTGTCCTAAGGCAGTTGAGTAGAGGACTTCCCTGAGAAAGTCACAAGGTGGTCAGAAACCCCAGGGTAAGAACTTTAGAAGTGCCTAAGAGCTACCATTTCCAAATGGGGGCCAACCAGTATGGTGTTGCAATGTTCAGACAAGAGTAGCCCAGAAGCTCTGAAGTCTGTAATACTCATTCCTTAAACACTCTGGCCCTCAAAATCCAGCATTCTGAACCTCAAATATCCAGGTTAGACCTCTAGGCCTCCCTCCTAGAGGTTTAATTCACCTCAGGGACCCAGGGCAAGCCCAAGCAGAGTCAATCACCCCACCCAAAAGTGTGGGTAGAGTATGGGGTAGAGAGCACCCTCAACACAAAACTCCAATTTTGTAACTAAAGTTGGAGAGATTGGTAAATCGAAGAAAGCACTAGCCAATAGAAAAATTACTGCAAATCTAGAAATCCCCAAAATACAAGAATAACTTTGTAACAATGTAAAGGTATGATATCAACATTAAAAAATTACTGACCTGAAAAATAGTCTAAGGAGAGATAATTAAAGAATCACTGGATCCTCAGGAAAACAAGATTTAAAAAAAAAAAAAAAAAGCATGGACACCACTTAACTCCAATTGCCCTGACTTCCCCTCTCCAAAAGAAAAAAAAAGAAAAAGGATGAACACTACATTTCAAGCAATCACAAATAAAAACTTTCCAGATATATTAAAATCAGAGAACAAAAGACAGAACAAATGTACTAAACATCTCCTAAAAGAAACCTCAAGAGGAAAAATGCCAGAAATGGTCTAGAGTCAAAATACAGAGCTCCCAACACCAAAGAAAAAACATGGCAAGCATCCAGAAAGAAGAAATACCAAGAAGCTACAGTCAGGATCACACAAGACCTGGCTGTGACTACTAAAAACTAGAGAAAATTTGGAATACAACATTCCAGCAAGAAAGATAGGCTCATAACCAAGAATAATTTGCCCTGTAAAGCTGAGGGGGGAAAAATAGATCTGTGACATAACGGAAGGTTTTCAAACATTTCTGATAGAAAGATCAGAGCTGAGTAGGAATTTTGACATACAAACATAAAAGCCAAGATAAATCTAGAAAAACAAACTTGTTTGAGCAAATGAATGGAGCTGTGTGATGACGTAGTGCTAACATTCTTACAGGGGCCAAGAAACAAGTGTCCTTTTAGAATTTTCATGTATTCCAAGGGTATTAAGGGCATGAAATAAGAAAAACAAATATCCAGGTGATAGATTGGTTCTGTTTTGAGGGTTTAAAGAATAGGAAGAGAAAGGAGAGTAAGAGCAGAAATATATAAGTGTAGAAAGAGGCAAAGTGTAGTAGAACTTGCTATATCTCAAAATTAGGTGTTTGAGGAGAGTATACAAATATAGAGGAAAGGATGGTAAGAATGGGCATCAGATGCACTTCCCTATCTGAAATGGACAAAAGGCCAATCTCAATCTCTCTCTCTCTCTCTCTCTCTCTCTCTCTCTCTCTCTCTCTCTCACACACACACACACACACACACACACACAATTTATTGTATAAACACATCAAACTCAAGAGAGAAAAGGTAGGGTATATTAATAGGAAGAATGCTATCAGGGAAGAAAGAGCTACAGGCAAAACAAACTTCTTGAACCCAAACTGAGAAGAACAAAGAGAAAGAGAAAAGAACTAGACTCTATAGGGGTACCATAGATTGTCTCTTAGGCGATTAGAAATGGCTAAATAAATAATGGTATATGAATGTAATAAAATATTATTATGCCATTAGAAAGGATGATGGAAATTATTTCAGAGAACATTAGTATGAACTTAGGGAGAGAGAAGTAAGCAGAATCAGGAGAACAATTTATATATGAACAGAATCACTGTAAAGAAAACAAAAAATTTTTTCAATTAATTTTTATAACTAACCAAAAATCTATTTTTCCTCACTTCTGCTCTACTTCCAGTGGTAAAATGAAAAGGAAAAAAAGAAAATTCTTGTTAACAAATATGTATAGGCAAGTAAAAGAAATTCCTGCATTGGTCCTATCTATCTATCTATCTATGCATAAAAATATGCATCATTAAATAGCACTTAGTATCAAAGGTTTTTAAGATTTTATATAAATACATATATATGTATGTATATAGTGGTTGTATGTGTGTGCATGTATGTATATGTAGATATATATAATCATCAATCCTCCCACTAGCCCTAGAATATGTGCACTAAGCAGATATTCTCTAGAAACTATAGCTTTTTTTGAGCTGTAGAATCATCACTCTTTCTATGTGCAAATTCCCCAGCGATACTAGACATAGCATAGATAGAAACAAATAATATAATATACTTCAAAGAAAGAGGTCAACAAAAATGTAGCAGGTACTCCCCTCTTAGGGAAATACCACATTCCTAAGTGAATTCGCTGAGATCTTGAATTCATGCCTTTTGCGACTATTTCCTTAAATGATTTTCCCATCCTCGGTACTAATTCATAAAACCTTACCAAAGTTTGATACCCAAGTTAAGTGCTTGCCCAGAACTTGGTGTATTTGTAAAAGGATATGCCTGAAATTTTCAGATACCCCCACAGTGACTAATTAACTATGAAGGGCAGATGTGGCAAGCAAAAAACAGCTCATTGAGTCTTTCCCTATAATTTCTGTCCCCGCGTGCCCCCAAAATAGGGCTAAAATTAAACAAATCATGACCAGGAAAAGAAAACTGAAGCATTTAAGACCATCAGTAAGGTCAAAGGTCTAGAGCTAGTGAGGACCCCAGAGGTTGTCTAATACGAACCCTTCATTTGACAGATAAGGAATATCTGTCTGGTTCATTCAATAATCAGTAGAAGTGGGAAACATGATCATCAACATCTAGCTGCCTCATGGATGTTGGTAATCTATGGATCACATAAAGCTTTGCTGCAATTTTTATGATAAGCTGCTAGAAAAAAATAAGCTGCTATAAAGCAAAAAAAAATTTTCAACTATTCAAGGAGATAAAACTATTTCTTAATTGAATGCCCATGTGATACCTAGCAAAATCTACTCTTAAGGCTACTTTATACATTCTAACAAATATTTATGATTGACAGAGATTTTCCAGGTGGTAACATTTTCAATTCCTATGCCAATATTCTTGCCAGAGTCTCTGCCCCCATACCCTCTCACCATTCCTAAGTCCCTTTTCTATTTCCTTCACATTCAATTTTCACTAATACCACTTCTTTCAATCATTGTGAAGTCCTAATGGAAAAGACAATATAAACCAAACTTGAAGTTTGCTTGTAGCCACTTAAACTCCGTTGCCTCAGTTTCCTCATTTGTAAAATGGGGATAACAAAACACCTACCTCTCAGGGCTCTTATGAGGATTAAATGAGCTTATATATAAAGTGCTTTGCACACCTTAGAGCTCTATATGAATGCTACTTATTATTATTATTATTATTGTCATTATTATTACTATTCAGGGTATTTTGATTATAAATTGCTCAAGATGCCAACAAACCTTTCTTTCCCTGAAGAAGGATGTTTCACTTGAAATCTGAGAAAGATTTGGATTTTTTCTCAATCCGTAGTCCTGTGATGAAGCTAGCCTAAAGTTTCTTAGAAATAAAGACTAAGTAAATTATGTTTAGAAATGACAGCATACACCTGATGTTCTATTTGGATATTTATTCCATTTGGATGTTTATCATTTGGAAAGAAAGCTGGTTTCTGTCCTTTCTTTCCACACATCCCCCCTATCTCATTCTATACCCAGCACACACACGCACATGTGCATACCCCCACAGACAGAAATTATTTATATTAAAATTTCACAAAGGAAGTTCCTTTAAAGCTCAGGGTGAGCTACATGGCTGCTGTAAAATATTGCATCACTTAAAAGGAAAAGGCTTTACTCTCCTCAAGATATCAGAGTGAGTGGGGGCAAAAATAACTCAGCTTTACTACAACTATTCCACTGGGGACATTTTTAAGAGCACTGGACTGAGAAACAATCAAGAAATTCAAGGAAAAACTATAATACATATATTTTTCCGGTCCAGGTCCACACAAAGAGAAAGCCTTGGAATCCTATAGGCACTAAGGAAGGGGTCCAGACAGGAAAGACTGTCCAGGAGTACAGCTCAATGGAACTTTCCAGCTCAGATGTCAGCAAGTCTAAAATCTAAAGTTGTATACTATGACAGGAAGAAGAATCTCCAGATCAGAATCTATCCAAGGTCAACTGGCACCTAAAACAGTGTTGCTCTGGAGTTGGGCTAGAGCTGAGCAACTTGTGAGGTTTAGAAAGTGGAACAATGGTCAAGGCTTTGGAGCACTCTAGCATAGACCACCCTATGTATGTCACCTTGGCACAGCAAGGTCTACAGCCCTTTGTTGAAAAACATGAAGAACATAGTGTCCATTACCCATACACTAGATAACATAGATCAGCACAAAAGAAGGCCCCATTATTCCCACCAAAATTCACCAGACCCAAGCCTTGAAACAGAGTCCATATTCAGGAAAACGAATAAAATGAACAAACAGAAGACAATACTAAAAATAAAGAAATATCATGGAGTCGGATATGCTCAAGATACAATCCCCTGCAACACCAATTACCAAAGCATCAAAGAAAATCATTGTTATGCCACAAGTTCTACTGGAATTCCTGGGAGAAAGGAAGCAAGAATTTTTAAATAATAACATAAATCTAATTGAAGTTTTAAAAGAAAGAAAAAGAAAGGAAATGAGAGTTCTATAGGAAAGAATTAGAAAGAAAATAAATAGTTTACTATGGGAGTCCCAAAACTGAATCAAATAACAGACCCCCTGAAAATCAGATTGGATGAAACAGAGATCAATGACTCCCTGAGTCAACAAGAAATATTGAAACAAAATTGAAAAACTAAAAAAAAAAATCAGAAAATTAAGATATCATCTATCAAAAACAACTCAAAAACATAGACCATAAAAAGCCTAGAGATACCATATTTCAAGAAATGAATGAAAATGGCCCAAATTTTTTGAATCAGCAAGTAAAATGCTAATGGAAATAATACATCTGTTAATCTCTGTCTTTTTGTTTTTGGAGGCAATCAAGTTACATAACTTGCCTGGGGTCACATAGCTAGTAAGTATCTAAGGCTGGATTTGAACTCAGGTCCACTTGACTCGAGGGCCAATGCTCTATGCACCACCTTGCTACACTGCCATCTATTATCCCTTGAAGAAAGAAACCCCAAAATAAAAATTTCCAAGAATATCATAGCCAAAATCCACAGATTCCAGATCAAAGAAAAAATATGGCAATCATCCAGATAGAATGGACTCCAGTACAGTACCAATGAACCACAATCAAAATCATGCAAGACCTGGAAACTTCTACTTTAAATGAGAAGGGATCTTGAAATACAATACTCCAAAAAACAAAATGCCTAAAACTACAACTAAGAATAATTTATATTATAAAGCTAAGTGTAATAGTACAAGGAGAAAGATAAATCTGTAATGGAATAGAGGACTTTCAAGCATTTCTGATGAAATTATCAGAGCTGAGTAGATACTCTGAAATTCAAATATAAGAAACAAGAGAACCTTAAAAAGTAAATACATTTAAACAATCAGGAGGGACTGTACAAAGATCAAGTGCTTTTATTCTATTATGAGGAAAAGAAACAAGTGCCAATTCAGAATCCTAATGTCTTCAAGGATCACAGAGGGAAGACAAAAGACAAAGGGTCTGGGAACAGTTTTATTATATTTTTGTGACTCTAGACAAATCATTTCAAATCTCTTTGCTTTAGTATCTTCATCTGTAAAATGACAGAAATGGCCTCAGTAGTCTCTAAGATGCCTTACAGCTTTAAATCTACGATTCTATGCTGATCATGAGAGAAAAAAAAAGGGAAGGAAAAGGAAAAACACTAGGGAAGAAAGAGGGAGGAAGGTAGTGGACCTTACTATCTCACATAATCAGGGTGTTAAAGAAGACTATACAAACATTGAGAAAGGAACAGGAAGAACAGGCTACACTTTCATCTGAGTACACACACACACACACACACACACACACACACACACACACACACACACACACACGAGATGGCTTCTCCAGTTGTCCTGATCTATATCTTGCTACTGGACCCACATGGCTCCAGAGGAGAAAGTGAGGCTAGTGACTTTGCACAGCCCTCCCTCACTTAAGTCCAATTCACTTGCATGTCCTGGCATCACCTTTCACTTTTTCAAGAAGAAAGGACAAACAACAACAACCCCAGGGAAAAAGATGTCCTTTCTCTCACCCCATTTCCTACCTCCTTTTGTGTGTTGTCTTTTCCCCCACCCACATGACTGCAAGCTCCTTGAGGGCAAGGACTATCTTTGTTTTTTATTAATTGTGTCCTCAACACTCAGCACAGTTCCTGGACCATGCTATTGTTCAGTTGTGTCCAACTCTTCACAACCTCATGGACCATACTGTCTTGGCAAAGATACTGAAGTGGTTCGCCATTTCCTTCTCCAGTGGATTAAGGCAAACAGAAGTTAAGTGACTTGGCCTGTCCAAGGTCACACAGATAGTAAGTGTGAGGCCAGATTTGTATTCAGGTCTTTTGACTCCAGGCCCAGTGTTCTATATACACTGGCACATAAGAAATAGATGCTTAATAAATGTTTATTGAATTAGATAGGATCTGCTAACCTCTGAACTTAATTTCTGTGCAATGCAAGTCAAATGCTTAATATTTTCCAAAAAATAAAATTCATTTAATATGAAGAACAATTTCAGTTCTCTCTTCCAGAATATTTTTCATATTGTCATTTGTTATATTTATTTTTCTCCTCCACTCAAAAATATATAAAAGACCTACTAGATGAATGGCACTATGCTAGGATAAAAAAAAATCCTCACAGATACCAGGGACCTGAGAGGCCATGTATTCCAAACCACTGAAGCAACAAGGTTGTCCAGTGGATAGAGCGCTAGACTTAGAGTCAGGATGACCCTGTATTCAAATTGTGGCAGAGACAATGCGAATTATAGTATGTGACCTTGGGGAAGTCCCTTACCATCTCCATACCTCAGTTTCGAAGCAGGTAGGTGGCACCGTAATTAGAATCCTGGAGTTGGAGTCCAGAAGAACTTATTTTGCATCCTGCCTTAGACATTTACTAACTATGTGACTCCAGGCAAGTGACATAAATTCTCTGAGTCTCAATTTCCTCATTTATAAAACAAGGGAGTTGGATTCAATGACCTCTAAGGCCCCTCTAAGCTCTCTATGATCTTGTGAAACATAACTAAGAATCTTCTCTAATATGTAACCAACATTAGTCATTCAAATCAAGGCTTTTGCCTCAAGACTCCCACTATAAGGAACCCAGATCTCCCAAGGCTGCCCATCACAATTTTAGATTCTTTCATTGTTAGGAAGTTTTACTTTATACCAAGATCTCATTTGCTCCTTCCATCCATTTCTTGTAGGTCTGCCCTCTAGGGTTACTCAAAACAAATCTAATCCCTGTTCTTCACAATAGCCTTTCAAATGCTGAGGACAGCTATCATGTCTCTATAAAGTCTTTTTTTTTTAAACTCTCACAGGGCTTTAGATTCCAAGATGATATTTTGTTTTGTTTAAATTTTATCCTTGAGGCAATGGGATGTTGCTAAAGTTTTTTCAAGTCAAAGAACGGCATGGTCAAATCTGCTAGAAATATCAATTTGGCAGCTGTGCAAGGGATGCATTGAAAGAAGGAGAAACTAGAAGCAGAGAGACCAATTAGGAAGTTTTTTCAGTAGTCAAGGACTGAGGTGATGAAGACATGAATAAATGTGGTTGTCATGTGAGTGGGGAAAGAGAACAGATGCAAGAGATGTTTTGGAGGCAGAATTGAAAACACTAGACAACTGGCTGAATGGAGGGGCGGGGGGGGGGGGGAGGAAGGGGACAATGGAAGGAGAAGGGTCAAGTTCCAAGGTTGTGGACTTCAATGACTGGAAAAATGGCAGCCTCACTGGAAAGGGGACATTTGGAGGGAAGTTTAGGTTTGGAAGGAAAGATAATGGTTTCTCTTTTATATATGTTAATATTGAAATGCTGATAGGATATCTAAGTAGAGATGGTCATGGGGAATTAAAGAAGACATACAGATTTAGAAATCAATAGAAAATGATGACAATGAAATCCGCCAGAGGTGATAAGATTGGAAATATGGATTTTGTTGTTTTTAGTCATATCCTATTTTTGTGATCTTTTGGGGGGGGCATGGTTCTTGACAGAGACACTAAAAGTTTTCCATTTCCTTCTCCAGCTCATTTTACAATTGAGGAAACTGAGGCAAACAGAATTAAGTGACTTGTCCAGGATCATTCAGCTAGTAAGTGTCTGAGCCCAGATTTGAACTGAAGAAGATGAGACTTCCTGACTCCAAACCCAGTACTCTATCCATTGCATCACCTAGCAGACAAGAAAAGAATCTAAAGAGAGAAAAGAAGGCAGTCTAAATTTCAGAAGGGTTGAGATCTGCATTGGCAGAAGGAATTCTCACACCATTGAAAATATTGATCTTTTAAACACTGCAACATAATAAGTGACAAGAACATTTATGCTACAAATTCCCAATAAATGCCATTTATAATAACAAAAAGTGGCAATTTACCACTAGATGTTTATGAGACAAATTTTAAATGGCTTTATGAGAAATAAAGGAAAGAACTGAATAACTGAAGGTATATCTTTTACAAATGTTTTTCAAATTAATTATAGATTTGCAGCCAAAATCAGTCAAAATGTCAATAGGTTATTTTACGCAACTAGACAAAGGATGTATATACAGGGGAAAACAAGCAAAAATATCAAGAGGAATTATGATAAAGGTTACCAAGTCAAAGTTCAAAATATTCTCTAAAGTTCTGACAGTAGAAAAAATTTAGAAAAATAGCTCAATGGAACAAGTTAGAGATGAATGAGTGAATGAAGTATTTATTAAGCAATTACTATGTGCAAGACATTGTTCTGAATGCTAGGGATTTAAATAGAAAAGTGAGAGCACCATCTCTACCCGCAAGGAGTTCCTCAATGTGAGGAGACAACACATATGGAAGATGTCAGCTAAAGTCAGATAGAAAAGTCTTACGCTCCTTATGTCGCCGCAGCAAAGCAGATGTTGATTCCTCTTCTTCAATGGCTTTTTTCCACTGATAAAGTGATATTAGTCTCCTATGTTGAACTACTTGACAATACCAACGATGGTGGTTGGTAAGAAGAACTTTCTTTTTTGGGTGTTTGCTAACTGTGACCATAGCCCCTACAGTCGTTGCAGGCTATATCACCACTGGGGTTGCTTCCAGGGTTGTCTACAGGCACTGGGCTGGAACTTCGGTGTTCCAAAGCCCCTTGGATCCAGGGCCCTGAACTGTCTCCATCAGGATCAGAGGGGAGATGGTGGTTAAGATGGCAGTGGTGGTTTGACTTGTCTGTCACTTGTTGCCTCCTGTCTCTCTTCCTCTCAGGGTGTCTTGTTGCTTCATATTTCAGAAATACAACCAAATGCAAAAAACAGATTTGCATTTGATAAGCTAAACAACTCTTTATGAAATAAAAAATTACTGGGGAAATTGTCCAGAATGTTATAAGGTTGTCCTTCATTCTCAAAGAGGACCATTACATCAGGGAGATGATGACACGACTTGCAGTTGACTTTGATTTGAGTGAGGGAGGGCTGTGCAAGATCACCAGCCTCGTTTTCTCCTCCAGAGCCATCTGGGTCCAATGGCCATCAGATATTCATCAGGACAACTGGAGATGGTCTAGGATGCAGTGGGAGACCCTGACCCTTTTAAGCTAAGGTCTTTTCAAGCTCTCACTTTGACTGAGGCAATACCTATTCAGCGAACAGGCCTCTTTAAGAAGTGAGTCAACTGGGGCAGCTAGGTGGCACAGCGAGTAGAGCACCAGCCCTGGAGTCAGGAGGACCTTAGTTCAAATCCAGCCTCAGACACTTGATACACTTACTAGCTGTGTGACCTTGGGCAAGTCACTTAACCCCAATTGTCCCACCTTCCTCCTTCAAAAAAAAAAAAAAACAATGAGAAGTGAGTCAAGGTAATGGCCCCTTTAATAAAAAAAAATCTTCTCCCTCAAACTGGGAGAAGACCTTCAGGGGTTTTTGTCAAAAAGAGAAACAGTTACTATTTACATTCACTCTGAGCCAAGAGGGCCCAAAAAATAACCATTAAGTGGTGTTTGGACAGGGACCTATTATCCAATCCTTGAGATTCAGAGTGAATTGGGTTTTAAAGCTTGGTCTTTGAGAAAGAAATCTGGCCATTAAACCTCAAGGTAACTAGGTAGTTGTCAGCCATCAAAATTTACCTTCCTTTGGGCAGAACATGAAAAGGAGAGGAGAGGGGAGGGCAGAAAAGGCGAGGAGAGGAGAAAGGAGAGGAGGAGCTGAATTACAGAACTGGAACTGGCCAGATGGGTCCCCTTCAGGTAGCTCAAACTACTCACAGGTTGTGGTTATAATGTTACAAACTATAATCCCAGATCACCACCTTCCTGATCACCCAGGCTCATAATGTAGGTGTCATCCCTGACATCTCACTCTCTCTTACCCCCATATCAGTCAGTTGCCTGCTCCTGTCTGTTCTGTCTTCATAACATCTCTTATATATGGCCCATATTTCCTCTGATGCCATCACCACCATGATTCAGGTCCTCATCACTTCACACCTGGACTAGTGAACTACTGCTGTTTGGCATCCCTGCCTCCACTCTCCCCACTCCCGTCCACCTTCTACTCAGCTGTCACACTGACCTTCCTAGAATACAGGACTGCTTGTATTACTTCCTCTATTCAATAAACTCCAGTGGCTCCAGGACCAAATATGTAAAATACTCTGTATGGCTTTTAAAGCCCTTCATAACTTGACCCCTTTCTACCTTTCCAATCTTCATTCTCTTCTACATATTCTGTGGTCCAATGACACTGGCCTCCTCGCCTTTCCTTGCACAAGACAATCCATGTCCCCATTCTGTGCCTTTTCACTGGCTGTCCCCCAGTACTGGAATTCTCTCCCTCCTTATTTCCACACACTGGCTTCCTGGTTTCCTTCAAGTCTCAGCCCAATTCCATCTCCTGCAAGAAGCCTCTCCCGATCCACCTTAGAACACACTAGTGGCCTTCTTTCTGACTAACTCCATTTTATCCTCTGTGTCTCTTGTTTGTTCATAATACAGATTGTCCATGCTTCTAGACTGTGAGTTCTTGCCCCTTCATTTTACAGATGAGGGAGGTTAGTTACATCCCAGGATGGTTGTTAAGCAATTTGTCCAGGACCAAACAGTGGCAGAGAAGGGGATGGAAATCTGTCTAAATTCAGCACTCTCTCTGCTATATGCTGTTGCTGCTCTCTTCTATCTAGTATGTAAATATTTTTGCTAGTCAGATCAAAAGATTATAGTCCCCATCCTTCTTGGGGAAACTAAAGTACCTCAACCTATTCCCCACTGCATGTCCTAATTACTCAGGTCCACATCCATAGTTAGAACAAACATTAAAGTGGATGGAGGAAAACATAATACAAGAGAAAGAATTCCTGGCCTTTTCTTTCTTTTCTAGTCTTCCATATAGAAGACTCTGAGATTCACCCATAATGGCCTTGCAATTCTGCATACAGCCCACCTACCCTATCCATACTTTTCCACATTCCCTCTCCCTTCCTCCATCTCTCAGAACATTTGGTTTCCTTCAAGCTACCTTTTACCATGAAGCCACTAGTATGCTACTCACCCCTCTAAAAAAACAAAATTACCTTGTGTTCATTCTCTATCATCCTGGAAGCTGACTCTACACCTTGACTACTTCTCACATTAGAAGTACCCTCTCTCCCCTGATTGGATGATTCCTCCCAGAACCATCCACTTTAAGGAGGTCCAAACCCACCATACTTTCTTTCCTCCCCAGGTTGCACTGCTGATTCACCAGACTTTCCCTACAATGCTCTCACATTCTAGGTATCTCTGCCACCCCTCACTCTCTCCTATTTTCCCTCAAGGGTTATCTTCCCCCATTACAATGTAAGTTCCTAGAGGGCAGAGATTGGTTTTCTGCTTGTATTTGCAGAGTACCTAACACATAGTAACTGCTTAATAAATGCTCGTTGATATGATATTCTATACACACTCATGCGTACATGTTGTTGCACCCATTAGAACGTAAGATCTTTATCAGAGGTCGGGAGTGCATTGTTTCACTTTTTTGTCTTTATCCCAACAATGTTTAATGATAGCTTTGTAAGATTTAGGAGTGGAAGAGACCTTTGACATCATCTGTTCCAACACTTTCATTTTATACATGAGGAAACCAGAACCAAGAAAGGATAAGAGTCTCTCCCAAAGTCACACAGGTAGTGCATTTAAGAGCTAGGATTTGAACCTAGGTTTTCTGAGTCTGAATCCAGTGTTTTTGACATCATATCATGTACTTCTCCAGCTGTCCCCATTCTTCAAAACTGTGCTCAATCTTTTCTGTGAAGTCTGCCCCATCTGTTTCATCCTATACCAAGCTCTGTTTCCCACAACCTTATAAGTGACAGCTTTCTAAATAGAACTAGACATGGGGGTGGAGGGCTGGGGGGGGGGGCGGGAAGCAGGGGTTTATAAGACAAACGTTTTCACACAAATATGCACTGGTTTTTACTCTTTTTAATCATCTCATTTGTCTAGTTTATCTGTCCAATGAGATCTTTGAGGCCATAGATAACAAAACATTTAAGCTCCTCACAGTATCAATACAGTGTCAAGCATAGCAACATAGTAGGTGATCTATGACCAATAGAATCTAGTTAAATGGAATCCTGTTTGAAGTACCTTCAATCTAGCTCCTTTCATAAGCAAAAAATTTTTGAAATTTTAAGATTTAAAGGAAATCGAATGTGCCTCTTTACTAACAGGCAAACAAAATTAGAATACACACATATGCATGTGCGTATATATATATATATATATATATATATAAATGTGTATATATATATAAATATATATATATATATGTGTATATATATATATGTAATACATATATATATATACATATATATATATATATTGTATAATACATATATATGTATATATATATATGTATATATATATAAATATATATATAAATGTGTATATATATATATATACACATTTGTTCTCATTTCTAAACTGGCTTAGTAAAATTCATGCACATAAAAAAATGTGAACCATGAAATAAATTACACATTTGGTTTATAAGAAGTCTCTCAATAAGGTTCTTGTGCCTGGAAAGCAGCAAAATGTGGCACATTGTTCACAGGGGGAAATGTATTTAAGATAGAGTACTAAGTTTGAGAGTGCTTGAGAGCAACTGAATGGTCTTTTTTGTATTATGTTATTTGTGCTAGGAAAGTGAATGGAAGAAATTTTTCGTTTTGGTGGTTGGTTTTTTTTCGCCCAAATACCAGGAGTATGAATGAGAAAACAAGCTCATGCCGTTTATAAAACATTTTTAATACCTATAATGTTTTCACGCATCCAAACTTCCCTATTTCCCTATTTTTGTGCCTTTCTCCCCAATCTCTGATACAATTCTTCTCTTCAGCCAACTCTTTCTTCACTTCCCTCATTCCTGTCTTTTTTTTCCTGCACGCACACACACACACACACACACACACACACACACACACACACACACACAAAGCCTCAGTTGTTTTTAGGAATACCTCGTATTCAAAGCATGAAACTACCTCCCTTGAGAGGGCCACTGATGGTGATTCCACTAATCCACCAAGCCAATGAGCTAGTTGCTCTCTACAATGCAAGACAAAGTAAAGGATTTCTTTCTTCTCTGCCCCTCCCTCATCCGCCAAATAGCCAAGAAAACAAATGAAGAGAAGCAAACAATAGGAATGGAAAACCAGAACAAAAATTAAAAATGCTGCTCTCTAAAAATCTCAGAGAAAATAGGAAAAAATGTTGTTTTTTTTTCTAGAATAATGCTAAAAGAAAGGGAGTCCATGTCACAACACATGTGAAATCTGACTCCTGTCATTACCTGTGTTTGGATAAGGGTCTCACTTTGAGGATTTCTGACTCAAAATCTCACATGGGATAAATCCTTCACTTAGAGTGGCTCTGTTTCTTATTTAAAACAGTAAGTCTTCCTTAGCTCCACAAGTCAGCTAAGTCACATGATAGGGAAAGAGATGGAGGATCTTAACCTAAAAGCAATGGGGATGTTGCCAATTTTTACCATTTGGGATATTAACAAGTTTAACATGGCTCAGCAACTATCCTAAGTGTTACATCAACTATTATGACACAAACCAAGAGTGTTGAAATGTAAAGATGTGTGTTTTCTGAGAGAAAATGGGTGACAATTTGAAGGGTTGATTTTTTAACATGAAGAATAAATATACAAGAATTCAGAACAGATTCTCAACCAACATTTATGTATAACAAATTTCATGGTTAAAAGAGTTTTTATACTTTTATAATTCTCTTTCAGGGAACTAATTTGAATTCAATTTTTTTTAAATATAGGAAATGTCAGTGTTTTGAAACAAAAAAATACACATAGAGATATTTTAATAAGGTTTTACATACAAAAGATATATTTTTATTCATTAGAGATGACCCTTTGATTATAATATCATGTGAGTTATGAATCGGGGAACACTAAAACATATGTTCATCAAAGGTGCTTGCCATTGTCATAGAGGATATCCTGCACAAAGTTCAAAGGGAAGAGAGATTTCCTTTATTTAATTAGATCCTCCAGATGCTCCTGTTTGACCTGATTTCATCAAGCTCCAGAAATCTGCAAAACCTCCTAAATGAGATTCATGATCACTCAGAGTTCAATCTAACTATTCACATGAGAAAAACTAAATGGATGAAGAATGCCTATTGTCCAGAACAGTAGTGTCAAATTGAGTGAGGGGAGGGGAAGAAAGAGAGGGACTAACCATGTGTAAGGGTCCCTGTGAGCCACATATTGACTTAGAAAACCACGTTGTGGCCCACAAACCACATGTTTGACACTTCTGGTCCAGCATGTGTTATATAGTTCTTAGCCCTGTAATCTCAAGAGATACAGAAGACCCTAGAAGACTGGGTGAGCTCTTGTGGAGGATTTATGGGAGGACAAAGAAAATCAATCAATGAGTATTTATTAAGTACCTATTAGGTATCAAGAACTGTGTTAGACACTTGGGATACAAGTATAAAAAACAAAACAATCCGTACTCACAAGAGCTTACCTTGTAAGGGAGAAGATAACAGATATTTAAATACATAGATATAGACATAAAACATAAATACAAATTGAATGCATACAACTATATATGCAGTAATTAAATACCACTAGGGCACTACTAGTTGGAGGAATCAGGAAAAGGCTTCCTGAAAAAGATGTTGCATGAGCTGCATTTTAAAGGAAAAAAGAGACTCTAAGATGTGGAGGCAAGAATACAGTATATTATATTCATGGAGAACAGCCAATGAAAAGGCACAAAAATGAAAGATGGAGAACTTATGAAGAAGAGAGAAAAGTTTGCCTGAGAAAAG
Organism: Trichosurus vulpecula; assembly: GCF_011100635.1. Taxonomy (NCBI): domain Eukaryota; kingdom Metazoa; phylum Chordata; class Mammalia; order Diprotodontia; family Phalangeridae; genus Trichosurus; species Trichosurus vulpecula. The sequence goes on from NC_050577.1 coordinate 255,207,463, forward strand.
CTTGCCTGATCCCACTGGGGACCCAGCTGGCCAGTTCCAGTTGGGCAACTTCTCTCCTCTTCTCCCCTCCTCACTTCAGGGTGCTCTGCCCAAAGGAAGGTAAATAAAGTGTAGGAGGAAGAGCAATGTCCAGTTAGTCTTGCCAGACGGGCTGAAGCCAGTTGTATAGGGCTTTAAAAGCTAAACAGAAAAGTTTCTATTTGATTGTAGAAACAATAGGAAGCCACTTGAGCTGGTTGAGTAGAGGAGTCACATGGGCAGACATATACTCAAGGAGAGTTTCTAGGCAGCAATGTGTAGGATGGACTGGAGTGAGGATGAGGCAGGAAGACTAATGAAAGCTGTTTTAATAATCTACATGAGAGGCGATGAAAGCCTGGACTAAGGTGCTGGCTGTGTGAGTAGAGAGAAGGGGTCAGATATGAGAGATACTATGAAGAAAGAAATGACAAGATTTGGCCACTGATTGTATGGGTGGGTGAAGGAGACTGCAGAATCCAGGATAATGCCAAGGTAACATTGTGGGAGACCATAAGTATGGTGGTGCCTTTGGTAGAAACAGGGAAGTTTAGAAAAAGTGAGGGTTTTAGGAGGAAAGAAAATGAATTCAGTTTTAGACAAGCTGAGTGTAAGATTTCTCCAGGTCATTCAATTTTAAATGTCTAATAGGCACTTAGTGACATGGTACTTAAGCTTAGGGGAAAGACTGGGCCTGGATATATAGAACAAGGAGTCATTTCAATAGGGAACACAGTTAGACCTAAGGGAGCTAATGAGGTTACCGAGAAAGCATTTTTGAGATACAAAACAAGAAGGTTAAGGTCTGAATCTTGTGAAACACCCACAGTTACAGCCCATGATATGGATGATGAGCCAGCAAAGGAAACTGAGAAGCAAACAGGAAGGAGGAGAACCAGAGAGGAGAGGGTATCCAGGAGGAGAGGGCTGTTAACAGTGTCAAAAGAATAGACAAGTTAAGAGGTATAAGGACTTGGAAAAGACTATCGAATTTGGTGAGTAAAATAGAAAAGAGTCATACAGGATGAAAAAAATATAAATGGATTGAAATCAGTATCACAAGAAGGAATAGCCACATTGCTAAGATCACAGAACCATTTAAGTATCAAAGTAGCTCAAAAATCTTTTTTAAAGTGAAAATAATTTAGATCAATATTGTTTCTTTATCTTTCTTAAAGCCTGCTCAGCAGAAGAAAAGTGCTTCCAGAACTGATTTATGGGATTTGAGATAAATTTCTTCAACTTGGACAAATAAATTCTTGATGAATTTCACAATCTGTAAGAAGGTCAAGAACATTCTCTAAGTGGGTTTTAGTCAAAGACTCCTTCATGCCTACCTACAGTGCTTTGTAAAGGGTGTTTCATCCTTTCAAGAACTGAAGAATCTCAGCATCGGGTGGACCCTTAGGAGTCATCTTCTCTTCAAAAGCATCCTATCCACGACATTACTTAACAGAGTTACAGAGCTTCTTCATGAACACTTTCAGTGATGGATAACTTACATTTCATTAGGTAAGAACTCATTATCTCTTTTAGGGAGGTAACATGGTGGCTAGTGGAAAGAGCATTGGTCCTGAACAGGGGAGGACCTGAGCTGAAATCTCACCTGTGATGTTTACTATCTGTATGACCTTGGGCAAGACACAACCTCCATAGACTCCAGCTTCATTCTCTGTAAAATGAATGGGCCAAACCAGAGGGCCTTCAAGGTCCCTCCTAGTTCTAAATAGACCTTCTGTATATCCCTAATTATTATAAAGTTCTTCTTTGAATAGAGCTTAAATTTCCCCTCTTGTAAATTCTACCCATTTGTGCAACAAATCTAATCTCTCTTCCACACAGATAGTTATCTAAGTATCTGAAGGCAGTTTCCAAATCTCTCCACAATTCCCTCTTTTCCAAACTAAACATCCCCAGTTCCCTCATCCAGTCATCATGTGATAATGGTTTTGAGTCTCTCACTATCCCATTCACCCTCTTTCTTATTACATGTCACTGGTCTTGTCAATGTGCTTCTTAAAAGGTGATGGTCAAAACTGAATGCAACAATCTAGCTATGGCATGACTAGCCCAAAGATCAGCAGAACTATCATCTCTTGCATTCATGGATATGCAGGGTCCATTAATGGTCACCACTTTGACAGTCACATCACACCCTTGCCTCATACTGAGCTCGGAGTCAATTAAACCCCTACCTCTTTTTGAAAACACAACCACATCTCCCTTTTTCTGCCTTTCTATATTTTTTGAACCTAAAGACAACATTACATTTGTCTCTCTTAAATTTGATCTTGTCATATTCAGTTTGTATTTTCAAACTGTCGAAATCCTCTCAGAGCTAAGTTTAACTTATCCAATATAACCTTGCCAGCTATGTGTCCTCTGCAAATTTGATCAGCATGTCTTCAGGGATATGTTGATACAAATTTTTAATAGGATGGAGATAAGAAGAGAGACCTAAGTCAGGACCCTACAGGACTTCCTCTAGATTGCCATAATTTATAAATTGACATTCTTTGGGTTTGTTTGTTCAACAGTCTACAAATCCACCTAACTGCACTGTCTTGGTCTGAAAAACATATGTATTTGGTACACATACCGAGGAGTGTGCTGGTGTTTAAGATCCAGTTCTCAAAAGATATATGTATGTATGTATGTATGTATATACATGTATGTATGTGTATATGTATGTATATGCATGATACACTTAAATTTAATCTGTTTTATTAATATTTACTCCATCAAGTTCTTCAGTCTAGACAATTAAGAAATAAATATTAAGAAAATATGTATTAAGAAAATAAGTCAAGCCCTGATTTGTAGCACTTCCCAGTTTCCAAGGCAATTTAACAATCAGCTCTGGTGAGGAGCCAGGACAAGCTGGCTCTACATGTCTGTGCACATGCCAATGTGTATTCTCACCTAGAAATTCACAGTTAAGTACTCAGGAGACCTTTTGAAAATCAGAAGTTTGACAACTTAGTAATTTTATAATGACTCACAAAATTCCAAATTATTTCTATTTTCTAAAGAAGAAATATTTACTCTTAAGACAATGTGAGGTTACTGCACACTCTGATGTGATTACAAGCCATTGGTTTTAGCACAGTCACATGCAGATCCCCATTGTTCGAAAGCTATATTTGTCCTCTTTTACTTACTTGAATAAAGGAGTCCCACAAACAACACATTTGTACATTCCATGATCTTTATGACTTGTATATTTTCCTTCAAAGGCACTGAGAAGAAAATAAACAAAAAATAGCATTTGAAGAAGCTGGAGCAACTCTCCCTAATGAAACTCTTTAAAAATCCATGAGGATCAACTCATCCCAAAATGAAGAATTAATAACATAAAAACTGGAATATCTCAAATTTATGTTAATTTTTCTGTAGAGGGGAACAGGCACAGAAAGACATCAAAAGAGCACAGATTTGAAGTCAAATTCTTTAAATAATTCACAGAAAAAGTCTTTTGCTTTTAAAAAATGGTCATTTCTATCAATGACTATACTTTAGATTGAACATTGTCTTTCTCAGCCAAGGGTAAGTTTTTGGAGTCTCTGAAGTGTCCCTTCCAGGAGTAAACTGTCAGAAAATGAAGTTAAGGCCAAGACTCCAAGTTGGAGGAGCCTTCTTTTTGGGTTTGAGGAGGAATATTGCAGCTTTAAGGGAATATTTTTCTAAGTTAACAATCTTAAAGGCTAGGAGGTCATTCAGTTAATACAAATCAGCTGTGCTAGCCCAACAAAAAGTCTATGTGTGCTACAGCTTGTTTTTATTATACTTTCACCCTCTTTATGAGGTCCAATTTTTTTATAAACAGAATTTTTAAGAATGACCTAATCTCTGGTTGTTTGTGGGCATTAAATCATTCGCTAGTCATGTACACAACAGCCACGATCTGCGTAGAACTCCTATGCTGAGAACCAAGGTCCACTGCCAGCTAATTTGGGTGGCAGGACGAACTTTGCCAGAGATTCAACATTTGGTCAATTCGGTAAATAGTATATACTGTGACAGGAAGAGAGTTGTTGCCTATTAACGAGTACCCCATGTGTGGCAAAGAGCCCTTTCAGGTCTTGAATGGAAACAAGCAGTTACATCATTAATAAATCTGGATCAGAGGTAAGTTAGGGCCTTGTGCCAAGCTCCATGGTATAAATTAGACAACAAAATGGTTAGACCTTGGCAAGTTTACCTTTGAGCTGGAATCAGCTGAGAGAGACCTTATTCACTAAAAACAGTCTTGAAAGGGAACACACTCTTTTTTTCAGGATGTAGGGCGAACTTCCAAGGACTAAAGCCATGTGAGGGCAGTTATTGAAAATTTTTGACATTCCAACCACAAATGAGCCAATAAATACTTTCTCCACATGTGCTTCAAAAAGAAATTGGAGTGGGGTGGAAAGGAACTAAATTATGCTACTTTCTTTTTGCAGCCAAAATGTCTATACTTACAATGGCCACCTTCAAAATTTCATCATTCTGGTGCAGGGCTGTTGTTCCTCATGCTTTTGCTTAATGTGATGCTTTCCTCCTTCTCCCTACACCACCCCCCCTCCCCAATCTACCCAAATCACTCTGACTTACACACATTTCATAGTAAATGAAAAGCAAGTCCTTAACAAAAGTGTTGCGACTTTAGGGAGAAGATATAGTAGTATTCATTAGCCAAGGGTGGGGGGGATAAATAAAACAGGCCACAGACTTTTCCAGCATAATTTCTGTCTTTTCAATGATTTTAATGTGTAGGGGTTAGCAAATGTGTAGAATTCTTGAAAACAGTCAGTGAGGAAAACAAGGAAATGAGGAGTTATGGGCAGGGGTGGGGGAGCGGGGAGAGAGGCTCCATGGGCTCACCTCTCAGTTCCTTTCTCCTGAGTGACATGGTATTGCAGGGGTGTCAGTCGCTTCCTCAGTTCCTGCTGGGAAAAGACCACCTTACAGTTCTTTCTATCCCTACATGACCCTAGAAAAAAGAGAGGATATGGGAGAAGGAGCCTTTTTAGGTTAAATCCTGAATAATTGCTTTGGCCGGCGGCCACAGCAAAGCTTCTGCATTCACTTGTCAATGACCAGACCGGTCCCTAATGCATAAGGATGGTTCAGCTGGACTGCACTTGATTATTTCAGCAAGTCCGAGTTTTTAAAAGAATGCTGCTCAAAGGCCAGCTGATTCCATTGGAGCAGGGACAAAGTGCTTCAGCCAAAGCCTACTGGATGGGAGACCAGATTTTGTTGAGATAACCATTCATTCAATGGCAGCAGCCATCCTCTCAACCCCCTCACACACAGAGAGACACAGACACAGACACACACACATCCCATTAAAAAAAAACCTTGAAAATCTTTTTTAACATACTGCACATACAGGGTAATGGGCATATGATCTCATAGATTGGGCATTGGCAAATTGTGACATCCCTGACGTGTCTCTGTCACACAGAGAGGATTATCAGGGATAGGATTTGAACCCAGGTCCTCTGATTCCTCAGTCAGTGTTCTTTCCATTGCACAATGGCTGCCTAGCAAATTAAACCTCCCACCTGGCAAGCAGCGATTTTACAACCTTGCAGTATGGCTTAAAATCAAAAATAATTAAATTTCTACTCTGAGCAAGTTAACTACCCCCTTATTGGTTTTTTTTTCTTTATGCCTACAGATATATTTTCCATTTACTACCAGGTTATTGTTCTCAGTCATTCTACCAGTTCACTACAACAGGTTATGCAGACTTTGGAAACAAATGTGTAAGAGAGATGTCTTCTTGAATGGACAGATTAAGATAGAAATTGTCAAGAGCCTATACAAAAGTCATTTAGCACCTATGTCCCAAGGTTGTTGTGAGGACAAAATGAGGTATTTGTAAAGCACTTAGCATAGTGCCTGATGAATAATAGGTGTTTAATAACTGCTTATTTAAAAAAATTAAATTATCCAGCTTCTAGAGAAACCAAAGAAAATGCCGGGGGAAAAGAAGAGAATAAGAAGGATAAAGAGCATTCTTTCTTCAGAAGTCTACCATTTCCTTTTGCAACTACACCTAGAGCAGAGGTCTTTAGCCTAGGGTCAGTGAACTTTTTTTAATATTTTAATGACTGTATTTCAATATAATTGGTTTCCTTTGCAATCCTATTTTTTTTAATGTTATATATTTTAAATCATCATCCTGGGAAGAGGTTGATAGGCTTCACCATGGCACAAAGAAAGGTTAAGAACCCTCAATCTAGAAAGATTGCCCTGATTAAATGCATTTGAATGCTGAAATAATTTTATGCAGACATAATCGCAATGGCAGCCTTAATTTCAACTCATATAGTCTGTGATAAAATGTTCAGACAACATCTCTTTATCTCATCTCTTTATATGCCTTATTTTATTTTACCTGTACACATGATGGAAAAGAAATATAAAGCCAATAGAGCACAATGATTACTCGCTACAATGAAATTGCTTTTCTTTGCCATCCATCACAATGGAGACATTCTTGCAGATGGTCCAAAATGTAAAAAAATAAATTGTTTTTGTTTTTAAGTTACAGAAAGTTAACTTAAGTGTCCTGATCATTATGTCACTCAGTTGCTTTTGTGATAGAAAGGACCATGAGTTAGAAAAAAGAAAACATAATCCTTAGTTTCTTACTTTGCAAAGCATCTCATTTCACAGCATGTGGGCCCAATGAAATAAACCCGTGAAAAATTAGCTAACCAGCCCTCCTGACTGATGGCATAAATACAGCACCAGCATCCACAGCCAAGGCAATAAAAATACAGTGACTGATTCAACTGTTTGAAAAAAATATATCTATGAATGGAGAAAAATACCAAGCAAAAACTAGATATACACACTGGAATTTACCCTGCAGGCTCTCAGACTTGGACCTCCATTGACCTCCCAAAAGAAGCCAGTGTAGGTAACCATACACAAATTTGGCAAGCCCATCTTCACTGACATTTTGGTTGAGTACCTCACATCACTAGATCTCAAAATATTTAAGTCTTTATCAGCACACCAAATGATTAAACTATTTGAATTATCTAAGAGATAGAGAGCTACATTCTCTCCCTCTCATCCGACCTCAGAATTAATCAATCCATCTCACTACTTTCTGTAACCTGCTGAACACCGTTAAAGGAACTTCAGTTTCTACTCACTGTTGCAGGCTTAAAGGTCATCATGTAACTGTATTTTTTTTTAAATCAAAAGTGTCCTGTCTTTGTTCATTTTGTCAGAGAAATTCATTTTTCAAATTTAAGATGACAAAATGCCTTGTTTAAAATTACTCCTTTCTAATGGCTCAGGTAATTAAAATTTGTACAATTCAATTAAACAATTCAGTCTAAAATATTTTTGTTGTTAATATATGTTCATTCATATAAAAAGACCAATTGTGTTCCCAAAGTTGAGGGAACCAAGCTACCCATCTGTATGTCATTTAGTACAAGAGAAGCAACTGCAGGTTTAAATTACATGGTATTGGATTGCAATTTCCTAACATTGGATGCTTTTCTGCTTTTTTACCTTGAGTCATTACTAAGGAGTGTTCATAAAAAGTAGCTTAAAGCACAGATGCTTGCAAATCATTTAGGCAAAGATGTTTCTTTCTTTTTTTTTTCAGAAAAAGAATAATACTGTTGGTCACTATTGACTAACCATGTCAAGTATTTCTAAGAGAAAAAAAGGTAAAATTGAAAACATCTGATTGAAGTAAATAATGCAAACATAAAAAGCTTTACTAGCGAATGAAGGGTATTGAAGCGACTTTATTTCATAGATTAGAAATTACTTTTGATCTAAGCATTCTTAAAAACAGATTGTTTTCCACTATGAACCATCTCATTAACTGTGCCACAGAGCCCTCATTTTAATGGCAAGCTCTGAAAGTGCTGCTGTACTGCTTTGTTAGCCTCAATCTTTTTGGGGAGGGGATAAAGATTTCATTCCAGGTTTCTTTGTTTGTCTTTCAAGAACCACTAAAGCAGTATTCACACAAATTTTGTAGGAATGCGCCCTGTGTCATAGCCTACAAATTATTTGGTTTTGGTGCACTTAAAGGTCACCTTCCAAATTAGTGAAATTTTCCTACATCCTGGCTTTTCAACTTTAAATATAAATATTGTAAGTGAGTTTTGGTCTCCAAGAAGTTCTATTGCTTATTTAAAGTTGTCAACTTTTTGTAGGTTTTTATTCTCTGGTAATGCTGTTTCCTAAAGTAACAGACCTTTAAAGGTATATTTAGTAGTGAAAGGAAGTATGTATACGTTAGAAATTATTTTCGTGTTGTTATATCAGACAACTCAATGAGATGACTATCTATTAACCAATTCTCAAAAGCAAATTTTATTATTAATAGCTTCCTGGACAGTAACTAACTTCAGTAAGCTAAGTTTTTACAGAACATCACTGACAAAAATTCATCATAAACACTGACTTCATCACTTTATTGCTGGTTCAATTTTTTTTTTTTTGGCTAGACTACCTTCTCACTATTTTGTCAAAAATCATGTAGTGCCTTTGCTAATTTTGAAAAAGCTATCTCCTTTTTAAAAGTCTCATAGCAATTCATTCATCAGGTGTGTTCCCTTCCTTTCCTGTTTTTTTTTAAGTATGTTCACTCTGACACTATAATTCTGTAATTATTCAGGGAAGCTTAACATTTGCATTGAACAAATAAATTAAAAAGCATCTGATTCATGACCTTAAAACCAGTCTAGAAATACACCCAAAAAAAAGTTTTCTTACTATTTAATAGTGTACATTGCAACTCACAAGTGGCTTTGCACATATATATGTAATTTACTCTGTAATATATACCCTCTGCTGTGAATTGGTTATACAGCACATCCAACTGAGACTTTCCTAGAGGGTTTTTTAAAAAACAGCTAAAAGGATGTTCTTATAAGAAGGAAGTATCTCCTTTATGGTGACCCTATTTGGCATTATATGAAAGCCCCAGTGTGCCTAATTAGAAGTCAATATGTACAATTTTCACAGACAAAAAAAAAAGCATATCTTTTTATTCAACCAACAATTATCAAGAATATAATTGTGGCCAGTTTACATTAAAATATATGCTAAATCATATTTTAATGTAGTGAAAGACTTCCTTTTATAAATCTTGCCCAGAACAATGTCCTCAAAATTAATCTTTAAAAAATACATATCCTGTTAAAACAAGGCTTAGAATATTTAGAGAACAAAGACACTACAAATAACTTGCTTATTCAATGTAAAGTATGTGGTGATTTTCAATATTAAATAATGTTATAAAAATACTGAGATCAAAAAGGGAAGTAAAATCAATGGTGGTCACAGGGCATTCAAGGATCAGTTTTTCCATAGTAAATTAGATTGTCAATCAACTGACTCTCATTTTCTCTGAATTTCTTGAGCATTTGAGTCACTGATGAGATTCAAACAAGATTTTCATATAATCTAGAAAATCTTAGAAAGCTTCTTAACTTTATATCCATAAGTAAGTCAGAGCTATTGCCTAACTTTGAGTGTGCTTTTCAGTCTTATTTCTTCTACTGCAATGTGAAATACATAATTCCAATAAGTAAGCATTCCCTCAAGATAATATATATGCACAACAGACGCCCTTTTATTTTGCTGTGATCTTTAAGTCTACTAATGGCATCGTACATGAAATTCTTAAACATTATGCAAAAGAAGTATAAGATGTGATTTCTATTGTAATTCCCAATTTTTTGAAGATTATTAACTGATCACACCATCACTCTAAAATAAACAAGCATCTATTCCGAGCTGCATCCTGTCATATCTGAACTTTCTCAGTACTATCTAAATAAAGAGAAGAAAATAAAAATCAAATCTAGTCCATTTTTAGAATGGAAGAATGTAAAATATATACTGTGACCTAGGATGCTTTTTTTTTTAAACATTCCAGTAATTCAAGAAAGACTACAAAAAATTCCAAGTATGGGAGTGGGGATTTGGAGGGGGGCGGCTCAGAGAGAAGTTCAATACTTGTACAAGCATGCCCAAGTCTCAGTTGGCTCTCAGAGGTAGACATATACAGGAAAAACATTCCTGAGATAGTCATGTGACCTCAAATGTCAAGATATTTGTCTTCAATATTCTGGCTTCCATGAAATTTAAGGCTCCAATACTTCTTACTGAAAACTTTAAAAGCAATATGATTTTTTTAATCCTTAAGAAAAAAAAAGCAGCTGTTTAAAGGTGCAAATGATCTATGAGAACAAGGAAATTCATATAACTTGGATAATTCAGAATTTCTGTCTTTGGAACTTTTACCTGCCAAAGAAATCAAATCAACTGAATTTCTCAGTGTCTAGCACAGTACTATGAACATCCTAAATAGATTCAGGGCCAGAAGGGGCTTGAGGAAAGAGAGGTCCAGAGGAATATGGAAGCCTTCCCAAGCTTGCCCAGGAAACAACCAGAATCTTAGCCCAAATCTTGTGACTCCAAATCCAACACTCTTTCCTAACATACAGCAAATATTTAATATTAACACAATAAATGGCATTGAAATAAATGAACAATAACTAATGAATGGCTTTTTGGGGTAAAGGCACCAGCTTCATATTCATAAGTAAATCAGATCTATTGACTAATTTTGAGTACACTCCTCAGTCTTATTTATTATATTTCAATATTGTGACATTTTAAAAGTTCAAGAGAGTTTATGGATACTTAATCATTTTATTAATAATGCTAGAATTTTATTATAAAGGGGCAGCGATGCTCTTGAATACCAAAGACTGGTCATAGCAGTGAGCTCACAGTTAAGACTCACTCTGCCCTTGGAAGAGTGAGTGTTCCTAAGAGTAGCAATCAGTTCTGATTGGTTACCAATTAATGAGAGAATGAATATTACAATGAGAAATGAGCTCACTTCAATGAGTAGCTGAAAGAGTGACCTCACATCACTCTTGGACTATCTCTATACCCAGACTACCCCCAGCCTTGGTCAATCAAAGGATGTACCTCCACCCATACTTTCTTGAGTGGAACACAAATGGCAAGAAAGGAGTAAATTTTTGGCCAAGGTCATTAATGTCCTTCAAAGGCTGGCCTTTGAACAAAGAAACAGGACAGGCAGAAAGCCTGGATCTCCCCCTTAATTGGTTATTAATAATCATTTCTCTCAATATGAAATATATAATTCCAATAATTATTTCCCCAAGATAATAAACATATAGGTACAACAGACTCCTTTTTTTATTTTGCTGTGATCTTTAAGTTTGCTAATGGCATTGTAAATAAAATTTTTTAATGCTATGCCTAAGAAGTATAAGATACGACTTCAATTGTAATCCCCAATACTTAGAAGCTTATTAACTGATCTTGCTAGCACTCTAAAATGAATAAATATCTGTTCCAAGCTGCATCTCATCATACCTGAACTTTCTTAGTCTAAATAAAGGAATTAGAAGTCAAATGCTTTGTCCAGCTCAAGGTTTCAATCCTACAATGGTGGGCCACAAAGATCAACATGGAGGCCCATGCAGGTGAATAGTCAATGAAAGTTTTTTGATGACAATTTTACAGTACCCTTAAATGTGAGTTTATAAATTGTTGGCTTATCAATGCTTCTACCCAACTGAAACATTTTAATTAGTCTTTGCCTTATTTATTATAGTTGGAGTAATGATGTATAGCCAGTGGTGGTAACCTCAAAGCAGCACCAAAAAAAAAAATGTGCTAATGTCATGGTTGCATAATTTCTTTTAAGCTTGGTCTAATTTCTTTTGGGTCCTCTTTTACAAAACACAAAGGAGATATGTTCCAGAGTCAAAAGGAGTCAAAAAGTAAAAGTGGAAATAGTGAGAAAAGTGGGAAAAGTGGAAAAAAGTGGAAATTTTGACTCTCAGGAGTCAAAAATAAAGTGTTGATTATCTATGTACAAAGCAGTGATTTTTTTTTCTTTCCCATACTTTAGAAAATTGCATCTTGATTTCTAAAAATGATCACATTCCTGGCTTCCTTGCTACTTTAAATGATTTTATGGAAGACAATTCTATAGATAAGGTTGAGTTGGGATGTTCTATTAAGACTTGCACAAAAGTTTCAATTAATATCAAGGGAACAGACCATTTTAAATGCCTTGAATTAAAAAAGACTTGATGTTTCCATAGTTAACAGTTGCATGACAAAAATGGTCTTCTGATTTTCATACTTAAAATTTGTATTTATACATCAGAAAGTAGTTTTCTAGAAAGAGGAAAAAAATCCTATATTCCTTTAACTCCTTCACAAAATCAGGAAGTTGTACCTGATTAAAGTCACTTCTATTTGGATCATTCTTTTATTCTGGGCTCCCTGATCCCTTGGTCATGTTAGTGTGTGCTATATCATTTTCCATGTATTTATATGTTTCTTAATAACTTTCTCAAGTTGTTTCATTTGTATGTTTTTTCTCCTTTAAATAGTTAACAAGTATTTATTAAGCACCTACTACATATCTGGCTCTGTGCCAAGCTCTAGGGAGAAAAAGAAAGGCAAAAAGAGTCCCTGCTCTCTAGGAACTTACTATCTAATGGGGAGATAAATTGTAAACTCATTGAGGGCAGGGACTATTTCATTTGAATTCCTGAATAGTACTCTAAACAGCTCTCTAAACAATGGAAGTAAAAGGCTGGGTGTGAGGGTTTAGTATACTCTTAAGCGTCTTTCTCAATTGATTAAAACCATCAACGGTTGTGAGTTATAAGATGATCCAGGTGCCCTGAAGTGACACCTTCCCCTTTGAGGGGGAGAGGGACTGGAAAAGTCCCTCAAAATAAGAAATCTCCATATCCAAAACTGCCTCTTGATGGCACGTTCACCATTCCAAGGTAACCAAACATTCTGGCCCAACAAAGTGAGTGGAGAGGTTGTCCTGAGTTAAGACTGAAAAGTCTATCTAAAAAGATCGAGATGTGCGGAGGGAGAGGGTGGCGACTGAAAAATAAGGTGAAATATTTGACAGCTCCCTATACTTATTAACCCAAGTATATAATTATTGCCCACAACAAATTTGAATATGTTTAAAGTTCATTCATTCATTTAATATTCTTAACTTGTACTGTGCACAAATACTACATGGTTTAACATTTCGGGCTAAGAATCTTAATGGTAAAATTTCACTTGTAAGATTGTATGGAAGAAGCTTTGGACGGGCAATCAGTCTACCTGAATTCTAGTCCCAGCTCTCACACTTTTTTCACCCATCTGTCTCAATGCACTTATCTATATAAAGAAGTTACATTTATGTACCATTTCTTCATGGTTTTCTTGAGAGACTGGCAAAGTTCACTACAATGTGAAACACACTGACCAGTCTTCATTCACCTAACTGGTGACTCAAAAGAGAAGGAAAGTTGAATCTTAAAATTCTCCACCATGTTACATGTGTTTTATTTGGGGGCAAGCAAATACATCTTATCCCTTGATAAACTAATTATGAGAGGCAGTAGCCACTTTAATTATATACAGCAAGATGCCACAGTGGCTAGGGTGTTGGACCTGGAGTCCAAAAGACCTGATTTCAAGTCTGGCCTCACATATACTTGCTCGCTATGTGTCCCTAGGCAAGTATCAGTTTCCTCGTCTGTAAAATGTGGATAATAATACTGCCTATGCCTCCTAGAGGTGTTGGGAGGATAAAATGAAAAAAAAATTTTGTAAAGTGTTTTATAAGACTTAAAATGTTATACAAATGCTATCTGTTATTATTCCTGCCATTAATAATATGAAAGCTACCATATTCTTTGGAATCTGATTGCAAACACTGTGACAGTCATGATTTCCTTGTTGATATAGGTTGTAAAGCCTCCAAAACCTGGGATTTAGGGGCATCATTCAAAAAAGTTTTGGTTCAAATAATACTTTCTAACTTATACAGCAAGATAATGAAAAATAGGGGTCTTTTTTGTTTTTGTTTTTGTTTTCTGGTAAAGGACTACAGTGAACAAGAGGTAACAGTGAAAGAGAAAGTCATTTTATCTGTCTGATTGCTTGTGAAACTTCTGACCAAGCTAGAGTTGCCTGTTTTTAATTTTTTTTTTTTACTATGGGTCTTCAGTAGAACATCATAGAATGTACAGAAGGGAAAAAAATTAAAAACAGACAGCCTCATTTCCATTCTACATTTCACATACAATCAAAAAGACTCACAAACAATAGCTCTCTCTCCCATACCTCCTGGCCCTGGGGAGCCATGGACTGCAAAGGGGGGTTGACATGTAACCACCCACAAAAAGGAAGTCAAGGAGCCATCCCACAGACTAGCATGCAGAGCTTTATTTAAACTTCAAAATAAATATAGTGTATTGGAGATGAAAAAGAGATCTGTATTATCTACAAATTCAAATTCACATACTTCCAAAATTATATCATCATATAAACCAGGTTTTAAATCTAAACTGACAAAATACTAAAAGCAGAGAACAAGTAGAGACAATACAAACTGGGTTGGTTATTTGGTTCTTGTCCTTTCTCCTCGAACAGGACCAAAATGGCAGCACTATGCTGGGGCCAAGGTACAGTGTATCGGACTATGGCTGATCAAACCAACACAAGCTTGGAAGGATCTACCACAGATCAGGCACATGAAAGTTGGCAATGGAGATGGATCTAAATGTGCACATCTCACACTTCAAAAATACAAACTAAAATTAGGTCAATGCAATCATGATATTTGGGGTACATAGACTTTAAGAACTTCTTTTTTCTCCTAGATAGTCAAGGATGGATAAAGCATGATTCTCTGACTTACCTAGTTTTTAAGCAAATTTGAAAACCTTTTATTTTACCCAGTGCTGTGTTGATCTGGCCTAGTTCTCAGCTTAGCTATTACTCTTTTGGGCACTCAATGACAAAACTAAACTAAAAAAGCTGCAGATAAAGTCATTCTCCTTGATTGCTACCTTGAAAATCCTCCATTTTACATTCCTTTACCAGGTCCTTTGACTTCCAAAATCCAAAATCACCCTATCGATATTTCATTGAATAACAGAATTCTAGAACAAAAAGGGTCTTTAGAGACCATCTCTTCCAATACTCCTTTTTTTTTTTAATGTGCAAACTGAGACTTAGGAAATGGTAAATGGCTTGTCCAAGGTCGGGCAGTGAGTTGGAGGTTTTCACCCCACTGCTGTCAAGTCCCCTTTCCCTTCAATCTTGCTTCTCTACTTCCATTCACCTCTCTGTCTCTATCCCAATTGTGAACTCTCTTATTATGTCCTTCCAATGACTTTTTCAAGAGACATTTTTTTCTAAGAAATCTAATCAACCTTGAAAAACTGACAGACTCTCTCTCTTCTCTTTCACCATAAACTAAAGTGAAGATGCAAGGACTTATCTGTACACAGTTTTTCTTAGCAGAATGTAAATTCCTTGAGAACAGAGATATTAAAATGTGTTGTGCTTTGTATGCAGATGAAGGTCTATTTATTTACTTATTCATTATTATTTATTTATAACAGGTAGGACATGAGCTGATCATTTTCTAGTAGTGGTAAAGAATTATCATTGATGTAGTTATACTTTCTTGCCCAGTTTACCCTATGACCAAAGGCATATTCTTCTAGACAGATGATTGGGGGGCCACATAGCATATTGAAACTAACCTAGGGATTGAGTTAACATTGACACACCAACAAACCAAATGAAACCACCATTGACTTTATCTTCCTAGCACCAACTGAATATTAATCAATATAAAATATGATACTAATAGAATATTTTTTTTAAATATTAGGCATTTAGTGCTAAATGTATTCAATCCATGGTCAAGTATTATTGATTCTACTATACATCTCTCACAAAAGGCCCATTCTTTCCACTCATGCGACTACCTCTCCAGTGAAGCTTCTGATCCCCTTTAGTCTGGACTACTGAAAGAATTTCCTAATTGTTCTCCCTGGCTCAAGTAACTTTCTACTCTAACCCTTTTGCCACACAACTGCCAAAGTAATACTGCTAAAGACTAAGTCTGACCTTGGTATTCTTCTCCTCACTCAATAAACTCCAGTGGTTTTCAATTACCTCTAGGATCAAATCAAATACAAACTGCTTTTTTTGGGCACTTAATGCCCTTCACAATCTGGCTCCAACCTACCTTGCCAGGCTTATTTCCCTTTTTTTTAGTCCCCTTCATTGTTTCTAATACTCCATCTTCTGACTCCATGACTTTGTCCAGGCCATCCCTCATGCTTCCTTACATGCACATCTCCTTAAATCTACCTCTTAGAATTCCTAGCTCAAATATCATCTCCTGCATGAAATCTTTGCTGAGCTAATCAACCTTCCCAACCAAATTAACTCATATGTAGTTTGTATAACATATGTTGTTATTCATCATTCATTTTCAAAGAGGACCAATGTCATCAGGACTTGAGTGTAAATAGGATTTAAGTGATGCAGAGTTGCACAAAGTCATCAGCCTCACTCTCTCTTCCAGAGTCACTGAAGTCCAAGGCAAAAAAGAATTGGACACAACTGAAAAATAACATGAATATATAATCCATATATGCATACATCTACACACTTTTTTTCTATACTTATATGCGTACATGGTATTTCCTCAAGGAGCATGTAAGCTCCTTGAGGGCTGGGATTATTTCATGTTTGTCTTTGTATGCAATAACTTGCACAGTGCCTGACACGTGGTAAAGGAATTAGTAAATGCTGACAGACTGACTAGAAGATTGAGCTATGTGGGTAAATTCACTTAATAGCTGCATGATGCCAGAATCTTGTTAACTGGGTGTCATCCTCAACAGCTCTCTTAAACCCACCACCCCCTACCACCCTCAATATTTAATCTGTTGCCAAGAATTATCCCTTTTGCTTTCACACCATCCCTTGAATACACCCCCTTCTCTCTGCTGGCACACCCTTCACCCTGAAGCAAGCCCTCATTACCTCTCACCTGGATTACTACGATAGTCTTCTGCCTTGGCTCCCTGCTTCAAGTCTCTCCCTCTCCAAGCCACCCTCCATGGACTCAGCTACCAAAATGATATTCCTAAAATACAAGGTTTAGCCAAGTTGCCACCACACCCACTCCTCCTCAATAAGCTCAATAAGTTCCCCCATTAGCTCCAGAATAAAACATAAGATCCTCTGGTTGGCTTTCAAAGCTTCTCACGACCTTGCTTGCCCCTTCTTATCTTCCCGATCTACTTCTGTTTTACTCCCTTCTGTGTAGTCTAGGATCTATGACATTGGCCTCCTGACATATGTGCTTGTCCTTCACTTCTGAAGAGGACCATGGCATCAGGGAAATGATAACATGACTTGCAGTTGACTTTGATTTGAGTGAGGGAGGGCTGTGCAAGATCACCAGCCTCACTTTCTCCTCCAGAGCCATCTGGGTCCAGTGGCCTGATGATATTCATCAGGATGACTGGAGATGACCCAGGATACCTGAAAGGGCCTCCTGACATGGACCTTCCTCAGGTCCAATACTCTATCTCTTGATTCCATGGCTTTTCCTTGGCTGCTTCCCATACAGCCAATGCCCTCCCACTTTGTCTCTGCTTCTTGTCTTCTTTCAAGACTCAGCTCAAAGATCACCTTCTTCAAAAGGCCTTTCCTGGTCCTTTCCCACTCTTGGTGCCTTGCCTCTGAAATCACTTTCTATCTACTCTGTGTGTCTACTGTACACGCACATTTTTTATACATTATCCCCTTCATTAGAATGTGACCTTCTAGAGGTCAGGGAATATGTTTTTGCCTTTCTTTGTACCCCCACCACTTAGCACAATACCTGGCACATATTAAGCACCTAATATGCGTTTGTCAACTGACTGAGTGACCTGGACTAAGACCCAACTCTGCTACTAACTACTAGCTATGGGACATTAGGCAAATCACTCCTCTGTGGATCTGAATCCCATTTGTAAAATGACTAAGTTTGGGGGCTGCCTTGGGAGGTAGTAGGTTGCCCTCACTGAAGGATTCCAAGGAGAGACTTTTATTGTCATCATCATTTTTCAGTCACACCTGACTCTTCATGACCCCATTTGAGGTTTTCTTGGCAAAGATACTGGAGCCTTCTCCAGCTCATTTTACAGATGAGGAAACTGAGGCACACAGAGGTTAAGTGACTTGCCCAGGGTCACACAGCTAGTAAGGGTCTGAGGCCGGATTTGAATTCATGTGTTCCTGACTCCAGGCCTGCCACTCTACCCACTGTGCCACCTACCCACCCCTCAAGCAGAGACTAAGTAACTACTTGTCCAGTATGCTGCTGAAGATTCCTTTTCAATTATAAGTTGGCTTACATAGCCCCTAAAGTATTTTTCAGCTCTAAAATTCCGTGATTCTTTGACTCGATGAATTATTTCAAGGAATTCCTTCTATTTCTAACAATCTGTGGATCCATCATGGAGCATTTGGGTTGACAAATATAAATTACAGTATAATTCTGATAAGATAAATCCACTCTCCTTTACTGTACTTAGCTCTCTGCATGGCTCATACTAGTCAGATAACTGAAAAATCTCCACTGCGCTGTTAGGTAACGTTTAAGTTCTCTGTGACTATGAAAAACATATTATCTCTCTTGCATAAAATTTATAAGGACCATAAGAATGCCTTCTGTCCCTTTTAAGAAGATATCATCACTATTACTTTTGTTTATTTTAAAGGCCACCACTAATAATAATTGGATTATGAAAAAATGTGCTTTTGTCCTTTTGCAACCCAAATAAGCTAGTACTCAGTGTTTGGGAGACTGTCTGAAAAGAGAATAAATGAGAAGGTCCGTGTGTGAATTTCAATCTTCATCATTTAAGCCTCTTGTGAAGCAATTTAAAAAAAACCCAATACCTTTACTGTAGCTTCATAATTTCAGGGTCAAACTTTGTCATAAGAAAAAGATGTTCATAACGATGAAAACTATGAGTGTAAGTTATGAAATATACTAATATTCCACCTAAAAGATACGGAAGATTTTGATCTTAAAGAAAAGGTCTATTTACGTTTTTTAAATACAAAATACAAAAATTAAGAGAACAACAATTGTACAATGGAAAAACACTTGATTTGAAAATAGAAGACCTCAATTTGAATCCCGGCTCTGTCTCTTACTGGCTGTGTTCTCCTGGGTAACTGGCAACCACTTTGTGACTCAGTTATCTCATCTCTCAAATGGGGAAAATAATAATATGGATAATGAAGACTTCATAAGATTTTTTCTGGAGATTAAGTGAGGAAATATACATGAAGTACATTTGTAAATTGTAAATGCTACATAAGATATACAGGTGGTGCAGTGGATAGAGTGCTGGGCCTGGAGTCAGGAAGACCCAAGTTCAAATCCAGCCTAACACACTTAGTAGCTGTGTGAACCTGGGTAAGGCAATTAACCGTGTCTGCCTCAGTTTCCTCCTCATCAAATGAGCTGGAGAAGAAAATGGCAAGCCATTTCAGTATCTTTGCCAAGAAAACCCCAAATGGGGTCACAAAGAGTCAGACACGATTGAAATGACTGAATAACACCAAACCTTAGGAATATAATAAAAATTTGGTCTTTAATTTTTACTAATTAAAAGTGCATTAGGGAGAGACTGTCAGGAAATATATGTCTTGAGTTTGTCTGCATGAAAGAATTATGAAGACTGGAAAAGGCCTGATTTATAACGGAAAATCCAGTAGGTATGTAACCCTAATGACATTACTGAGTGCCTTTTTTTTTTTCACTTTTCATTAACAAATCTTGCCAAGAAACATCTATTAGGTTACACATATTATTAGCAAGATGTTTCTGGCATTTTGTTCTGGAAAATGTAACACATACTTTATCCAGTCATAGACAAATTCATAAGTAATTGATATATGCTTCAGATACATGATACATCAAAAACAAAATCTTGCCATCAGATTATCTAACATTGTACAATTATCTCAGATTTTTCAAACTCATATCTGGAGTGTTACTTTTCATATTCTTTACTAATTGAATACTGAATTTTCTTTCACAAAAAGTATAATTTGTTTTCCATTCATGCATATTTCATTTGTACTGCTACAGATGTTACTATATAATTTAGAAGTATTAATGTGTATTATACATTATAAAGAATTTATGCTATTTACCATAAAATGTATACCATATGCCCAACACCCTGCTCATACAGATGTATTATAGAGTACCAATTTAGCCTTAAAAAGAAGACTGTCCATGAATAATATTTTTAAATAATCCTACTAATTATACACTGAACAATTTCTCGATATTAATTTAAACTTTGTTATAGTATTTATTGATCTATTAGAATACTTTATTCAACAAGTACTTAGACTTGAATTTTACAGGTCCTCAGCATCATGGCTCTCATTAACCAACATTTCACAAGTACTTGGTTTTCTAAAACATTTCTTTATTATGCAAAATATGTGTGATGTAAGCAGCACTGTCAACATTTAAAGTGCCAGATGAATAACTTTTCAAGAACCCATAGTAACTAAAAACACAGCAAAATAAAATGTGAAACTTTCTTTAAACCATGGGTAGTCTGCCACAGAAAATAAATCTGCAAAGAAAATTCTGTAAATTGTGGCTATTTTGAGGGTTTTTTTTAAATTTTTCTTTTTACCCAGACCTTCAGTGTCGTGGGCATTAAGAGTCATCAGTAATGCCCCCAACCCTTACCAGCAACTTCTAGTCTTAAAGAGCTACTTGCAGGCACTGAGAGGTTTCAAATGCCTTGCCTTGAGTCACACCCAGCCAGTATGTGTGAGGTGGGGGACTTGAACCCAGTTCTTAATGAACTCTGAGGTTAGCTCCGTATATGATACACCGTCCCATCCCTCTAATTTGGTATATAATTTAATTTACGGGAATCCAATTTCAGATCACATAGAAGAGTAATTTTTGTAGTATATTCAAGAGTATAAAGGTTTTGGAATCACAGTAGGAAATGGAAACTGGTTTTGGATGCTACCAATATCGTTGGATTATAATAAAAGCAGAAAATTATGTAGTTTTTAAATTCTAATGGCTTCGAATGAGTTATTTTTAATATACTTTTGACTAAGTCCCCACAACACTGTATCTATGTGTTACTGTATTCTGTAATTGGGATCACAGTATTACATAGCTAATAAAAGAACATAAGACTAGCACCATCTACTGGAAATTCTGGGTACTGCCCAACAGGCTAAATCAAATGGTTGATGATATCAAAAGAGAAGAAATGTTTGTGTCTATTCAGAAAATAATATTTCAGGGAAGGGGGAGAATCTCCTGAAAGATTCTTTCATTACAATACAATTAAAAATGTTTAACAGAAGTATAGGGAAGCAGCACCATGCCAAGAATGAATATTAGATTTGAAGTCAAAGAATCTAGGTAGGAATCCTGGCTCTCTTGGTTAGGTGCATGACTCCCAGCAGCCAGTTTTTCTCTCTGACCACAGTTTTCCCAGGTATAAAATGACAGGGTTAATTAAAATAGATGATATCTAAGGTCCCTTCTGGCTCAAGCTTTTATGATCCCAAAATGAGATGATGACCTCCTAAAAAATCAGCTGGAGGAGAGCTACTAATGATGCCAACCAGATTATTTCTCATTTTAGTTTTTTGTCACAAATTTGGTGAATACCTTCTATAAGTCAATTTTCCTTGACACCATTTTTCCCTATAAGTAGGTGAATAGTAAATATCAGTAAACTGGAGAACTATGTAATGGTTTATTAATGACCCACTGCCATCTTAAGACCCTTATACCATGATAAATTGTATTTTCAAAGTGTTTTTCAACTAACTGTGTGCCTTGGAAATAGATGCCCTTGTTACAAATGGGGAAAATGAGGCATAAATATTTTATGGGGAAAAAAGCATACCACAGAGCAAGAATTAAAATTCAATGGTTCCATAGCTCTCGTGGTAAATGCAGACTGCTGCATTCCAAACCTGACAGAAGGAACTCAATGGGAGTAGAAGATACAGTAAAATGACTGTGAATAACACATGACTCTTCATACTAAATTGGTGTAACTGAATAGTGATGGTCCTAACCAAAGTATAATGCAGACACTGGTGATATCATTATTCTGTAACAACTTTATACTTAAAAAAAATTTTTCTACTAATGGTAAATAAAAATATTCTGACATGATCTGAAATAGGACAGCAGTATACAGAATATGTATTTTAAATGGTTTTTTTTTCACATAAAGGATTCCCAAATCCCTTTATACAATTAATAAAAGTGATACTTAATTCAGCTGCCACCATCCTCTTTAAATATGAAACCAAGTGAGTAGTAATTTAACAATAGCGATACTATAGATTATTAACAAAAAGAGATCTTGAGAACCTGAGACTCAAGACCTCTAATTTTTGTATTGGAATATTATCACATATAGGACAGCTAGGTGGTGCAGTGGCTAGAGTCCCGGACCTAGAATCAGCAAGACTCATCTCCCTGAGTTCAAATCTGGCCTTAGATGCTTCCTAGCTGTGTGACCCTGGGCAAGTCAATTAACCTTGTTTGCCTCAGTTTTTCCTCATCTGTAAAATGAGCTGGAGAAGGAAACAGCAAACCACTCCAGCATCTTTGCCAAGAAAACCCCAAAGGGAAGGTCACAACGAGTCAGACACAACTAAAATGATAAAACAAAAATTACTACTACTGGCACTGACTTAAGAGTCGATCATACCTGAAACTAGTATGCTGTGAATGTATTTTTTCCTAGGGGATTCTCGTGCAAGGACAGTATTCTTAGTTCCTTTGAGTCCTCATTCCTAGTCTGTCCTTTTGGTTTCCTATAGCTGCAGCAATTCCTAGGTTAAGATTCTGCCTCGAGGAGTTGTGTGGCAGTAACATGACAATCACAGAAAGTTCTGTTGATACCTTGGCTTATCTGATATAAAAAAAAATTCAATATGGTTGGGCAGCTAGGTGGCACAGTGGATAGATCACCAGGACAGGAGGCAGGAAGACCTGAGTTCAAATTTGGTCTCAAACACTTACTAGCTGTGTGACCCTGGGCAAGTCATTCAGTTTCTGTTTGCCTCAGTTTCCTTACTGAAAAAATGAGGTTTTCAGCACCTTCCTCCTAGGATTGTTATTTTAAAGTGCTTTGTAAACCTTAAAGCGCATATTATTGTGCCCTTCTAATCCTAAAATTTTACAAAAGGATGCTGTAGACCACTACTAAATTGGTTAACAAAACTCATCGGGTGTGTAATTGCTCAGATACCACGTCGGGTTCAACAGGGACGCTGGGGATGCCGAATTATTAAGAGGCAACATAAGATAGCAGGGTGAAGTTGAAAGGGCACCACAATTGGAGCTGGAAGATTTGGAGGTTCTAATCCCAGCTCCGCCTCTTAAAGGAAGGAATGAGGTATTTCTTCATGAGAAAGCACTGTGCCAAGTGCCAGGGACACAAATAGATGAGTGACCCTGGGCAAGGCATCTGACGTCTCTGAGTCTCTATTTCTTTATCTGTAAAGCAGAATGAAATTTAAAATTCCTTTCCTAAACCTATAAATCTCCCAATCTAGTTCATTATCCAATGATGAACTAAGACCAGCTTCAACCACCTCCATGCAGAATTGTCTAAGGATGTGCCAAGCAAACAAGAGTTGGTCTGGGGTACCAATTGTCTGCATCTGCAATTCACTTGTTTTGGGGAAAGGATGAGTCCTCCCCAGGAATTAGGGAGCTGGACCTCCATGGAGTCCTGCCACTCCAACTAAGGATCTGTGCCATACAGCATCAAATTGACAGTTTGACCTGTATCATTACCACGTTGATCCGTGGCAAAAAAACACTCCTTTCCAGAGTGAGTCAATGACCACAGAAACATTAGAAGCATCTCTTTTAGAGCCATCTGGTGTTGATTTTTTGTCTATACCTCCTGAGGACTCACCAAGTCCACAAAGCAAAGGAAGCAATAATTCTTCTCTGGCCACTACAACTCCTTAAGTGGAGTCACCTGGTATTTCTACATGCATTAGTCTAACATGGAGATGGTCTCACAAAAAGAGTTCTACCTCTTTCTTGGTGGAAAGATTATGTTGGCTAAGAGGAGGAGGGCTGTAGTGAATATATGCCAGAGGGCATATCTGTGTAGCTACAAGGAAATGTTCATGGTGTGGTGTTTTTTTTTCTCAAGTTGCTATTAATATCTTGCCTTTAATTGCATATAATGATGGGGGGAACCCCAAAATCATTTTATAACAATAAATGGACTGCAAACATAAAGATCTGGTCATCCTTTGCCTGACATAGGACATTAAGTGTGACTTGTATAGAGATTTTTGCTGCAATGAATTTTAGTCAGAGGGAGGTCTGCCTGGTACAGCAAAATTAAAGGGATGCCTTCCCTTTGCATAGAAAAAATAAGAAGCAATGTGGCACAGTAGAAAAAAGTAAATGGACTTGCCATTAAAAGGCATGAATTCAAATCTTACCTCTGTTACCTTGGAAACCATGGACAAATCCCTATGACTTAGTTTCTCATCTGCAAAATGAAGGGGCTGGACTAGCTGAGCCTGAAGGACCTTTCTAGCTCTAAATCTATGATACTGTGAATAATCAGCAGCTCTTTTTTCTTAATCCTCTTATTTTTAACTTTTCATATGAAATTACTTCCACATATCATTGTGATGACATGTTGACTAACACTGTTTAAAATGATAGGAAAACTAGCACAATGTTTTGCCAAAATATTATGTGTGGATACTAGAATAAGAAGAAGAAACATTTTATGGTACTTGATGAACAGAGATTCTTTGGTTAAGGAATTCAGCATGGAATACTGTCCTGGTGGCTTTATTTTATCATATTAAAAAAAAAACTCTACGAGGAGGATGGCTATACTTTTCTAGCTCACCCACCATGACTGAGCTGCCTTCCTCACTTAGAACATCCCTCTACCATACCTTCCATTGGTGAATTCCTTCCATGGGA
The DNA here is from genome assembly GCF_011100635.1 of Trichosurus vulpecula. Taxonomy (NCBI): domain Eukaryota; kingdom Metazoa; phylum Chordata; class Mammalia; order Diprotodontia; family Phalangeridae; genus Trichosurus; species Trichosurus vulpecula. Next base: position 255,232,388 of record NC_050577.1, read on the forward strand.
TTGGGGGATGGGCCCAAGATACACATGTTTTATTCCCTCTTGGCTGAGCTGGGAACCTCTTCTCCCCCCACCACCTTTTTCGGCTTCTTTTTATACATGACTTCTACTGTTAGAATTGAAGCTCTTGTGAGCAGAGATCGTCTTTGTGCTTGTCGTGGTATCTCTAGCACTTAGTATCATATCTGGCACATATTAAGCATTTAATAGAGGCTTGCTGTCTGGAAAGCTCTGAATAAAAAAGATGCAGTCAGCTACTCTGGACATTCACCGGAATTTGCTAATTAGAGCAAAAATTAGGTGCCACTTTAGACAGAAAAAGGAAGCACACATTTACAGTAGATGGAGCCCCAGACCTACAAACAGCAAGACTTACCTTCATAAATTCAAACCTAGCCTCAGACACTTACTAGCTGTGTGACCCTGGGCAAGTCACTTAACCTTGTTTGCCTCAGTTTCCTCATCGATAAAATGAGCTGGAAAAAGAAACGGTAGAAAGAAACTCCAGTATCTTTGCCAAGAAAACCCCAAATGGGGTTACAAAAAGCAGGACACAATTAAAATTGAACAACAACAACAACAAAGTAAAAAAATGGGGGTCCCATCAGAAGGATGTGTGCTCTTTAAGGGCAGAAACTGTTTTACTTTGGTTGTTAAATGCCCAGCACCTAGTACAACAACATTCATTACATTATTTTGGTGCCCTCAATAGTAAATACATCTGTATAGAGAATGGTTTGGGGATTTCAGTTTGTCAATTTTGACTAAAGCTATGACTTTCATCAGCATAGAGAGATGCCAGAGAGGAAATTCCTCTGGCAATGCGGATCAACATCTTTTCTGCAATTTATAGTCATGGAGGGTTGTCTGGGTGACTGAGAGGCTGAGTAACTTAAGATCACAAAACCAGTTTGAGGTGCAACTTGAAACCAGGCCTTCCAGACTCCAAGGCCAGCTCTTTATTCACTACACCATAGTGCCAGATAGATAGATGGATAGATTTTTGTGTGTTTGCATATACACACAACAACCCATACATATAGATGTGCACACTATGTATGTATGTGTGTATGTATGTATGTATATGTATGTTGTTCAGTTGTTTCAGTTATGTCTGACCTTCATGACCCCATTTGGGGTTTTTTTGGCAAAGATACTGGAGTGGTTTGCCATTTCCTTTTCCAGCTCATTTTACAGATGAGGAAACTGAGGCAAACAGGATTAAGTGACTTGCCCAGGGTCACAAAGCTAGTAGTAAGTGTCTGAGGCCAGATATGAACTCAGGGAGATGAGTCTTCCTGACTCTAGGCTCAGCACTCTATCCACTATGCCATCTAGCTGCCATGTAGGTATATGCATACATATACGTATGTGTCTGTGTCTGGGTGTGCACATGTACATGTATATGTTTATTTATATATTAACGAAACTGTGCTACACATATTCCAAAATGTCTGGTTTGGCTACACATCTCACTATGTGCATATGTGTGTGTACATATACAACACATATGTATACATGCACATATACACATACACATGATAGATACAGGGATATATGTGTGTATACATATACATACACATACATATACATATACATATATACACACATACATAGACATAGACATAGACATAGACATAGACATAGACATAGACATAGACATAGACATAGACATAGACATAGACATACACACATAATGAAGAGTATCGCCAAACTGGACATTTTGGAATGTATGCAGCACAACTTTGCTCATCTTAATCATTATTACTGTTATTATCATGTAACATACATAATAGAATTAATAATCACTAACAATAACAACTCAATTATAGACTTAAAATAACTGCTTAAGAAATATTTGTTGAATTGAGATTAACTGAATTGCTCAATTTTTATGAGTTTGCAATATGAATGAATGGAAAATTAAAAGGTTTCACCCACACAATTGCAATGATTGTCTCTGCAATATAACATATTCAATTCCTGAGAATTATATATACAAAATGAAAGGCAATACATCTAATTGTTAAAAAAAAAACCACCTAAAGTCTTGGTTGTGACACTGCAAATACAATGCAGCATCATTTTTCCTCAAGGCTGAGAGGTTCACAGTTAGAGGCCATCTAGTCCAATCCATGCCCAAACAGGAATTCCCATTATAACAGCCTCAGTAAGTGTTCATTAGAATCTCTTCAAAGATTTCCAGTAATGGGAATTTGCTACGCTTGCTAGGCAGCCAATTCTACTTTGAAACAGCAGTCTCAGCCTAACGTAGGAGCCAAAAAGTATAAAATAATAACAGCTATGGCCAAAAACATAGCAATGACTCACAAGTGTCAAACTTAATCACAATAAAAATAAACTAAATAAATTACAAAAAATAAAAGTTGAAAATGCCAATTCCTGAATTATTTTCATATCAATTTAAATTAAGTGCTGTTTTTTGTCTGTTTTAGTCATTTAAATGTGAAAATTTTTCACTCTCCAGTTGTCATATTCTAATCATCAGTGCTGATTAATTTATTGATTGATAGAATAGAATAGAACTGAGTACCTGCATTCTATATAACCCTGGAATTACTGCGGCAGTGAGAGCTGGGAGTAGAGGTGGAGTGAAGGGGCAAGGGGATCTCATGGTCACACCTAAACAGGGTCAGTTTTACAATCGAATGTAAACCAAGATTGCTACAGGTTAAACATTATTACTGAGCATAAAGTAACATAGAGCAGAGGTGGCTAACACAAGAGAAATTGTATCTATTTTGAGGTTGCCTTTAAAGCAATAGAACATAGTGGCAGGCAAATAAAAAATGTATAAATGCTAATGATGATAACATTTGCCATGCAAATTTAATGCAGTCAATTAAAATGACTTCTAAAATAAAATTTAAATGATGGTCTTTTGATTTGCTACTATAGATAGACCCATAATAAATTTTTTAGCTTTTGCTCGTTTTACAATTTTGAAAGCCAACTGAGATTTGAGGTCAGAGAACATAAGCCCTTTACCTCTCTGGATCTCAGTTTTCTCACCTGTAAAATTAGGGAGCTAGATGAGATGATTGCTATTGTCTTTTAAACATATGAGCCAGTGGATCTATGCATCATAAATCTCAGAGTAAATAAAATGTGGCGACCTTGGTTTGGGTCCTAAGCAATGTATTCACCCTACAGATTTTGTTGTTATTAAAGAGCATTTTTTCCCTTTTAACTGATATAAAAATGGATCTCTTTATATTAGAAGTAACATTTTTAAATTATTCAGTTAGTTATAAAAAGCAACAAAAATGACTATAGATTCCTAGGGAAATGGACAACATTTTTATTGGCTATCATTTGGAAAGCAGGAATGATTCTGGGAATTTTTTTTAAATCAAGACTGTCAGGAATTTAATGGTACTAATTTTCCACATATTAAAGAACATGCGGATACTATGAAATATTAACAATATATTCTGGGCAAGGAAACTGGACCATGTTTCTGAGGCTTTGTAAAAAAAAAAAAAACCAAAATGGTGAGAATGTTGCTGAAAACCCAGCAGTGATTTAGAACCCATTTCTACCTTCAAAAGGAGCACCTGACTAAAGGAAAATTTAAACTGAGCAAAACATAGCAAAGTATCATTTCCTGCAGCACAAACACCCACTCCTACCAGGTCCCTCAATACGCAGGACAAAACAAACAGCACACATTCAACCTGAGGGAAGCCCACAGGCTCGCTGGGCCACTGGCTGGCTCTTTGTCACCAGATGCAGCAGGTTGAATGCAGACATCACTGTGCTATCTTCACCAACAAAACGAGAGGCAAAGAACAGGGGCAAGAGCTGAGTAGAAAAAAAAAAGATGAAAACAAATTGAAGCATCACATATGTTAGACATTCTATTAATGCATCTGATGAGCGTGGAGGCTTTGTTGGGAACTAAAGACATAGGTCTAAGGAGTTCAAATGCCAGGTTTTTGGATGGACTGAACCTGCCCTTCATTTATCACTATGATGGCCTTTTGTGTTGCAGTCTAGGTGCTTTCTTTAGAAATAAACCTGCTATGCTAAAAAGAGAATAATCATGCCACCATACTTGGTGACTACCATTTGCATGAGCTTGGGTAGGGGAAAATGAAGGAAGGCAGGAATAAAGAACAACTTTAAAAAAAGTCTATCACAGAATAAAATCTTGGAGAGGGAGCATATTTATAAAAGCTCTTTTACTTTACCTAAAAAAAAATTGCAAATCCTTTGGCTAGAGGGACATATTCTAGAATACAGATTCTAGATAAGCAGTACTCAAAGTGTGGTCCATGGACCTCCTCAGTCCTTTCAAGAGGTCCACGAGCTCAAAAATATCTTCATAATAATGGTAAGACATTTTAAACCCTAACATGGTAAGTATTGATGAAACCTACAGAAACAAAAGCTCTTTGGGAGGTCCTTAATAACTTTTAAGAGTGAAAAGGTGAAAAGGGGTCATGTGACCAAAAGTCTGGGGACTGCTGGTCTAGACTCAAGCCATCACTTAACACTGGAAGGACAAGCCATGACAACTAATGCAAAATAAATAAGTAAATGTGTGTGTATGTGTGCGTGTGTGTGAGTACACACACATATAATTTTACTTTGAAATAAAAATTTCATCCTACTATTCCATTTTCTTTGCCTTATGAATGAAAAAAAACCATATTATGTAAATTGAGGCAGCATAGTCCTTCGAGGTATTCTTAAAGAAAACAGGGGAGGGGTAGAAGGGCAAATTCAATTCAAACATTTATTACGTGTAGCCTACATTGTATTTAGTAAATGTGCTAGAAGTTAAGGAGACATAAATTAAAAAGGACAAAGACCCTTCCCACAGGAAACCTGCAATCTAATTAAGGGGAGCAACACAGCATAAAATTAAAAATGATAGGTGATGACTATGATAAAAGAAGAGATTCAGGCAAAGCAATCCAAGAAAATTTGAGGAAGGAGCCATCACTTCTAGCTAGGAAGATCCCAGAAGGCTTTCCAAAGGAGGTAGTGCCTACCCTGGGCTTTGAAAGAAGAACAGCGTTTTAATAGGTAGAGGAATGTAGTGGGGATTGCTTTTCAAAAGGACAATCCATGCATGAAAGCAGTGAGACCAGAATGAAATCCTGGTGAACAGGTAATGTAGTTTGGCTGGAACATAGAGTGTATAAAGGGGAGTCGCATGAAATGAGGCTGGAAGGCGTGTGACACTATCCTTGCTGTTCTTCATACATTGTCGCCTGACTCCCAGCCTTTGCAATGGCTGTCCCCTCTGCCTGGAGTGCACACCCTCCTTGCCTCTGCCTCTAGCTTTCCCTGGCTCCCTTCAAAACTCAGCTCAAATCCCACCTTCTACAAGAAGCCTTTTCTGGGTCCCTTCCCCACTCCCCACCCCACACCCCAATTACCATTGCTAGTGCCTTCCCTCCGTATATTAACTGTCATCTATGCAGTCTACAAGGTGTCCCAAAAGTCTCAGGGCAGTTTTAAGTTTACATAGATAAATAGATGGATCGATGGAGAGATAGATGATTGATAGATAGAAAGACAGATAGATATGTGTGTGTGTCTGTGTATGTATATGTGCATATTTGTGTATATGTATGTGCATATATGCATGTACATACACACATGTATATGTATATAATGGCTATATGTGTATACATAAATATGTGTGTGTATGTGTAGTTAGATGATGCAATGGTTACAGCGTTGGGCCTAGAGTTAGGAAGACCTGAGTTCAAATCCAGCTTCAGACACTTGCTAGCTGTGTGACCCTGGGCAACTCACTTAACTCTACTTGCCTCAGTTTCCTCATCTGTAAAATGAGCTGGAGAAGGACATGGCTAAGCACTTTAGTATCTTTGCCAAGAAAACCCCAAATGGGGTCACAAAGAGTCCAACGAGTCTGCAAATGAATCAACAGCAATGATGACATTTACATATTTTCTTTCCCATCAGAATGTAATTTCCTTGAGAACAAAGATTACGTTTTTGCCCTTCTTTGTATCCCAGAGGCTTAGCACAACGGCTAGAACAGAGTAAGTAAATATTAACTTAAAAGTTTTATAAAATCATTAATAAATACTCATTGTTTAACTGACTGACCAAGTAAAAGGCAGTTGGCACTAGATTGTACAATGCCTTCAAAAGTTCTAGGGATATAGAGAAAGGCAAAAACCAGTCCCTGCCCTTAAGGACTTTATATTCTAATGAAGGAGATAAGACAAAATAAATAACGTGTCTAGTAAATGACTAGATACATATAAGATATATAAAGAGAGACTAGATGGAAGGTTGTCTAAGGGATGTAGTGGTCTAACTCTGTTTTAGCAAAGCACTTAACCTAGCTTCTCATGACATTCTTATGGCAAAAATAAAAAGATTCAGTAGATTTGGAAATAGGTAAATGATGCCAGCCTAGGAAGATTTTTTGTTAAGTAAATGTATATCTAGCCTCAGTTTTGCTCTTGATTTGAGCCGCCATGTTGCAGTCTGTATTTGGAGTCTGGGGCTCTTGATTCCATACCTGATTCTATCTATGTGACCCCAGACAATCAGTTTTTCCCCTATAAAATAAGAGTCCTTCCCAGCTCTAAGTCTATGATTCTATAGTATTATCAAATAACATTCTTAGTTTAATATAATTAATGGATGAGAAGCTAGAAAGTAGGTTTTTTTTCTTTTTGGTCTGAAAACAAACCAGGCAACCAAACATCAGGATGTGGACATTAATAACCTTTAGAAAAGGGAGGACAGTTTCCTCTTGACATACTTTTTTTAATGCAAAATATTTCAAAAGCTTGGGGCCCATCGCTAACTACAAATATCAAAGTAAAACACTGTCAGATCCTCCAAGGTCAGAGGTGAAATCAGCATTAGAAATGGTTCTAGATACCAAACCTCTAGCAATTCCTCGATTGCCTTAAAATTAGTGAGTCTTGCTCATTTCCCGAACCAAAAAAGAAAAAAAAGAGTCTGCCCCTGGTCTCCTCTGACCTCCTTTAAGAACAAACACATAATATACAGTAATACATTTTGCCAAATTACTCTGGAGTCTGTCTGACAGAAATGTGCTTGTATTACCATGGCTGAACTCTGACTTTTCCAAACGAAACCCATCTCAAAACCACCATGTTTTTGCATTACTAACCCGACACAAAAGGGAGCAAAGAGGGGAAGGTGAGTTTTTGCCTGGAAGAACCATTAACCAGAAATAAACATGTCATTTTCACGAGTGACTGCAGGACAGAAAAGAACATTCCTCTGAAGCAGACTACTGGCCAATAAAAGATCAAAAGTTGATACCTAACAATACCACAAATAATTTTTTTTAAAAAAATGTATTTTGGCAGGGAGGGGAGGGAAGGGAAAGTGACCTTCTCTGTGAGGGATAAAGTGTGCAGTGAAAATGTAATTACCCAGCAAAGCTGCAGCCTTATTGTACTCTGCAGCTGATCATAAAAAACCCTCTTCCTATTCTATTTCATCAACTGCAGTCCCAGGCAGCCTGACCAGCTTCCAATCACAGCAGCCATCTGGCTTGTGTCAAAGCCCAGAGAGCCAAGCAAGTTACAATGCCACGGGAAGAAAAGCAGTGATGTCACTCTCCTCCGCAGGTCAGGCCAGAACAGAAACACAGGCTGCAATTAAAAAATCCTTGTCCCCTTCCACTGAGGAGCCTCCAGAGTGAGGTGACCAACTGTTATTTGATATCAGGCCTGGTCTTGCTTTTACCCAAATAGCCAGGGCTCCATCTAGTGGCAAAATCATTTTGCCCAATTTAAAAAAAAAAATATTTATAAGCTCAAATCATGGTTTACATGGGGAAAAGGGTCTCGCCTTTTGCAACAACAGAGATAGAGCCCCTATGTTCACGGATTTTTAAGCAGTTATACCTAGTTACAATGAGGTATGAAAAACACATGACTTGACTCTATGCTTCTAATCTCAAATAAACTGAGTAACCATTTCATGATCCTGTTGGTTAATATAGTCTAACAACAATAATACCTAACATTTATATATCATTTTAAGGTTTGCAAAGCACTTTATAAGATATCATTTTATCCTCACGCCCAATCCTAGTATAATAATAATAAATAATAACAATTTTCAAATAAACAGTGATCATTTCATGATCCTGTTAGTCAATATGGTCCAATCATCATCATTTATGTAACACTTTGAAGGCTGCAAAGCACTTTACAAATATTATCTCATTTTATCCCCAAAATAACCTTATCTAATAATAATGATTATTATTCTCAAATAATGACCATTTCATAATCCTGTCAGTCAATATATTAGTCAATATGATAGTAATAATAATAATAGCTAGCATTTACATGGCACTTTAAGGTTTTCAAATTGCTTTACAAATATTATCTAATTTTATCCTCACAAAACCCTTGTGTAATAATAAAAACTCTCAAACAAATAGTGACCATTTCATAATCCTGTTAGTTAATGCAGTATAATAATAATGATCATGATAATAACAAAAATGGCTAACGTTTACATAGCACTTTAAGGTTTCCAAAGCACTTTATAGATATTATCGCATTCTACCCTCATGAGAACCCAGGGAAGTAGGTGCTGTTGGAATTCCCATTTTTCAGAAGAATGTATGACCTATAGATTTAATATTTGCCAAAAAAGGTGGGGGGGGGGGAAACTCAGGAGATGCATGCAGAATAGACCTATTTTAATTTTTTTTTTTTGCATTTTATAGTGAACTGAGTGTTAGAGAGAAAGCATGGGCCTTTCTAAAGAATAAATATACCACTGCAAAGCTTAAGTTAAATATCTTTTGTTTTCAAATGACAAGAGAATTCCAAAATTAGGTAGCTCTGTGGTGAGAACTGGAACATGACAGAATGATGCTATTTTTGAAAATGCTCAGCTTTTTCCAACAAAGGCACTTTTTTTCCCAAATAATTTCCTTCTCTTCATTCCATCATTTATAAGAAACACAGAATCTCAAAGTTGAAAGGGACCCAAGTCCATCCAATCCAAAACATACCCATGCAGAAATCTCCTCTACAACACTCTCATCCAACTTTTATTTAAAGATTTCCACTGAGAGGAAACCCTGTGGAGGCAGCCCACTCTGCGTTTATATGGCTTTTGTCATTAGGAAATTTTCCTTTACATCTTACTATGTTACTTCCTTGCTCAGGAATCTTCCGTGGCTCCCTACTACCTCTAAAAATAAAATGCAAATTCCGGCTATCCAGTCCTTGAAAATTCTTTACAGCCCAGCTACCACCTATTTCTACAGACTGATGAGACACCACTGTCCCTCTCCTCATATTCCAGCAAAGTGCCTGCTAGCCATTCCTCATAAGTGACATTGCATCTTTCATCTCAGGGCCTTTGCAGAAGCTGTCCCATTCCCGAAAGACTCTGTCTCTTGAAATCCCTAGCACCCTCCAACACTCAACTCAAGTGGCACCTCTATCAGGCATAAGAGTTTCCATTATTCCCCAGGTGTTAGTGCTTCCACCACTACCGCCTAATTACTCTATTTTAATTTGGTAGATGTCTTATATTTGTCTATCTGTGCACATTCCTCCCCCCTTTCTTTCAGGAGAATTGGGACAGTTTGATTTTTTTTCCTTTTGCAAAACCAGCACCCAGCAAACCCAGAACATGGTAGGGGCTTAAAATTTCTCTATATTAAAGCAATTCTAAGTTTGCCTCTTGCAACCTCCACACATGGCGCTGTCCTCTGGGGCCAAGTACAACAAAGATTGTTCTACACACTTCAGAAATGTAGATGATAAGTGAACACATGTTTTAATGTATACTAGAAAATATTAATTTATTATACTAATATTATTAGAAAAATACTAAAAAGAAGTCCTCTAAGCTCTTAAGGATCACCCACCCTTACATTTTATTCTTCCAAGATGGAATTATGTGCTTCTATGCAAACCAAGGAAACTTTTAAAAGATTCTACTACCTGTTTGCCTAAATGCAACACAAGTTTAAACCATTTTAGCATCTCTGATTCTGGGCTGAATGCCTAGGTGTCAGAACAAAAAATCAGAGAAGCAAATTGAGGGAGTGCTGGAGAGAGTCTCCATCACCATAACATGGGGCAAGGAAGAAAGAACAAGCAACAAAAGGAATCCCTGCATCAGATTGAGCTCCCTGTGCTAGGGCTGACATTGGTGTCCACTTTCTTGCTTTACCTTAATGGAGGTGTTGAAGGCAAGCCCTGTTCTCCCCACATTGCTTCCCCAAGTCATTCTACCTGCATAAATACACATGCCCTTTATTTGCCGAATGAAAGCATTCCTTTTCTGATTTTCCTGCCATTGTAACTAATGGATTAAGAACTGGATAGAGCATAGAACTAGATCACAGCCTCATAATTATTTCCAAGTTCACTGAAACTGGCCCACTGTTTTACAGAATTGCCTTAATAGTATCTAAGGACAAAAAAATGCCCATTTCTTTCAGGTTATTCAAAGTCATTTTTGTCTAGTACATACTCCCAGGAAGAAAATCACAAATTTACAAATTTGATTTACAAATCAATTTACAGAGAAGAACAGACACATCTTTATTATCCAGAGCATTGAAGGTATTCCAAGCATATTGACCAAACCAGTTAACATTGACATGAGTTTCCAGTATTTTCATTGGAGTAGAAATTCAATTTTTTTTTAACAAAGTGATTTTCCTTTCTTTTTTTGTTTTTTTTTTTGGAAGGGGGAAGGCAGGGCATTGGGGTTAAGTGACTTGCCCAAGGTCACACAGCTAGTAAGTGTGTCAAGTGTCTGAGGCCGGATTTGAACTCTACTCATTGCAACATCTAGCTGCCCCAATTCAATTTTTTTTAAAAAATTCATTTATTATTCCATTCAGGTTTCTAAAATATAGCATTTCCAAGGCCAGGGAAATCATTAGATCCAATCTAAATTTCACTTTGGAAATTCTTTCCTATATTGCAACATTTCATGGGCAGCTAGGTGGCACTGCAGGGGATAGAGCACTGGGCCTAGAGTCAGGAAGACTCATCATCTTCCTGAGTTCAAATCTGGCCTCTGACACTTACTAGCTGTGTGACCCTGGGCAAGTCCCTTAACCCTGTTTGCCTCAGTTCCCTCATCTGCAAAATGAACTGGAAAAGGAAATGGCAAACCCCTCCAGTATCTTTGCCAAGAAAACCACAAATAGGGTCACCAAGAGTCAGATATAACTGAAACAACTGAACAGTAAAGGTTCCATTCTATGAGTACAATTTCACTAAAAAATAAAAAATTAATGAGAATGTGAAATGAACTGTTTATTTAATTTTTGTGAATCCTCTCAGTCTATAATAAAAACTGTCACTAACTTTACTTTTTTCTAGAGATTCTAAGAGTTTCATAAGTAGTGTACTCCTTATAGACTTTAACAAAAATAAGGTGCCACATACTTGGCAGTCACTATTACTTTTTTTTTAACAATTGCAAACTCAATTTACTTCATATAAAGATTAGCAACGCACATATTGATATTCATCACTTCCGGGGGAATTGACCCTTACATCTAGCCCAAAAACCACTCCCAGGATATCAACTGTTTCTGGACACATGAACAGGGTCTTGAAGTTTAGCGTATGACAGTTGGAGGGAAAGCACATTCCAATATGAGCATTTATTGATTATGTATTGAGTTTCTGGGCACTGTACTAGATACCAGGGAGACAAAGATAAAGCAAAAAAACAATCTCTGCCCTGAAAGAGTCTATATCCTGGGGAGGGTGGGTTGGGGGGAGTAGCACAGAGGAGAGATACAACAGATAAATGGAAAGGTTATCTCTTCTACATTGCAACTTTCCTCATAGAGGTTTTAATATATCATGAGTCAGCATAAAAAATTAAATGGGGATTTGGGGGGAAGTTTTACTGAAGCTGCAGACAACACGCAAATGCCAGCAGATGACACAGAAAAAGTTTAGAAACTCAAAAATGTATAAAATATCTGTATAATATTGTATAATATCAACACACTTTATCTTTTAATGCCATAATAACTCAGATGTCTTCTCTGGTACAAAAGGAGGGCCAAAATATTTTATGCAGATTTTCCAGATCTTTGGAGGGTGAGGTGCCACAACCCTAACCCCTGCAATGTGGAAGAGATAAGTGTACATTTTTCTTTGAAGAGGGAGAGAACTCTAAGAACTAAAGGGATGGGGAATACTTCCTGGGAGATGCACGGGAGTTGGGCTCTGAAGGAAGCCAAGAAATCTAAGAGTCAAAGGCAAGAGAGGAGTGAATTATAAGCACTGAGCAAAGGCATGAAGATATAATTTCTATTTGGGGAAACATCAAGGACAGCATTTTGCCTAAAATGTAGAGTAAGCTTGGATGGGTAGGCTGGAACTAGATTGTGAAGGGTTTTAAATAGATATTGGCCATCTTGCAGAGGGGAGAGAAGAATCTAAACAACTTTCTGTTTTAAGAATGATGTACAGTTAATGCTCTCCTAAAGCTGAAGATTAATCAATCAGATTCAGGAGAACTGGGCTCAGTGATTAACTATGATCTCAAAGGGATAGAAAAGAAAAAATTTACATTCTTTATATAAGAAATCAATGACTTTTTAAAGGGGGAATTTATATTTGGAAAATCCCATATTTTATTCAGATTTCTATAAATACAGACTACCAAGTGCCCAGAGTCTCACTCTATCAAAATCTGGAAGTTCATACCAAACTAAATAATGATCAAGAAATCCAGTGAATACTAAAGTGTTTTCACAATCACGGAGTAGTTTGCTTTTTTTTAATTTGTGTTTAATATTGACACTATTAACTGTATACATGCATTTGTATCACTCTGTCATTTTTTTACCCTGATGATGTCATACTGACATTTAATGCCAGCATAACAATGGAAGGAAGAGGGTCTGTTGCAGTATTTAGTTAGAATTAAATTTGTCTTGCTTACCAAAAAAGAAAAGAAATCACAGTAAGTGATATCTTCTAGCCTAGAACTACACAAAAACCAGCCAGGAGCCTCAGGACAATAAGAAAAGGGACCGCCAGAAAGGCCAAGGTCAACATAAGAGGATCTCACAGTGTGACCAAAGACGGGCCAAGGACACATGCAGCCTTCAAGGCTCTGTGTCTGAAGGCAACAACGGCAGAGGGCACGCTCTGAAAAAGCACTAGGGGGCAAACAAACAGTACTGTGTCATGCTCAGAGAGGGTATACAAAGGCCCAGGGCCTCTGAGGGCCCTAAAACTCTGTCCCAAGATGCCACAAAAGGCCTTGAATATCCAGAACTCAAAACCTCAAAGATGCAGTGGGACCTAACCCAGGAGACAGAGGTTAGCAAAGGCACTCAGGTGACATGAGGTAAGAGCAGCAGAGTTGACCCCATGTCACGGCCAGGGGAAGAGTTTGGCCTTGGAAAAAGTCCCAACTTAAAGCTGGAGAGATAAGTAAATCAAAAAAATCAGTGTAGATTTCTTGTTGTTCAGTTGTTTTCACTCATGTCTTCGTGACTGCATTTGGGGTTTTCTTGGCAAATATACCAGGGCTGTCTGCTATTTCTTTCTCTAGCTTATTTTACAGATCAGGAAACTGAGGGAAACAGGGTTAAATGACTTGCCCAGGGTCACACAGCTAATAAGTGTCCAAAGCCAGATTTGAACTCAGAAAGATGGATTCAGGCCCAGTTAGCTATTAACTGTGCTACCTAGGGCAGCTAAGGGAGAGACAACTCAGGGAGGATTGAGAAAGTGTAGAGTACACATAGGTGTCACAGCAGAGCACTGACTGCTCCACAGCAGAGGAGTGGTATAGTCAGATGTGTGCTTTAGCAAGATTATTTTAACAGCTAATTTTCAGAATTGATGGAAGAGCTTCTAATCAGGAAGCAAAACAAATACTTCAAAGTGAAATAAAGAGATAAGTCTGAAAAGTTGGGTTGGGCCCATGGCTTAGGGGACTCAGAACGAAAAGCTAAAACATTTAGATTTAATTCAGCATTCAACTTGATCCAACAAACAATTATTAAGTGCCCACACTACATGCAAGGTTATAATACCGGGTGTTGGGGGAACATAAAGAAAAACTGAACTACAGAAAAAAAAAAAAAAAGCAAAGGAAGTGTGCCTCTCTGGCAGGGACAATTCATCCTCTAGCTAGCATCACTTAGAATTCCTGTAAAGTGTGGATAGCTCTGGGCCCAGAGGTGAGTAAAGGAAATAACTAAAGGCAAAGAGTCAGGTCTGTAGTTGTAGCCTGATCCTGACTGGAACTCAGACAGAGGGGCCAGGATCATAGGAAATATAACGAGGCTCTTTCCATGCTGTTATCTGGAAGGAAAGATTTACCCCCATTTCCCCGGGTCTCAGTAACTCAAGATTATAAACTTCTCAGACCCGGGGACCAGATCTTATTAACATTTTACCTCCCCCAGCACCTAGCACATAGTAGTTACTGAATATTTGCTGAACGATCGAAGGAAACTCAGAGATTCTTGCTCTGCATAAATAAGTCTGGAAAAGGTTTAAGTGAAGAAATTTCTCCCTGTCATTTTGAAGGCTTTATATTTGGTTACTATAAGGACACTCAATCTCAAGAGCATCCTCACAGTATATTAGAGAATTATGGAATATTGATTGATCATTTTTAGGTGTAGGTAGCCAGGAGTTATCAGGACAACACTGAGAAGAGGCAAACAGGATCAAACTGTAATCTAGAAATGAGACAGCCAAAACATAAGCATTGGTAATGAAGTGGTAAAATTCTCACTTGCCTTGTAGGAGGCATAGATTCAATTAAAAGACAGCAGCCATTGCTACTACCTACCTCATACGGTTGTGAGGAAAGTACTTCATATATCTTAAAATGTTAGCAAAACGTGAGTTGTCATTACCAGTCAATCAATCAACAAGTGTTTATGAACCAGACACCACGGTGGCACTGGAGATACAAGTACAAAGAATTAAACAAGAAGGAGAGGCACTCTGAGGCAGAGGTAAAGAGGGAGTCCATTCCAAGCCTGGGGACAGCCAGTCCATCTTGTGTGAAGAAGCACAAGCCGGCCAGTGTGCCTGGATGGAGGAATATGAGTGAGAAAGTAATGCCCAGAGTGGCTGGAAAGATGGGTTGGGGGCAGGTTGAGTAGGGGGCTTTAGAAGACAAACGGAAAAGTCTGTGACAAGAAGAAGCCACTGGAGTTGATTGAGTAGGAGAGTCACATGGTCAGATCAGATCTATCTTTTTTTTTTTGAGGCAATGGGGTTAAGCGACTTACCTAGGGTCATACAGAAGATCTGCTTTTAAGAAAAATTACTTTGGCAGAATCATATAGGATGAATTGGAGAGGGGAGAGATGAGACAAGGAGACTAACTAGGAGGTTGCTGCAATACTCTACACTATAAATTACATAGTATTTCCCTTGCAACAACACCGGGAGGTACGTAGCAACAATAGCATCATCATTACTATTTTAAAGATGGAGAAAAATACAATTGAATAAGAAGTAACCTAAGACTTGGTTTCTGGACCCATGTCTACCACATTGGGTGGTCTTGGGCAGGTCCCTTTCCCTCTTGAGTTTGAGGACTCTTATCTGTAGTGTCAGAGAACTGCGGTTCTTGGACTCTGTCAACCAAGCTCCTTGAAAATCTGTCTACATTCATTGCCTCAGCTTCCCCCTTCTCACTCACTCTTCAACCCTTTGCAATCAGGTCTCCCAGTTACCTGGAATTGTTTTCTACAGTTACCAGTGATCTCTTAATTGTCAGATTTACTTATCTATTCTTAGTATTCATCCCTCTCGACCTTGCTATTTTGTAGACCACCTGCTCCTCTTGGATACTCCCTACTCCGAAGTTCAATGACACAACTCTCTCTCAGTTCTCTTATATATCTGATCCTTTCTTCTGTATCTCCTTTGCTGGTTCATCTTCCATATCACACTCACTAACTGCAGGTGTTCCCTGAGGTTCTTTCCTTGGTCCTCTTCTCTTCTTCCTCTGTACTCTCTTGATAACCTCATCAGCCCATGTCTTTAACTATAATCTTTATACAGAAAGTTCCTAGATCTCTCTCTCTGTGTCTCTCTCTACATATACACACACACATATATACACATATGCATGCACATATATACATACATGTATACATATACACATACATATATATACTGTATACATATATGCACACAATATATATGTGTGTAGAGATATAGATATAGATATAGATATAGATATAGATATAGATATAGATATAGATATAGATATAGATATAGATATAGATATAGATATAGGTATAGGTATAGATATAGATATAGATATAGATACACACACACACACAGTCTTTCTCCTGACCTGCCTATCCATATCACCATTTGCCTATTGGACACTTCAAACTGAATGTCCCAGAAATATCTTAAATTGAATATGTTTCAAACTGAACTTATTATCTCTCCCTCCCTTCCCCTACTCTTCCAAATTTCACTTTATCTGTTGAAGGCATCATTCTTCCAGTTTCCCATGTTTGTCTCGTTATCCTAGATTCTTCCCTCTCCCTTCGTGCATGTGTGTGTGTGTGTGTACACACACACAAACACACATATACAATCAGCTGCCAAATCTTGACCTTTACAACATCTCCAGTATGTGACTACTTTGTTCTATTCACACTGCTATCACCTTAGTGTGGGCCCTCCCCACCTCTCTTTCAAACGAGTTCTTCATCCATTTATTTTTAGAAATGTTGGAGTCTTTTAAAAAAAATGAGAATTCCTTCTGAAGTTCAGTTGAGTGATTGATATAAGAAATGTACTTTCTTCTACTTCATCTGCAGGGTAGGTATTTTTTGAATTGGGAAACATATCAAAAATATGATTTTGTAAACTTATTATGCATAGCTCTAACTTTTTGAAGATGCAATCACTTTATCTTTTTGGCTCAGAGTATGAAATTGAGACATTACCTTGATTTATATTTTGGTACTCAGCTTAGAGTACTCAAAAACATATACCAAATATATGTTTCAGGAAGAAACTTTTGCTTCATCTTTTTTGTATCACTTAAAATGACTATTTCTTTTAATTCAAAGACCCTTAGAAATACTTCAGTACAAAAAAAGAAGTGAGCTCTGCAGTAATATAAAAATGCCCTAAGCTATGCCCCCATAACATGTCAATTTCACAAATGAGATTTTCTTTTATGAATGTTTAAAAAATTAGTTTTAAAACAACTTTAAAAAACTATATGTAGCATAATTCTCAATATAAGCAACTGTGAAGCACGAAATGTATCCATATTGCAGAGGGGGTACATCACATTTTCAATTAGAGCAACATTTTATCCTGACACTAATTGAGCTTTCAATGAAGAGTCTAATACAATTCTTCCACAGCATAGCAAATTCATCTAAAAATCTGATAAATATGTTGAAAATTTCTATTTAATGCTCCTATCAATAGATATACAAAGTAACAAATCTTTCTCAACAATAGTTTCAACAGCACGTCATTAATAATCAAATGAACGCCTTTAACTGTATCTGTTGCTTCATCCACTTGAAATGCAAAATAGAAATATCTTGGTTTTTTCAAATTTGTTTCAAAGATCTTTTAAAAATATGTCCTTCCTACTGTAGTATTTGCAAGCACTTGACTTTGCTTTGAATATGATTTGCCAAGTTTCATTTCACCCACATCAGCAGTTGTAGGTTCTCTCTCATTGAATGTGATGTTTTGTGATTCTGTAAGCAACCTTATATGATGCAAGTGTAGCCCGCAAAACCTCTGCAGGTCTTTATCCCAGCTACCACCCCCAGTTATAAGTTAGGTGCCCACAGCTTAGCTATATCTCTTTCTCAGGGTCATAATGGGGTACTCCTGAGGAGTTTGGGGAAAATTCTCTAATACCATTAGCTTGAGCCCCACAAATTCTCCCCAAGAATCATTTAGCCAGCCAGCCTTAAATAGCATTTATACTGAGGTGGTACAATAGGAACAAGTGAAACAAAACAACCCCTCAAAATCTGCAACACGGTCTCCTACAACTATATACACAATTCAGGGGAAAGTGGGCTCAGGCTTAGGGAATTCATGTGGGAAAGAGGTAAAGTCACTACTCCTGTAAACTAGAAGTCCTTTGGACCTATTGGTGCAGGCTCAAGACCTTCTCATCAGGCATGGTGTAGTTTTATTGCTAAGCTCCTTGTAGAGCCATGAATACAGTCTCATAATTGGACCTTGATGCAGCCACTGCCACCAACCACTGCTGTGGACAATGGGACAATGGGAAGGGGGGAACAATGGGAAGATAGGAAGTATAAAATCCTCCAGACCCTTTGAAGCTTTTGAAGTTCTCCTCCAGCCAAAGGGAAGGGAGGGAAGGAGACCCACAGTCTCTCCTCTCTTCCCCAAGCAATTCCTTCTCAGGGGGTTGGTTGGAAAGTCACTCTTGCTCCAATTTCTGAAATAAATCCCTTCTCAACTCACTTGGTAATTTATGGATAATCTTTAGGGTGTGTGCAAGTGTTCTGTATACCTGAACATGATTTTTGTGTTCTTGTGCAACTATGCCAGTTCAAAGGACTTTTCCACTTAGTTTAAAGCCTAGGATCGAATTGATTGATTGGACATCTCTCTTTTGACTCACTTCAAACAGGGTGTGGTTGAGTAAATCAATGAGCTCCACCCTTACATAAGAAATCCTTTTGATGTTCCAGATGTGGTTTTTGTAAAAGTTTGTTTTTGCTTATTAAAAACATTCAATTTTCTCCAGGAAAATGTCTGTTCTTGATAGCATATTCTGTATATATGCTTTCAAGAAGTCATTTCAGTTAATTAGGTCTCATGCTATCTGCAGCTAAAGCATTCATACAAAGCAAATCAACCCAATGATAAATATAGTGTATTTTCTGAATTTAAGCTTTTTACTTTGTGTTTCTATGTTTCCACTACTCAAAGTGTCTATATTTTCTTTGCGTACATTCTTTTTTTATGTCCTATTGGATTTTCTGTTCAAACTGATTATTTACTTGTCCATCATGAAAACCGACTGTTTTTCACTTTTCAAATAATTAGAAACAAAAAAAAATATAATGCAACTGAATTTAATTGCTAAAAATTTCAGTTGATTATACATGTTTTTAAAATTATTTCCATTTTTTAAGTTGCAGGGTTTTTTTAAACCACCTTATTAAATTATACTTTCTAAAATGAATGACAATAAGAAATATAATAGACATTACGGCCCTTTTAACTTCCACACAAAGACTATTTAACATGCATTTACGTACTTCACATTCATATGTGTCAAACAACAACACAGCCCTATGCTTTGTCATCTTTGTCCGGATCCTATGCTACCTAATGATGACATTGGCAGACAATCCACTTCCAGAGAACCAACTCAAATTTGACCTCATTTGTGCATAACATAATGAATAACTGCTGTTACATTCTCTGTAAGTTGGAGCAAATTTGTCATGTTAGTCTTGGTTTTGTTGACTTTGATTTGAACTCTTTGGTGGAAAAAATATGTAAATTGTACCCTTTAAGAATATTCCACTACTAAGTATATTTTCCAAGAAGGTCAAAGACAAAAAGAAAGAGCCCATATTTACCAAAATATTTGTAGTATCACTTTCTGTAGAACTACCCTGACTGTTTCTAGCCAGCAAAAAAGGACTCAGGTCCTTTGGGGATGACAAAGCAATCCCCCTATTGGCTGAACATGAAAAGCTGCTGACTCAGTGGTTCTTTAAAAGAAAATAACCCATTTTCAGCCTTTTTCTTCTTTTTCTAGCTACAAACCAAAGCAGGACTATTTGAGTCTATCCATGTAAAGGTTGGGGGAGAAAGCTTATGCCCTTCTCCGAGCCCTCCCCAGTAGCATGAAAACCCCTCTCAACTAGATAAGTTCAAGCCTTGACTACCTGCCTCATCTGTTTTGTGTTCTTTGTTTTATCATAGATGACCAAAGAACAATCCTGAAATGGGTATGTATATTCAGTCTTGGAGTCAATCATGTGAGTTTGAGAGGTTGGAGATTCTGAGTCCATTAGTCAGAGGTGAATGGGAAGGGGGTAGGGGGAAGAAGGTAAGGAAGATGGGAGTTTTTGCATATGACAAAATGGCCACTAGCAAGAGGATTTTTAAGTCCAAGTCTGATCTAACTTGCCAGAAAACTGGGACCTGGAGAGAACTGTTGGGAATGTAGAGTCAAGTTGAAATGTTAAGCATCTCTTCAGAAATCCTGCCAAATAGTTTATGTTTAATGGTTTTGTCTTAACTTCCCAAGAAAATATAACAGTACTTATTAAGTTTTAAGATACCGATTTTCTTGTCAACCCAGGCTTATTAGAAGCTTTTGAGTTAATAACTTTTTTGTGTAGGAAATAAATAGTTGTCCTCTACATGATTCATTTTGAATACTGAGTATGTTTCCACACCTCTTTTGGGGAGACTCTAGATATGAGACAAATTAAGGTTTAAGTAATTTTCCCTCGGGTGTCAGGGGCAAACATAATGGACAAAATAGTTCAAAAAATGGTCTGACCCTTCTTCAAAAGGATCAGACTCCCCATGGACTAAATCAGTCAAAACATGTGTGAGTTAAGAGCAGAGGGTCCCCTTAGTGAAGAATGAGAGGGGACAGCTCCTCAGCTCTTTCGGCTCACTAATAGTTTATAGTTGTTATATAAATATATCCAAAATAAATGCAAGGTAATTCAGAAAGGGAGGATGGTCATAATAGATGAAGGATTGGGAGACACCTCATGTGAGCTAAATTTTAAAGAAAACAAGGGATTCTAAGAGGCTGAGGGAAAGAGGAAGGAATGAGAGTCAGTCCATAGCAAGCAAGATGGGAAATAGAATGATAGAGAAGTGATAAAGAAGTCAAATCAACGAGTATCTTTTAAAAAATCTACATCATATATTTGAGCACAAAAACTAGCAAACCTGACAGAAAACAAATGACAAGTATTGAGCCCTTTCAAAAATTCTATGTTGCAAAAATACAGTCCACACCCATTTTATGAAAAATTCAAAATGGGAAAAAGTATACTTGTTCAATGTATACATCAACAAGAAATTATAATATTAATCTCTATCATTAATTTTTTGCAAGTTTTATATAAGGTCCCAATGACTTTGAATTTCTATAAGTACTTCCCACTTAAAACCATATTTTCCCCCTCCTACAGAAACTTGTTTGTTTTCTTCCTCCAACTACAATTGCCATCATGGGTTACAGCTTAGTACAAATTTTATTTATGGGAAAGTTTGTAAAAAATAAGATAGTTTTGTTTTGCTTTTTCACTGAATTTTTAAAAGTGAAGAAAAGCATAGCATATCAGTAGAGATTGTTTTAAAAGAAAAGGAAACAAAACAAAAAGCAAAATCAACAAGTATTTTTAAGCACCTACTTTGGACCAAGCACTGTGCAAGCACTGGGGATTCAAAGAATAGCCCAAAACAGTCCCTGCCCTAAAAGAGCTCACCATATAATGGGGAAGACAACATGCAAAAAAACTATTTATAAATAAGATATACACAGGATAAATCAGAGACAATCAATGGAGGGCAAGGCATGAAGATTAAGGACTTCTTACAGAAGGTGGGACTTTAATAGACTTGAGAGAACCCAGGGAAGCCAGGAGGCAGAGATGAGAAAGAAATTATCCATACTTTCAGTCTCTATCAAAAACAGACCAGCTAATAATTTCCTGGGTTTGGGTCTGTGATTCCATTGGTCAAATGAAGCTCTAGTGAGGAAACTTCTCCTATCAATGCAGATTGGAAACTATTCTGAAATTTAAAGTCTTAGAGAGTTGCCTGGGGAGTAGAGGGATTAAGTGACTTACCTAGGATCATAATGCTAGTTAGGTGTTAAAGGTGGGACTTGAACCCTAGTCTTCTAGACCAAGTTTTCTTTACTGACTAGTGATACCAGGCTGCTGGTCCTTCAAAGGGTAGAGGAACCAACAAAGCTCAATTCTATTTTGGATCTGATTCTCACCAAGGGAAGAAACAGGCTGCTAGAGAAGAAATGATGGGAACTTTATGGGGAAAGGACCACCATGTCTTAGATGTGTCATAGAGCAAAGAGCAATATAGTCTTAGAACTAGTCTGGTAGATTTGAAGAGAGCAGATGTGGGAATCATCTGCACAGAAATGATAATGGAACTCACAAGAGCTGATGAGATCACCAAGTAAGAGAGTACAGAGAGAAAAGAGGACCCGGGACAATTTTGGGAAATCCCCACAGTCAGGTGGTAGGGCAAAGGAGACTCTGAGAAGGAAAAGTCAGATAGGAGAACTCAAAGACAACAGAGACATGTAAAACCCAGAGAGAAGAGAATGTCCAAGAGAAAACACTGTCAACAATATCAAAAGCTGAACAGGTCAAGAGGGATCAGGACTGAGAAAATGCCAACAGAGAATTGGTCCCACCATTCTGGAAAGCAACTTGGGATTATATTTAAAGAGTGATGAAAATATCCATACCCAGAGATCGGGGGGAAGTCGTAGACAGAAAGATTCCATATGCACCAAAAATATTTCAAGAATCACTTTTTATGGTAGCAAAAGAAAAAGAAAAGGAAGGAAACTAAAATGATCATTAATCAGGGAATGGCTAAACAAATTAATTTATTAAAGTAATATAATGTCACTGTGCTACAAGAAGCAATGAATGTGGAAAAATTCA
Source organism: Trichosurus vulpecula (assembly GCF_011100635.1). Taxonomy (NCBI): domain Eukaryota; kingdom Metazoa; phylum Chordata; class Mammalia; order Diprotodontia; family Phalangeridae; genus Trichosurus; species Trichosurus vulpecula. The sequence goes on from NC_050577.1 coordinate 255,255,087, forward strand.
GAGATGCATCCAAAGACTTAGTTGAGCTAATTCACAGTGAATTTAGCAAAACCAGTAAAACAACATACACAATGAGAACAACAATGTAACTGGAAAGAAGAAAAAATCAATAAATTGAACGCTGTATAATTAAAATGACCACAGTTGGACCTAAAGAACAGATGATAAAATGCTGCCCCTCCCCTCTTTGCAGAGGTGGAGAACTATGGATACAGAACACATAATATATCGTCGTAGTTGACTTGTTGATTAGCTTGCCTCGGCTGTCTTTTTCTTCTTTTTATGTTTTGTTACAAAGGACAATTCACTGGGTATGGTATGGGGAAGGATCTACACAGAAATAAAGAGTTAGCTTAAAACAAATGATATCAATTAAAACTTTAAAAAAATTAGGTCGTACCAGACTAACCTCATTTCCTTTTTTTGATAGATTACTAAACTGTTAGATCAGGGGGGAAAAAAAGTAGAAATACAGGCATGCCTCATTTTATTGTGCTTTGCTTTATTAAGTTTTGTAGATACTGCATTTTTTTTTTTTTACAAATGGAAGGTTTGTGGTAACCCCGAGTTGAGCAAGTCTATAGGTGCCATTTTTCTAACAGCATGGGCTTACATTGTGTCACATTTTGGTAATTCTCAGAATATTTTGATCTTTTTCATTATTATTCTATCTGTTATGGTGATCTGTGATCCATGATCTTTGATGTTACTATTGTAATAGTTTGGGGGCACCAAGAACCATGCCCACATAAGATGATGAACTTAACTGATATATGCTGTAAGCGTTTTGACTACTCCATTGACTGGCCATTCCGCATCTCTCTCCCTCTCCTCCGGCCTCCCTATTCCCTGAGACGCAACAATATTTAAATTAGGCCAGCTAATAACCTAATAAAGGCCTCTAAGTACTCAAATGAAAGGAAGAATCAATTAATTCGGCAAACTTCACTGTCGCCTTATTAGAAGAAATTGCCACAGCCACCTCAGCCTTCAGCAACAACTGATCAGTCAGCAGCCATCAACATTGAGGCAAGACCCTCCCCCAACAAAAAGATGATGACTTGGCTAAAGGCTCGGATGTGTTAAGGGCTGTTAAGGGGTCCCCTGAATTTGTCTTTTTGAGTTGACATGTTTTCCAGAAACATTGTACCCAGAGCATGCAGGAGGTCCCGAATGTGTCAAGGACAACCCCCTCACCCCCATGTGAAAAGAATGTGGCTTTTGCCATCACCTTGCTCCTCCCCTTGGGGAGTGGTTTTGTCTTATTCCCCCCACTTCTCCTGCACCTTTCCCCTCCCATGCCACGCCCCTTCTTGTTTCTCCTCCTCCTTTTGTTGTACTGTCATAAATATGCAAACTTCTATAAGGACTGAGAACTCTTTAGGTTCCACATGCATGTTCATTTCTCTTGTAATAAACCTGGTTTTCACATGGTCATGTGATGTGATTACCTGTTGACAGTTGAGGGTTAGCATTTTTTTTAGCAATAAAGTATTTCTAAATTAAGATATGTACATTGTTGGGTTTTTTTAGACATAATACTGTTGCATACTTAATAGACTGCAGTATGGTGTAAATATAACTTTTATATGCGCTGGGAAACCAAAAAATTCATGTGACTCACTTTATTGCAATATTTACTTTATTGTAGTGGTCTGGAACCAAACCTAAGAGACCCCTGAGGTATGCCTGGAGTTAATAAGGTAATCAAGAAGCATTATTAAGTGTGCACTGTATACCAAGCACTGTACTACATTCTAGGGATACAAAGGAAGGCAAAAATAGTCCCTGCCCTTGAGAAGCTTATATTCCAATGAAGGAGATAAGATATAAATAACTAGATCCTGTAAGATATATACAGAGTAGGTAGTAGGTTATCTAATAGGTGAAATGGTCTAACTATATTTTGGCTAAGTATTTATCCGAGTTTCTCATGACATTTTTATGGAAAAGAGGTTCAGTGGATATGGAATAGGTGAATGATGGCAGTCTACATAGAGTCATTAATGTTTCAATGTCAGTTTGGAAGGAGGTCCCAAGTGGAGTCCCTAGGGATCTGTAATTGGTCCTATGGTGTTTAACTTTTTTTTTTTCCAATGGCTTGGATAGATTCCATAATTATCAAACTGACAAATAACCCAAAAGCACAGATGTCCATCAGAGGAATAACTAACATACTGAATGAAGCAACCAAGCAATCGTGATAGGCTAGAAAATTGGGTCAAATCTAAACAAATTAAAATTGGACAGGGATAAATATAAGGTCTTATAGTTGGAATCAAAAATCAGCTTCATAAGTACAATATGGTAGAGGTATGGTAATCAATCTGAAAAAAAAGTCTAAGGGTTTTAGTGGATTAGAAGCTCAGTATGAGTCAGCAGTGTGATATAACTTTTTGTGTGTGTGGTTTTTTTTGGAAGGAGGAGGGCAGGGCCATCGGGGTTAAGGGACCCAAGGTCACACAGCTAGTAGATGTGTCAAGTGTCTGAGGTCACATTTGAACTCAGGTCCTCCTGACTCCAGGGCTGGTGCTCTACTCGCTGCACCACCTAGCTGCCCCAGTGTGATATAACTTTCAAGAAAATTAATGCAATCTGTTACCTCCTAACAGAGAGAGGATAGGCTCAAAATGCAGAATGAGCCACGCATTTTTGGACAAGGCCAATGAGAGAATTTGTTTTGCTTGACTATGTGTGCATAATTTTTACAATGGTTTTGTTTTTTCTTCTTTTTTGAGGGGGGGAGGGAGATGAGAGGGAAAGAAATCAAATTCTTATTAATTTTTTAAAAATTAAGAAATGCAAATGTTGCAAATATGTATACACACACACACACACACATATGTGTGTGTGTGTGTGTGTGTGTGTGTGTGTGTGTATGTATAAAATGGCCTGTGTGAAGCCAGGAACTCTAGAGATCAGGAATATTTCCCAAGCTACTATAGAGCCTCATCTCAGGAGCCTGGGGCCATATGGATAGGTCCTAGCCAAAAACAAAACAAAACAAAAAAACTTGTGTGTTATGTGATGAAAGAGAGTATAAAAAAGAAAGAAAGGGAGAAAAAGGAAGAGAGGAAGAAGGAAGGAAGGAAGGAAGGAAGGAAGGAAGGAAGGAAGGAAGGAAGGAAGGAAGGAAGGAAGGAAGGAAGGAAGGGAGGGAGGGAAGGAAAAAGGAAGACGGAGAAAGAATGGGGGGAGGGAGGGAAAATGGGAGGAAGAGAGGGAGAATGGGAGGGAGAAAGGGAGGGAGGAGGGAAAACTAATGTAATCTTAGGTTGCATTAACAGAGGTATGGGATCCAGGACCAAGAAAGTGGTACTCCATTTGTACTCTAATCTGGTCAGTTGATTAGTTGGCCAGTAAACTAACATTTAAATGCCTACTATGTGCCAGAAACTGTGTTAAACATTGGGGACACAAGAAAGGCAAAAAACAGCCCCTCCTCTCAAGGAGCTCATGGAGGAGACAAAAGGCCAAGCTATGAGTGCAGAATAAATTGGAGGTAGTCTCAGATATAGTCAGACCACATCTGTACATGCATTCAGTTGTGGATGTCACATTTTAAGAAAGTCACTTATAAGCTGATCAGAATGGTGAAGGGTCTCAAGTTCGTGACACATGAGAATCTTATTGCAGGAACTGGGCATGTTTAGCCAGGAGAAGACAAGACTAAGGGAAGCTGTAATGATTGTCTTCAAGTATTTGAAGGCCTTCTATGTGGATGGGATATCAGACTTATTCTGCTTAACCTTATAAAGCAAAATTAGAAAAAAATGAATAGAATTTTCAAGGAAGACTAAGTACACTTGATGCCAGGGAGGAAAAACTTCTTATCAATTAGAAATACTCAAAAGTGGAAGGCACTGTGTTGGGAAAGAGTGGGTTTCCTCCCGCTAAAGATCTCCGAGTATAGGCTTTGTTGTGGATGTCATAGAGAAGATTTTTATTCAGGTATGGATTATACTAGAGGGCACTCTTCCCTCTTAAAGTGTAAGCTTACTGCTATTAGAGATTGTTTCATTTTTTATACTTGTATCCATAGTGCACAGAGTAGGTGCTTGGTAAATACCCGTTGATCGATTTGTTGATTGAGTATGAGGTCCCCCTCCACCATTGAGATTCTATGATTCTGTGCACACATGACAACCTACAAAAGCTACATAGAACAGTCTTGCTCTGCTATTCCTGGCCCCCTATCAGAGTCAATCTGAGGTAGAGGCAGAGAATATGGCAAAGGCAAAGAGAATACTTGGAAACCACATACTTTGTCCTCACATGGACCCACATGATCCTTTCATATGTTTGGCCATTCAAACCAAAATAGAAGCCCATCCAGACAAGACTGACCTGAATGAATAAGCTCAAGCTAGTCCAGCTGTCCCCTGGAGCACTGTTCAGAGTCATCCATGCCAAGGAAACAAGGAAGTTCAAAGATATGGATCAAGACCACCAACTCCAGGAACAGCTCTAAAACTGTACTCACAGAGACCAAATGGTATTATCAAACGATTGTGGGTGATATGACTATATGGATGCTCAATGCATTCAGGATGGGAAAATGGATGTAAAATTAGGAATAGGCCTCCTTCTCAACAACTTCTAAGAAATAATGCCTTCCACCTAAAACAATTCCAAAGGACTCATGATGGAAAATGCCATCCACATCCAGAGAAAGATCTATGGGACTTGAATGCAAAGAGAAGCAGACTATTTTCTTTTTTTGTGTTGTTTTGTTTTATTTTCTTTCTCATGGTTTCTCCCATTCATTATAATTCTTCTATGCAACATGACTAATGTGAAAATATGTTTAATAGGAATGTATATGTAGAGCCTATATTATATTACAGGCCATCTTGGAGAGGGAATAGGAAGGGAGAGGGAGAAAATTTAAAACTTATGGAAGTGAATGTTGAAAACTAAAAATAAATAAACTAAAAAAAAAATAAATACTTGTTGACTGAATAACAAGTTTCAAAATACTCCCCACCCAAGACTAGATTAATACAATTGGACTAGAAAGAGAACAATAGTTGAGTTATTTGGAAGAGATAGATGAGGAAAAAATACATCAAGGGGTGGAGTTATTTTGATAGAAGAGACATAAAAACATAAAAATTAATACAGCAGTCTACCCAAAAATGATTCAAGACAAATACAGGTTAAGCAATCTAGATTTAACAGATTCAATGTAAGAACTGCAGCTCAGGCTGCTAGAGATCCGTCAAAATTTAGCAGAAAAACAATGTTGCTCTGATAAGTTCTAATTGTATTTTAGAAGAACTCCTGACTCCTAGACCATTTCTTTTTTATGATACATGTAGTTCTGATCTTTTGGTCCAGCCCTGTGAATTTATTAGTGTAAGAACTCCCACCGATACAGAATGACAGCTCATCTGCAATTTATAGTTTCAAAAGATTACTTACAGTACTACAGAGAGGTTAAGTGATTTGTCTATGTTAATATAATTATTATGTGTCATAAGCAAAAATTGAATGGTGGCCCTCCTTACTCCAAGGCCACTCCTCTATAGACTAAGCCAGGCTGTCTTCTCAATAGTTCTAGTTACTATATATACTTACTACTACATAGTTCTAACTACTATATAGTTCTAATTAATATACATACATAATGTATATATAATACATTTCTTATCATACTAAAATAAAGAGCTCAATTTTCCATAGTCAATTTCTAATTTTCTGTATGTAATTTATATACACCATGCATCAGCAGACATGGCCTGAGTTTCTAGAACTAAAGTGAATCCTGGGACTGAATCTCAGATCCAAAAGTAGGCAAGATTCCTACTGTTCCCCAAAGCATTCCCCTGCCTATGGGTTATCTCCATAAATTGTCACATGGCTCTCTCTTGGATAAGGATGAACAATCTGAATTTCCTGGGATTCCACTGAATTAACCACACTTCTATTACAATCAAGAGAAAATTATATAGCTTTTAAGAGAAGAGATAACCCTGTCAACAAAAAATTCCAGTTTCAGTATGGTTGTCACCCTATATTTCAAAAAATTAATAACATTAGGGTGGGTAGGGCTTCAGAGACCATATAGCCCAATCTCCTCCTTTTAAAGATAAGGTAACCGAAGCCTCAGAAAGGTTGTCCCTTGCCCAAGGTCAAAAAGCTAGTTAAATGCAAAAGATGGAAGGAAATTTCTCCTGACTCTTGGTCAAGGGCTATTTCTCAAAGATTGATATTAGTTACGTATATTTTAAAATTACACATAGAAAATTTTTAGAAAATCATTTCAACAAACCTGTATTAAATGCCTGTGAGGTACAGCAGGACATTATGCGAGGTGTTTAAAGATAAAATGACAGTCTCTAATCTTGAATAATCTGAAATCTGACATGAGAGGGGTAAGGAGAGAGAGAGGGAGAAAAATTCAGGACTGAAAATCTTGCAAAAATAAATGCTAAAAATTGCCTTTACATATAAATTGGGGGAAAATAAAAATACTATCATACAAAAATTTAAAAATAAAAATTTTAAAAAATCTGACAGATGAAATAAGACATCTGTACAATTAACAATAATGTCCATTAGAATATGATATTCTAATGCAGTCCAAAGAAAAGTATTTTAAAGGATTCTATAAATAAGAAACCTTTTTTGTGAAGGAAGAGAATTAGAGAAGGTATTATAAAGGATAGAGCACTAGAACTGGTCCTTGAAGGAAAAGGAATCAGTCAGTCAGTCAGTAAATATTTATTAAGCACTTAATGTGTACCAGGCACTGTGGTTTTCAATGAGCAGAATTAGAGTGAGGGGAGGTCACCCAATCCAGCCATGGGGGAGGCCATGAGCAAGTTTTAGTCTGGCTAGAGTTAAGATCATATGAAAGGCAGGCATATTGTGGAGGAGAATAGTGTGAAATAAGGATGGAAAGATAAACTGGAGCCAGATTGTGGTTTAAATGCTAGATAATGGAGTCTGTATTTCATTCACTACAACTGAGGATCTTTTGAGATGGGGGAACTATAAGACCTACATAGTGTAAAAATGACTATCAATGGTGTGAGAGAGGGATTAGAATAGAGGAAGGATAGCAGTGGGGAGACTAACTAAGAGGTTATTGCAATAGTCCAAGTGAAAAGGAATGATTAATGTAATCCTGAACTGGGACGGGATGAGTGTGAGTAGGAATGAAGGGATAGATGAAGTTGAATTTATAATATTTGGCAACTGCCTGGATGTGAGAGGGAGGGGAAAGTCAACAAGGATTCCAAGATTTCAAGCAAAGGTAATCAACTGGGACCAACCCAATCGTAATGCCGATTGCAATAAACAGATATAAGTTAGGAGAAGGGGAAAGTTTGGGGGGGGGCAGCAGGAGGGAGGGAGAAGAGAATAATGAGTTCGAGGTAACCATGGAACATCCAGATAAAAAAAATGTCAAAGAAGCAGTTGGAAATGTGGAGACAGGAACTGAAAAGAGAGGTGGAAGAAATATTGATTTGATAGTTATCACAACAAAGGTCATAATTAAAGCCCTGGTTGTAGATGAGATCACTAAAGGGTTGAGCAGAGAATAGATGGCAGTAAGGAGGGAGTGCTCTTTCTAGAAATGTGTCAATTAGTAGGAAAAGAAAGTCAGGCTGATAGTTTGAGGGATGTAGTTGAGACCAAGGAAGGTTTCTTGAGGATTGGGAGAGATCTGAGTAGAAGCTAGTACTGAAAAGACTGAAGAAGCAAGCAAGACAGTGGACAATCATGGGAGTAAGGCAACAGCACATGGGAACAGATCAAGACAAAAGGTGGAAGGTCAATTTCTGGCCAAAAGAAAAAAGAAGTATTCTTCATGCTTCGATACTGAGGGGACAGAGAGAAGAGTAGAGTCGAGGGAGCATAAGATGGATGGTGTGCAGTGGCAAAAATACTGAACCTGAAATAGGGAAGACCTGAGTTCAAATTCAGCTTCAGACACTTACTTTACTAGCTGTGTGACCCTGAAAAAGTCCTTTAATCTTTCTATGCCTCAGTTTCCTCATCTGTAAAATGAAGCTAATAATAGCATTTTTATGAGGATAGCCAGCATTGTTATGAGGATAAAATGAGTGAATGTATATAATATATGTGTGTGTGTGCACTTTGCAAACCTTAAAGTTCTACATGAATGCTAATTATTATTATTGTGTTCTGATTACAAATTGCTCAAGATGCCAACAAACATTTCTAATATGTGTAAGGTGCATTGCGAATCTTCAAGTAGTATATAAATGCTAGCAATTACCATTATTATTACTAAAATAGGGAGTAAGGTCATCTGCTAAAAGGGAAGGGAGTGAACTTGAATTGGGTGGAGAATGTTTTTAATAGCAGTGATGGGGAAAAGAATGAGGAATAAATATAAGATGAATATAAGTTTTCTATAAAGCAAAAGAGAAGGAAAATCCCTGAGGAAAAGAGGGAAGTTTTGCCAAATAAAGATCCGTTGGCGTGTTCATTTTTTTGTCTTAAGGTAAAATGTCTGGTGTACTTCAGGATGTGAAAAAGTAAGACGATTAGTTTGAGTATGCTTGAAAGAAAGTGAAGTTAAGAAGAAATAAATTGGAAAAAAAAGTGAATATGAAGAAGAATTAATCAGTCCACAAGGATTATTAAACACCTGTTTTGTGCAGGCACAGTACAAGTACAAAGAACAAAACAACCTGTACTTGAAAGGACTTTACACTCTAATAGGGGACACAACAAATACATTTATAAGCATTGGCAGCACAAATAGAAAGCAAATAACAAATACAAATATGTCCAAAGCAGTTAAATCGAAAGTGATTTGTCAGAGTGGGCACTAACAGCTGGGAGGAATCAGGAAAGGTTTCTGGTGCTTGAGCTAGAAGTTAAAGGAAGAAAGGAACTCTAGGAGGAGAAGGGGAGGAAGGAAAGCATTCTAGGCACGGACACAACCAGGAGATGAAGTATTGTGTGTGAGGAACAGAGCCAGAGGGCCAATCTAGCTGAATGGACGAGTGTGGGTAGGAGATCAATGTTCAAGGAGGCTGGAAAGATGGATCAAGCCAGGTTATGTGGGGCTTAAAAGATAAACAGAGTTTACATTTGATCCTAGTAACATGAGGAAGCCACTAGAGGTGACTGAGTGGAGGAGTCACGTGGGTAGATCTGCACTTAGAGCAAATTACTTTGGCAGCTGTGAGAAGGATGGACCAGAGTGAGTAGAGACTTGAGTCAAAGATGCAGCAGTGATCTCCATGAGAGGTGGTAAGAGCTGCATGAATGGAGAGAACGGGTTGAATCCAAGATGTTGTGAAGCTAGAAGTGGCAAGATTTAGCCACTGGTTGGAAATGTAGGGTGAGGGAGAGGTAACCTGAGAGGCTGGAGGATAGTGCTAACTTGGGCAGAAATAGAGAATTGTGGATGTCTCCAGGGTAACTAGCTTGAAATGTCCAATAAGCAATTGTCAATGAGGGACTGAAAGTCATGGAAGCTGGGTATGTGGTTCTTAGAGTCCTCTGAATAGAATACTTGAGTCATAGGAGCTGATAAAGGTTACTAAGAGAGAGAAATGGGAAGGGGAGGGAAGGGGAGGGAAGGGTGGGGGCAGGGGAGGGGAGGGAGGGAAAGAGTGTCTAAGAAAAAACCTTGGTGAATTCACTCATGGTTAGAGGACATGATATTGGTGTAAGTTAGCAAAAGTGACTAAGGAAGAGAACAGAACCAGGAAGAAGTTGCTTCAAGGAACTCAGAGGTATTGCTCAATAGTATCAAATACAGTAAACAGGTCAAGAAGAATTAGGACTGAGAAAAGACCATCATATTCGGCAATTAGAAAGTAGTTTCAGTTGAATGATGAGGTCAGAAGAAAAGAGAACACGCATTTATTAAGCAGTTATTATGTGCCAGCCATTGTACTAATTGCTTTACAAATATCTCATTTGATCCTCACAACAACCCTGTCAGATAGATAGTAGTAGTATTCCCATTACAATTAAGGAAACTGAGGCAGACTAAGACTCGGTGGCTTGCTCAGGGTTACATGCAGAGAGTGCATTTGAACACAGATCTTCCTGACTTCAAGCGCTGCCTTCTATCCACTATGGCCACCTAACTTGAAGACACAAGAACTAGAAGGAAACAGTGGAGTAGAGACAATTTTTTCAAGGGCTTTGGCTGAGAAAAGGAAAAGAAATACAGGACTCTCACCTCTTCCATCTATTAGGTCTCCCTGGCTCCCCTCTGACAACATTGCATCCCTTGCTACCTGGTCGCACCTTCTCTCCCACTCTTACAAACTGCTTCTGGAAGGGAAACTGGAATATTCCTTGCTCCCTACTGTCATTTCCAGAAGCCGAAAGCAATATCAGGTTAAATATGAGACATTAAAAGCACACGAAGGAGTGAATGGGTTGCCAAAAGATGCTTCAATAAGCATCCGATAAAGTGGGTATGTGTGAAATATGTAAGCACATTGTGTAACCCCAAACAGACTCATACCAAAATGGGGCAAAAACTTTCTAGAAACCTCCTAAGTGGTGAGCTTAATTGACTGCAAGATAAAACAAAGATGCAAGTAGGACTTTTGAGGTTTTTCATTAAAAACCCACAATTCAAGATATAATCACATTGGAATTCTAATGCTTGTAGGACTGGCATGGTATTTGAGTATACATTCATGTGTGCCAAAACTGGCTTTGATTTGTAATAACTTATTATAAACCAAAACCTCATGTCCATGGAATATTTATCATCCACCAATCTACAGTCTTTTGATTCAAAGCAGTGATTTGAAATATACAATTTGAGTGAATTTCAAAAGAAAATCACTATAAACTTTGTAGAAAACCCATATTAGGAATTATAGAAAAATGCAAATTACTTTGATATCAAACCTGGACTTCCCTCAGTATTTCTCAGAAAAGTAACTAGGCGGGGAGAAATTAGGATGAGAATGAGAAACCAGGGCATCATTCCACCTTTTCCCAGAAGGCCCTTTGACTGTGGGAGTCCTGAAAAAGAAACCAGCTGCCCAAGGTAAAAACCATTCCTGTATCAGAGTTGTTCCTCTCTGATCCATTTTCCAAAGAAATGGCAGTAGGACACAGCCCCAGCCCCGAGGTAGAACCAGATGGGCATTATAACACATCCTAGGAACTAGGAAAAAGGGCTAAGAGCCCTGCCCCTCCACCCCAGTTTACCTGAGTTTATAATATAATGAGTGGAAAGAGATGTATTTAGCCATATAACTGTGCTATAAGAGGGAATGGAATATGTTCAAAAGTGAGATATGGCCAAAGAGCTATGAAAAATCTGAGGAAGATATCACTTTCATGATTGGTTGGTTGGTTGGTTGGTTGGTTGGTTGGTTGGTTGTCAACCTTTGTTCTCAAAGAGGACCAAAATAGCATCACTATGTTGGAATGAAGGTACAGTGCAGTGTGTCTGACAGTGGCTGATCAGACCAATATAAGCTTAGAAGGCTCTACCAGATCTGGCAACAAATAGTCCACATGAACATTTCATGGTATGGAGTAGATAGAGAGCAGAAAAGGACTTCACGGAAGAGACTGCTGCACCTGAGTTGGACATTGACGGCAACAGTTTCAAAAGGCAGAGATGGTCAGGAGGGGAAAGATTACTCATCCCAGGCATGCCAGATACTGTGAACAAAAGCACAGAGACGGTAGAAAAAAGGATGAGACAAGAATGGGGGACAAATGAGTGGAGTCCACTTTGGCCAGAACACAGAAATACAGGAAGGTGGGGTGGGGGGGGGGGTAGCAGGAGATAAAGTTAGAAAGGTAAGGTGGGGCTAGATTGTGGAGGGCCTCGAATGCTAGGATAAGAGTTTATATTTTATCTGATCAGGCAATAGAGAACCACTGAAAAATTTTTGAGCAAAGAAGTGATGTAATTGGAGTGGTACATTCAGAATATTATTTGCGCAGCAATGACAAGGATAGAAAGAGAAAAACCAGTTAAGGGCTATTACAATATAGTCCGATGATAAGGGGTTAAACCAATATGGTGCAAAGAAAGGAGGAAACAATGCAAGAGATATACAGTACATCACTTAGGCAAGTCACTTAACCTTGTGTTCCCCCCTTCAGTGTGTTCTCTTGCAAAATGGGGGAGATTGGTGAGGAAAGACCTGTGATTTCATTGATCTAGGGAACTTTCATTTAAGGAAACTCCCCTCCCGACAAAGGTCAGCATTTTCTCTGTGTCTTATAATCGGCAAGAATTGATGAGGGCACTACACACTTAGCTGACTTGCTAGGGTCGCACAACTGTTATACGTCAGAAGAGATCGGTGGTGGTGGCGTCCAGGTGAGGGTGTAAGCACGATTCTATAGAACTAGCAGACCCTGGTCAATAAAATGACTGAAGCACAGTCTACCACTTTCTTGGATTTTTTTTTCTCTTTTCTAGGGACATAATATGGGAGAAACTGTTACCTGTCACCCATTGCCCCTCTGATAATTTTCTTCCTGTTTCCCCTTCTGATCCCAAAGAGGGGAGGGAGGAGGAAAAGAAATAAAGTCACTCATCTCCTCCAACTATAGACAAAACAGTCAGCATTTAGGAACTTCAGGGTTTGTTTTATTGGTCATTCACATTACTGTGTTATTTGCAGCTGCTTCAGTACTTAGCAGCCAGGTGGCACAGTCGATAGAACACTGGGCTTAGAATCAGGAAGACTTCATCTTCCTGAGTTCAAATCTGGCCTGAGACACTTACTTGCTTTTTGACCCTAGGTGAGTCACTTAACCCTATTTGCCTCAGTTTCTTCATTTGTGAGCTGGAGAAGGAAATGGTGAACAACTCCAGTGTCTTTGCCAAGAAAACCCTGAGCTAGAGAAGGAAAACCCCGAAATGGAGTCATGAAGAGTCAGACATGACTGAACAACAACAAAACAGAGTCCAGTACACAGCAGGTGCTTAATAAATGTTTATTGCTTAATAAAAAGTATTGACTACTAAAAGGTATTTGGTCATTCTCTGTAAATGTGTCAATCTATTAGTGTAGTCTATTAGGGACTGAGAGAGAAGAAATTTACTCAAACTGAGGGAAGGGATTTTTTTTTGTCCCCAGCACAGCCTGAGGGTGAGAGAGAGAGCCAATTAGAGTTAATACAATCTGTTAGTAATATATTCATTGTTGTTGTTGTATTGTGGGGTTTGTCCTTTGTTCTCAAAGAGAACCATGACATCAGGGACATGGTGACATGACTTGCAGTTGACTTTGATTTGAGAACAGGAGGGTTGTACAAAGTCATCAGCCTCACTTTCTCCTCCAGAGCCATTTGGGCCCAGTGGCCAGATATCATCAGAACAACTGGAGATGGCCCAGGATGCAATGGGAGACTTTAGCCCTTTTAAGCTAAGGTCTTTTCAGGTAATGAGAGTACCCCAGATCAACTGGGTAAACCGCAATGAACTTTTTGAACTTACGGAATCCAAAGGAAAGATAACTGGAAAATGAGATTTTTTAAGGTTTTGCCCCATTTAGACTTTTGCTCTCTGCCAGCTTGTAAAGGGTTTGAAACTTTGAGGGGCTCACACCCTATGACCTCGTCATGGATTATAAAGAATGAGAAACCAGGGGCTTTGCACCTAGTAAAAGGTGCTACTCTTTCAGAATTTGATGGGCCAGACCAGGGTAAAGGAAACCTAAAGAAATGATTACATTTCTCCTCTTTCAGGAGGGGTGAAAAAGTCTTTCAATCATAGCCATTGTCTGACTGAAGGAAACCAGAGCAAATTCTGACAAGGCACAACTCTGAGAGGAGTCATCCTTGGCAGGCAAGAAGAAAGCTAGCACCAGAAGGAGAACTGCCATCTTCTTTTTCTCACATCTTTCAGAGTATGGCAGAGGGAGGAGATTCCTCTCTCCTCCTCACCATCAGCAATGGCATCTTTGAGTGGTGCAACTCATGAAGTTGGAAATGCTACGACTGGCAGAGAGCAAGCCCAGAGAATATCACTACTGAGTCAAGTTGACCTATAATAACGATAATAATAGCTAACATTTATATAGGGCTTACTAGGTGACACAGTTGATAGAGGGCTGGGCATGGAGTCAGGAAGACTCATCTTCCTGAGTTCAAATCTGGCTTCAGGCATTTACTAGCTGTATGACCTTGGGCAAGTCACTTAAACCTTTTTGCCTCAGTTTCCTCCTCCACAAAGAAGGAAATGGCAGAAGGAGGAAGGAAATGGCAGACCACTCCAGGATCTTCGCCAAGAAAACCCCAAATGGAGTTATGAAGAGTCAGATATGACTGAAATGACTGAACAACAACAATGGGAGGTTAGGTGCTACTATATCCATTTAACAGACAGGGAGACTAAGGCAAAAAGAAGTTAAAGGGGTGGGGTCAGGGAGCACAGTGGGGCAACTTGCCCAGCAGAAATACTGCATCCAGGCAGAGCAGCATAGGAACACCATGAGAAGAGTAAAGACATTAAGAATCTAGTCCCAGAGGTACAAGTTGCCTTGACCATGAGTGTTCCCTACTTGGGAACTCTCTGTGGGTACCCATTCTTCCTACTGATATTATATTTGTGGGAATGTGCTCAGGTGTTGGGGGGCTGGGGTAGCAATGTTTTCCTATTACCATTCTTGCTACACTATTTTTAGTAAATACCTTTACTAATTGTATAAACTGGCTGATTACTACAGGTGAATGATCAGGAGGGGCTCTTCCTGTGATAGAGTTTTAGGAGTGGGGACGCACAGTAAACCTAAGACCTTGCACATGGGCCAGCCAGACTTTTCCTCCCCAACCCTCAAAGGAAAGTATTGTATATTAACAACCATTCATACCCTGGACTTAGTTCCTTTTAAACTTGATGAGCAAAGTTGACAAGAATGAGCAAATTATAAACTGATCAGTGAAGGGGGTCGCAGAGGCTTCTCCCCAAGGACATCTTTGAAATGGCCACCATGGCTACAGGTACTTTGGAAGCTGATTTTGCCTTGGTTTCTTTTACTGGATCTTTATTCATCTCACAGGCACTAACCATGGGTGTCTGCCAAGGGCCCCTCTTTTCTTTCTAAAGTCTCTCTCTTTGTCTCTGTCTCTCTGTCTCTCTCTGTCTCTCTCTGTCTCTCTCTGTCTCTCTCTCTCTCTCTCTCTCTCTCTCTCTCTCTCTCTCTCTCTCTGATCTCTTTAGCTCTCAGGGGTTCAATTGTCATCTTTGTGCAAATAATTCTCTCTCCTGAGCTCCAGCCCCACATCACCAACTGCCTATTGGGCATTTTGAACTACACATCCCATAGACATTTCCAACTCAATATGTTGAAAACAGAACTCATTATCTTTTCCCCAAAACCTTCTCCACCCTATTAATGTCAAGGGCTCCCACAATACTCTGAGTCACAACCTACACAACCTTTATGTCATCCTCAATGCCTCACTCATGTGGGGTGTCACCCCAAATATCCAACGATTCCATTTTTTTTTCATTTCTACCTTCACAACATCCCTCATATAAGACCCCTGTCTTTCCTATCATACAGCCACAACCCTAGCTCAGGCCTTCATTACCTCTTGCCTGGACCATCACAATGGCCTTCTAATGGATGGATCAATCAGTCCTCTATATAGCTTCACAGGTGATTTTCCTAAAGCATAGGTTTCAACATGTCACACACTCTCCAACCCAATAGATCCCAGTGGCAACCTGTTACCTACACAGGACCAAATTCCTTTATCTGGCATGTAAAGCTTTTCCCAAGTTGGCCCCCTCCTACCTTTCCAGCCTTTTCACTGCCCTTCCATGAACTGTGCAGTCCAGTACTTACTATTAACTAAAGAGATAAAAGTGACTAAAGATCTTCCTGCCTGCTTGCTTCATGGAGGTACGTGTACTCTCAAGAGGCCCTTAGTAGCTAAGACTAATTCAAGCCCCCTAGAGCTAAAATCAAACTAAAACATGTTCAATTGGGACTGTACTAGTTAGGAGTATACTGTGTAGTGCCAGTAAGAATATAGATCCAGAAAATTGAAAGGAAGCAGAGAGGGAGACAGGAGAGGGAGAAATGACGAGACATAGACACTGTTAACTCATCAGCTTCCTATAGCTCAAGTTTTGAAGGTAGGGACCAAGTTAGGGCAGATCTACAAGTAACATTTGTTTAGTTTCTCTTTAATTTACTTTCAATCTTCTTTTACATTAATAAATGTTATATTTCATAGCTTTCCTATGAGCCTGATCATTAAGGCATTAGGAACAAAATGGAACAAAACTTTAGGGTTTTTTTTTCCTAGTTACTAAATTTTAGCAGAATTCTGGGACTGTGGATAGCATTAATTATTCCAAACTCAAGTAGGGGTTAGTATTTTAGGATGTTAGCACAAACATCCCGACCTTTAAAAAAAAATTATAAAATAGAGCGTGTGTGTTGATTCAAGCCTCTAATGACGCCAAGCACTTGTAACCTTGGCAGGCAAATGGTCTAGGCACAGTGACAAGACTTTAAAGGGTAGGCTTCAGCTCAGCTTAAAAAAAAAAAAAAAGATATGCCTGTGAGGAGGCTAATAAAAGTTACCAAAAATTAAACTGTCAACTGGGACTAAAATCATATGAATAAACATTAAAGGAATTCAAGTCTACTATTGTATTCAAAATTACGGTCAACGGGATACTTTCTTCTAATGCTATTGGACTAGAAGTATTAAGTCGATTAACATATCACCGAAGCACACAACAATCTCAGGCACTATTCCCTGGCAGTATGTGCTACTTTAAGCAGAGCCTGAGAACCCTTTCCATAAAAGGTGGAAAAGTTCTTGGGCTTGGGTTTGTGCTTAAAAACTATAAAAGGATTCTAGAAAAGACTGCTATCCTTTCGGAAAGCAAAAAGTCCCAAAGTTGAAGTGGCCATTGCTTAAGCCAACATTTGTAAAACTGGCAGTTTTTTCTTTCCGACATAAGTTCTATGCCTGTTTCCTAGTTTTAGTTACATTCATATATGGCAAAAAAATCTGTTTGTACCTAAAACACATTTTAAAAAATTAATTCTCTCTAGTTGGTCAAAAAAAAATGCATTCTATTTTTTTAAAAGCTACTTTTTATACTTTATCCTAGCACCCACAAAGGCCCTAAAAGGGAAAACAAGTGAATGAATGTGGAAATAGCCCTTTATCTTGATAATCTGGTTAACAACAACAAAAGGAAAAATAAAATGTCATTAACTAAACTTTGCTATGAACAAAAGTTTCCTTTCCTCAATGCTCTGTATTTAAGTGCCAAATTATTTTGATGACTAATACTTTGCCTGTAACAAATACAAAAGTACATGGAAATATTACAAATACTTCCATATTTTGTTTGCACCTGATAAACTGAGACACTGGTCCCTTTAAACCAGGGGCTCTTAACCTCTGGAGTCCATGATCATATTTTTTAAAAATATTTTAATAAGCATATTTCATATTTTTGTAATCTTATGTATTTTATTGTATGTGTTTTAAAACTATTCTGAGAAGGGGACCACAGGCTTCCCCTGCCTGCCAAAAGGGGCTATCACACACCCAAAAAAGGTGAAGAACTCCTCTTATGAGCAGCAGTGAGTTCTGTGATCATAGCAACAGAGATCAAGAACTGGAAAGAACCTCAGAGACAGTCTAATCCAACCTGTTATGGGTAAAGAAACTGAGGCCCCAAGACATTAGCCTAGGGCCACATGGGTAGTAAGTTTCTAAGGTGGGATTCCAACCTAGCTTCTCTGACTCCAGTCCTGAAGAAAGCTATCATTCTTTGAAAACACCAATATTTGGGATTTGAGAACCCCCAAACACAGTAGCCTGTAGTCTCCAAGCCAAAGGCATGAATAGTACCTTTCATTCAATTAGTCTGGGTTCAGACAGTAAAAGTAGTCTCTCTGAAAATATTCAGGTGACTTTTTCCTCTTTTGGAAAAAAAAAACAAACAAACCCAGAACATCAGAAGGACAGACAACTTTGGAGTTATGTTACACTGTGGCCTGTTCACTGCTGCCCAGAGAGGAGTCATAAGCACAAGGTGCGTTACCTAGGGCAGAAGTGACCAAAAGAGGTCCGGGGGGCTTCCCTCTCTATCTCGCCTTCTACTCCATCACACCCCGCCCGCACTTGGGGTCCTGGCGCATCTCCCGGAACCGAGGCGGGCTAGTCCGTCCCACCCGGCTCAGCTGGCCCGTTACTCCTGGCAGTTCAGCTCAGTGTTAAGTGGCCTCCCCAGGAGGTGAGGTTCCCCCCGCCACCCCCTACCAGCCTTGCTTCTGTCGGGGGCTTCCTGTCCCGGTCCGGGGCGGGGACCCTGGGGCTGAGGGAGTGGAGGAGGTGGGGAGCCCCCCCCCCCCCCGCCCCGCTCGCAGACCCTGCGTCATTGCAGCTGGGAGGGATCCCAGCCCGGGGCTGCCCGGCTCGCGGGTGAGGGAGGGCAGCTGCCACTGTCCTGTCCATCTCTCCTATTGGGCCGCGCCCTCCCGAACCCCAACTTTCCGAGGAGGGGGGCGGGGAGGTGGGATGCACTTACCCCGCTGCTGGGCAGCCGCCGCGGCCAGGCAGAGGCAGAGCTGGAGGCAGAGCCGTAGGGCGCGCGGCGGGCGCATGGACGGACGGGCGGACTGACAGATGGACAAACTGACTGGGCAGAGGGAGGCCGCCGCCGTGGCCTTGGCCGGGCTCCCCGCTGTCTGTCCCTCCCCGGCTGCGGGCGACAGGGCGTCGGGAGGCATGACGGGAAATTCCTGGGCAAGAGCAGCCAACTCCAAATATGAGCATAGACGGCGAGAGTGAGGGAGGACAAAGGCGCCCGGGCAGGGCTGAGGGCTCCCGTCCGGCACCACCTCCTTCTCCTTCTCCTCCTCCTGACGAACGGGATTTGAACCCAGGTCTTCTGGCCCTAAATACAGACCTCCTTCCACTAGACCACACTGCCTCTCCAACTAGCCTTTTCCTTCTCCTTCTCCTCCTCATTCTTTCCCCCTGCTCTTTCTCCTCCTTCTCCTCCTCCTTCACAGCTGTTAATTGAGCAGCTGAGCCTAGAATCAGGAAGACCTGAGTTCAAATCCCACCATACTGACTAGCTTCGTGACTAAGCAAGTCGCTCAACCTCTGCCTCAGTTTCTTCAACTGTAAAATCGGAATAGTGATACCACCTACATGACAAGGTTGTTGTGAAGATCTAATGAGATAATGGCGTTTTTTTTTTTAAGTACCTTAGCACAGTCCCATAGCACAGGGTATGTAGTAGACGCTGTCTAATTGCTTATTTCCCTTCCCTCTGCCTTGTGGCCCTCTTCCACCAAGACTCAGAACCTAGGCTGAGGCAGGGATGGGACGGAGTCAGGAAGGGCATAATCTCTTGGAGAGGTCCTACGAACACAGCCAAGCATCCCCTTGCCAGAGTCCACCCCCATAGGCCCCAGGAGGAGTTGAGAGCTGGGGGCGCGGGGTGAGGTTTGGTGGGGAGGGGATAGGGGAGAAGAGTGCCCCTCGCCAATCCCTCAAGGAGAGCAGGGCCGGCAGAAACTCCATGGAGCATGAGTGAAGAGGAGCGAACTTGGAGGGGATGTAAGGAAAGGAAGAGCTAGCTCCAAGCCCTACTTTCAAAAACACAAGCCGGGATTTTAGAGGTTTCATAGGATTATAGGCTTGTAGCTGGAAAAGACTTTAGAGGCTGACTCCAACCCCCTTGTTTGACAGAAACTAGAGCTGAGAGGTTAGAGACTTGCTGAGGGTCTCTCCGGGTTAAGTCTCTGAAGTAGGATCTGGACTCGGGTCATCTTGCCCTGGGGCCTCCACGTGGTATAGTAAGAGCTCTAGCCTGGAGTCAGAAGACTTCTTGAGATCAAATCTGGCCTCAGATATTTACTAGCTGTGTGACCTTGGGCAAGTCACTTCACCCTGTTTGCCTCAGTTTCCTCATCTGTAAAACGAGCTGGAGAAGGAAATGGCAAACCGCTCCAGCATCTTTGCCAAGAAAACCCCAAATGAGGTCAGGAAGAGTCAGACATGACTGAACAACATCTTGCCCAACTCCCTCTTGCACATGAGGAAACTGGAATCCTGAGATGTTATTGAAAGCAATTTTCGTCTCTGTAGCCTCAGTGCCTAGCACACAGTAGATACTTAATAGAGGTAGCACTAAGTAGTGGATAGACACTGGACTTGGAGACAAGAAGAAGACCCAAGTTCAAATTCTGCTTCAGACTAGATCGGCCATGTGTCCCTCTGTGATTTAATGCCTCTTTATACCTCAGTTTCCTCATTTGAAAAAGGATGGGGTTAGACACAGTATTGTGGAAAGAACTCTGGCTCTGGACCCAGAAGCTGATGCTTATTACCCGCTTGACCTCCCACTAGACTAGATGGCATCTGAGGTCCTTTCCCCAGCTGGAAAGCTATGAAGCTATGTGTAATGCTTACTGATTGCCCAAGGTCACCAAAGTAGTATGTGGCAGAGCTGGGTTTAGAACATAGGTCCTATCATTCCAAGTCCAGCACTCTTTCACTTGTACCATGTGGCCTCATCCTATTGTCCGAGACTGAAGAAGTGAGGTCCCAACCTTGCTCCCATTCCACCCTAGTCAGACTTTCTCTATACTGGACAATGTGGGGTTGTAGTGGAAATAGTCCAAATTCCAGTGTGGCCTTGGACAAGACATACAGAGAAGCATGTATAGTTTGTTGGGGAGATCCGGATAGATTTCCTGGAAGAGGGGATACTTGGGCTGAGCTTAGAAGGAAGGGCATCTAAGAGGTAGGGGTGAGAAAGGAGTGTATTTCAGACTTTGGGGACAATTGTAGTTCTCCAACTGAACATTAAAATGTATGAGTGGATAGAAGGAGATAGATGGGAGATATTTGTCCGGTGCATCCAAACCCAAACTCCTATCTTTCACTAAACCCCACCCCTCTTCCTAACTATTCTATTTTTGGTTTTTTTAATCATTGTTTACCTTTTGTTTTTGTGTCACTTACATTTACCAAAATATTCCTCCCAAACCTCTCCCCTGCAAAAAAAATTAAAAAAACAGCTCAAAACTAACCAACACATAAACCAAGTTTGAAACTACAGCCATGGTACCCCGCCTCTCTCCTTCCCTTCCCTTCCCTTCTCTTTTTCCTTCCCCTACTGTCTTCCCTTCCCCTCTTTTTTTTCTCTATCACACACACACACACACCCCTTTCTTTCTTTAGAGCCAACTTTCGTCATTATTTCACAGCATTTAGTTTCACCCTATTTTTGTTGAGGCTAGAGTCATCCTCATAGGATTACAGAATCATATGTGGGTCTTTGGAACTCCACATACAGCACTCCTTCCACTGATTCACATTGCTCCCCCCGTTCTCCCTACCCCGTCTCTCTAATCTCCACAATATATCTCCCATTAATGTGGCCACCGCCCTAATTTAAGAGAAGCCCAAGAAAGCTAGGTGGCATAGTGGACAGAGCACCAGCCCTGGAGTCAGGAAGAGCTGAGTTCAAATCTAGCCTCAGACACTTACTAGCTGTGTGACCCTGGGCAAGTCACTTAACCCCAATCGCTTCAAAAACGATAAAATAGAGAAGTCTGGACATCTCTTATCTGAACTCTTGCAATTAGCTTCCCAGTCTCCCCTCTCTCTCCTCTCTAATACATCCTCAACACAGCTACCAAGAAGTTATTAATGAAATATAGGCCCAACCATATCATTCCCCCTACTCAAGCCCCTCAGTTCCTTCTTGCCTCCAGGATAAAATACCAACCCTTCTGTTTAGCATTTTAAAATCCTTCACAATCTGGCTCCAGCCTATCTTTCTTTACTTATTATATATTACTCTCTTTCATACATTATGGTTATTATTATCATATTATACATTACTCTTTCATACACTCTACCTTCTAATCAAATGGCCTGCTGGATTTCTTATAAATGACATACCATCTCCACACCTTTGAACAGATGGCCCCTGATGCTTTATTTGGCCTTCTCCTATGTGTTTATAATCTAATTCCTGTAATAGTTATCTGCATATACATTTTTTTCCTCACCTAAACTTTCTCACCTGCTAGACTGTAAGTCCTTTGATGTCAAGGGGTCTATTATTTGGCCTTTTTAATCTTTACTGCATAGCACAATAATAAATGTTTGTTGCTGGATTGAATTATCTTATTGTGGGTGGAAATTGGCTAACTATTTTATTACCAAGTGTTTAAAGTATGTGGTATGTAAATTGGTATTGTAAAATAGAACCTTGGATTACCATTTAGGGAGGGGAGACAAACTGAATCAGCTCCCTAGGAACCAAAGGAAACTGTCAGAGCTTCCAGCTAACCTAGAGATGTGTGAACAGCTCACTGGACCCAAGGGGGTACATGTCAGTCATTCTAGCTCCCGGAGGAGACTGAAACCCAAAGACCCTGGTGAATTGACACAGGTCTCAATGAAAGCCGGAACTTACCAAACTCTTATCTTTGAAGCAAGAAAGGTAGAGGATTTAAGTTCTGAGTGCTGGATAAGAAACCACAAGCAGGCTTCTACATGTAAAACAGCCTTTAAGAACCCTGTGCAATAGACTGAGATACCAGCGATAAGTAAAGATGAGTTTCACCTAAGGAAAGAACCAGCTTTCTTTGGGCTGATGAGGTTGCTAGGATACCACCAGTCTGATTCTTGAAATAGGTCAAGATCTAGAATAGAATTTCAGAGACAGGGTCAGACAGTTAACTGAAAATCCACAGCATCATGCTAAATGTGACAGCCTTGAGTTCAATACACCACAATGTTTTGTTTGATTTTTTAATTTGCCAGGAAATCTTTTTTACTCTAACCACAAATTAAGGGGAAGAAGAATTTTGTTCATGCTCAGGCCATAAGTTTTTGGTTTGTCTTTTGTTTTGGGGGGGGAACAAGGGGAGTAGGAAACCTGACTGCCCTAAGGGGGGGGGAGTGAGAAAGTAACCCTCTTTCAAAGGGGATTTGGGATCCCAAATCAGACCACAAGAGCTGCTTTTGGGGACTGCAGTTTATGAAAGTCAGGGAACCCTGTCACTCTTAACCACCTTGAAACCTGCCTTGTGTCAATCCCAAGCATTTATTAAGTGCCTACTACATGCCTTAGGCTGTGGACACAAACAGAAAACTGGCCTGTGCCCTCAAGTACCCTACATTCTAACAAAGGAAACAATGCATACACTTCTAATTCAAATATATGAAATAAAACTAAAAGCGTGTGGGGATCAGGAAAGGCCTCCTGCATGCCAGAGTACTTGAGCTGAATTTAAAAGAGGCCAGAGATTTTAAGGGAGAGAGCATTCCAGGAATTGGGGCTGGGGGTGGGTGATGGTGAGGCATAATGCTGTGCATAGACAAAGAGGTGGGAGATGGAATGTCAGGGATGAGTAACAAGTGAGATAGTTTGACTGAAACATAAAATGTATGAAGGGGAACCCTGTACAATAAACTAGAAAGGGGGTGGGGGTGGAGATAGATTTCGGAAGGGCTTTAAATACCTGATAGAAGAATTTGTGTTTGGTCCTAGGGTCAAATGGGAGGTATCAAAGCTTTTGGACCAGGAATGTAACACAGTCAGACCTATGCTTTAGGAATATCATGTGTGGGAGGGGATAGAGAACAGGAATATGAACTAGTCCAGGCAGGAATCCAAGAGACATCTTAGAACCTCATTAGATTGCAAGCAGCTTGTGAGTAGGAACAGTCTTGCCGCTTTCTGTATCCCCAGTGTGCTTAGCATAATGCCTGGTACATAGTAAGTATTTAATAAATTATTTATTGATTATTGATAGGCAAGAGATATTATAGGCTGCTATGTGGTATAGTGAATAGGGCTTAGGCTTCAAGTCAGGAAGACTTGAGTTCAAATTCTGCCTCACTTAACTAGCTGTGTGACCTTGGGCAATCACTTAACCTGTTTGTCCAAGTTTCCTCATCTATAAACGGGACTCACGTTAGCACCTACTTTCCGAGGTTGTTGATAAGATCTTTGTAAAGTACTTAGCATGGTGCACTCGTGGCTTATAATGAGTAAGATATAAATGCTAGCTATAAAATAATTATTATCGAGGTAGAAATGAAAAGATTTAGAAACTGACTGGATATGGAGAAGGGGTAAGAAAAGAATATAACTCCAAGGTTCTGACTGTGAGGACTGGAAGGATGGGGATGCTCTTAACATAGAGAAGTTGGTAGGAGAAGAGGGACCCGGGGGAAGAGATAATGAGTTCTGCATTAGACATGTTGAGTTTGATAGGTCTATGGCACATCCAGTTGGAAATGTTAGTAGGCATTTGGTGATTCAGGACTGGAGCTCAGGAGGGAGACTAGAGCTCAATCTGTCTGGAGATATCTCCACAGAGGTGAAAATGGGACCCACGGGAACTGATGACCTCAGAGAGAAAAATGTAGTTCTTTCTCAAATGTAAAAAGAAAAAATGGGCACACAACAGAGATCTGGGTTACACCCACAGGCAGGAGTAGAATCACGGATGATTCAGGTAGGCCAAGAACAGGCGGGAGGAGGACAAAGGAAGAAGTATCATAAAAACCCGGGGAGACCATTCAAAAGGAGAAGGTCATCAATGGTGTCAAGCACTGCAAAGATCAGGAAAGAAGGAGATGGGAGAAGAAGCCATTGGTTTGAGCGATAAGCTCAGAAGACAGATTTCAAAGGGTTAAGTAGTGAGAGAATGATAGGAAAGTTGAAGTAACTGGTGTAAAAAGCTTTTTTTTTTCCTGAGGAATTTGACTGAGGACTTGGAATGACATAGTTGGGGTGATGGTCAAGTGAAAGTTAATGTTATTTCTTTCTTTCTTTTTTTAAACAATTGTTTAGTTGTTTTCAGTAGTGTCCAACTCTTTGTGACCCCACTTGGGGTTTTCTTGGCAAAGATACTGGCGTGATTTGCCATTTCCTTCTCCAGCTCATTTTATAGATGAGGAAACTGAGGCAAACGGGATTAAGTGATTTCTCCAGGGTCACGAAGCTAAGACATATCTGAAGCCATATGTGAACTGAAGATGAGTCTTCCAGACTCCACGCTCAGCACTCTATCCACTGTGCCACCTAGCTGCCCTTTTTTAGTTACTAGTTTAATATGCACTTACCAAAGATCTCCTATGGCCTAGTAAGCGCCACCAAGCAAGTTTTTCCTCTACTAAAGTTTTTGTTTGTTTTTTTCTACTTTTAAAATTAAAGTGTAAGGGAATTCATTCTGAATTTTTTTCTTAGGAATCCAGAATGTAAATTTGAACATTAAATGTAGAAGATGGGGCAGGATAAATAAGCAGCTAAATTTCTCAAAAATAATTGAATGATTGTCTCAAGACCCTTCCAATTCTTTCCACCTATAAACTCTATTCGGCCATTTTTCCTTGAATTTGTTGCTTTATATTACTCAAGTCTAATATGGAATATTCAGAACAATTTAACAAGAATTTATTAAATACCTTCTGTGCTCAAAAGTGCTATTTTAGGTACTGGAAGTAAGAGGAAATGATGATCAAGTTTGGGATACAGTTGAAAAAAATGTAGTCTTATTAAAATATTATTGCACCAAAAGAAATGATAAAAAAATGAAGAAATCAGAAAGCCAGGGGAAGACCAGTGATTCATAAAGAATCAAGAGTGAAAAGATTATTCACAATGACTGCAATGAGGCAAACGCAAATGAAGCAAACTCTATTCAAAGCTACAGTAAAATACAAAATGGTGGCCAATCCTTTGGTGCCTTACTGCGGACTCACAGGTTTAGAGCTGGAAAGGACCCTGGAGGTCATCCAGTCCAAAGGTGGCACAGAGAATGGAGCACTGAGTCTGGAATCAGGAAGACTGAAGCTCAAATATAGCCTCAGCCACTCACTAGCCATGTGGCATTGGGCAACTCAACCACTACCTGCCTCAATTTCTTCAACTGTAAGATGGGGATATTAGCAATTACCTCTCTTCTGTTGAGGTTTGCTCCAATTCAAATTTGTCACTCAAAGCCAGAGAAGCATTTACCTATTAGACCTCAGAACATTCTCTCTCCTTTCTCAAGTTCATTCTCTGGCTCATGGTCTTCTCTACATCAACTCGTCTTTATAGTCAGGTATTTCAACATATGTGTTGATGTATCAACATCCTAAACCCTCAATTCTCAGGGTTGTTGTGAGTACTAAATAACATATTTGTAAAGTGCTCAGCCCAGTGTCTGACACATAGTAGGTGCTTAATAAATGTGTTTTCTTCCCTCTCCATTTTACAGTTGAGGATTCCTGCTAACAATAACTTAATTCTTTTCAAGAAATGTCTTTTCTAAAGGGGGCTAATTAGCTGGTTGTTGGGAAATATCTTATTGTGTTATATAAACAGCTTAAAAATATATTATTGCACTATCAGATATTTAACCACTGTCTCCCCCAGCTTCCTCAACTGTAAAAAGGAAAATAGTAATAGTAAATACCTAGTAAGTTTGTTGTGAGGATCAAATGAGATATTTGTGAAAAGTAAGAGAGCCTGGCACATAGTAGGTGTTCTATAAATGCTTATTCCCTCCCCCACCCCCAATAAGGAAAGACAAATAGGAATAACATGGGCATAGAAAATGTGTAAAATCATGAAGAGTGGAGAAAACATGATGAAAAATAATGAAGAGTGTAGTGAACAGGGGACCCATTTATTATGTTAAAGTGATTTATCCAAGATCACAACTACTGATAGAATTGGGTCTAGAACTCAAGTCTCTTGGTTCTAGTCCAACATTATCTTTACACGTTGCTTCTCTCATCTGTTCTAATCATCGTCTTCCCCAATATGTAGGCTCTTCAGAATCATCTTTATAGCTTCGCCAGAGCCTCAGCTTCCTGTACACAACAGGTACTTAATACTGAAATAAACACAATTTAATTTCTCTTCCCCAGCACCATTAACTAAGGTAGAACAACTGGCACTAAGAAGCCCTGCTGCACTTCAGTCCTTTGTAGGTCCTCTGCCACAGGTATCCCTCCTCCCATTCACTCCCACCACCCATGACTAACTCCACTCCCTCTCCAGTCACTAAGTTATTGGCATGCCCCACCACAGACAGATTCTCACATTGCATTTATTAAGTGCTTGACCATAACACCAGAACCTTTGTGTACTTGAAAATGGAGTGTCCTTTGTTTTATTAAGTTGTAATCTTGAACGCAGCCATAAAAAATGAACTGTTCGAGCAGATGCTTTCCTGACCTAGGAAATAAATGGTCACACCTGTGATCTCACAATCACTTGACAATCACCACCTCTGAAAAGTCCTTGATTAAGAACCTCCTTGCACCTTGTCCCCCTAAAACCCGTGCTTCATTCTCACCATTTCTGTTCCCTCCATTTCTCAAAAATATCCCAGATGATCGTGTCACCCCAGCTCTAACCTCACTACCTCCTCTCCCAACCTCAGCTCTACAGTGTCCTTTGCTCTTTGGTCCTCTGGCCCCCAGTCCTATCTACCTTTGTCAAACCACAACCCTGGAGACTTTACTTCCAACATCTTCCTCCTATTTTTCAAGGTGCTATACTGAAGGTGGAGCTGGAAGAAGGAATCCCAAGACTGAACTGATTGGGTTCCTATGATTTCCTCTAACCTCAGCCTGGCACTGGCCTCCACAGGACACCACTTTTACTCCTAATTTATCCTTCTAAATTTTTCCCCACAGAGGCTGTTCCAAACCTTCTTTTCTACCTTTATCGCTTCATCCTTTACTGAGATAGTTGAGGCCACTTGCTCTTGAGTTTCTTCTTCTCACTTACATTCTCTTTAACTCTTCATTCTTTCCCCTGTACCCATCACTAACAACAGGGTGACCTGAGCTGGACTTTCAAGGTTTGTTAAGAGGCAGAAGTGAGGGACTACATTCCAATCATGGAGCAAGCAGTCTGTACAGAAGTGTGGAAATGGAAGTCAGTCCTGACCTAATTAAGTATAGAAATAGCAGCCATTGATTTTAGGGCTCAAAGGTTTAGGTCTGAATTGCTTGATAGGCTGTGTCTCTCTGGAAAAATCACTACATTCATTTCAGGACAAAGGAGCAATTATTCATTTGGGCAGAAAGGGAGGTTTTTTTTTTTTTGAGGGGGGGGCACCATACTGGGAAGTCTTCAGTACAAAATTGGAGATTTGTATGTGCTAGATGGTTTAGACACTCAATTTCCTGACACCGAGGCAAGGTAGGGTGGCCTTTACATCCCATTCTTTTTTAATACATCCAGGTAGCATGCTGACTTCCCTTCATAACAATTCAACACCAACTGTTTTTATCACATAAGCTTCCTTCTGAGAATAGCTTGAGTACCTCTGCAGAAGGCCTTTTCTGATTCCCTCCTGCCCCCACCCCCTTAAGTTACTTTGTATTTGCTTTAGGTATATTTTGTATGCTTATTTCCCCCAAAAGAAGATAAACTTCTACAAGAGAGACGATCCATTTTTGTCTTTCTGTTTCTAGTACCTGGCACTTAACAGGTAAATCCCAAGGGAAGGATGGAAAAAAGAGAGGAACATGAGAGTGAGAGGAGTTACTCTCAACTTTTCCACTGTTTACTTGAGGATTTCTCCCCACCCCACCCTGAAAATACAAGAGTTGTAACTCCTGAAACATAATTATCATCCATCCTCAGCCCATACTCCTATTTTGTCCACTAAAGAATGAAATCTAGACCTGAAGTCTTTTACAATCCTTGCCTAAGAAAAGGAGAAATACTCTTCCTAATCATAAGAACCACAGGAACTGTTTGGACAACATAGGAGGGAGTCACTCACCGAGATCTTTAAAAAATTTAACAAATGCTACCATTTTTACCAAAGAAAAAGAGACAGAGAGACAGACACATGGCACTTAAAAAAAAATCTAAAAGGCCAGACATATGTAAAAACCCCTAATAAACTTTTAATTAGAGTTTTTTTTCTTTTTGTGTTTTGTGTTTTTTTTAAACAGGACAAGTGACAAATTACATCGAACATCTGAACGTCTCAAATGTCTAGGCTATTATACACATTCCCATCTGTCTTGCAGGAAGGGATATTGGTCAGCTTAAACAATTGTAGGTAAAATATGCGGCATAATAGTACATATTACAATAATAAATGTACAATGTTTACATGAAATATATTTTAGAAGCAAGGGAAAGATGCATGTGCATCAAAAGGCGACCTTTTAAAATGCCACAGCTATTTTTTACATTCATTCTTGCAACAGGTCACAAGATGGGGTCACTAAGCTCAAGTCAACAAATCACTATGATGCACATAAAATACAGCAAGATCAGTTAATTTATATATTATATATTTATATTTTCACACTTTAGCATCTGAGACGTAAACTGAGAATTTTAAATGTATTCTCTTCAGTTAACAAATCCACCTTTATTCTTCATAAACATGGTGCCCACAAAAGCACGAAGGTAAGGCACAATAGGGTTTTGTGTTGCAGAAGTGTGCATCATGTTTACTTAACCAGAAAACGTGCATTATCTGTGCAAGTTCATGCTGCAAACCCAACACATTTACAAAAACAGGAAAAAAACTGAGCTTTAAACAAAATTATTAGAACTCATACATTTCCAGGCTTGCTATCTATGCAGAACTCCTTTTGAAGAATTGATAGATATGCTGTATCAACAGGATATTAGGAGAGCCAATTAAAAGAATACAACTAAATTTTGCTCAGCAATCATTCTTACTCAGAAATTATCAACAGTAATAAAATAACTTATCAACAGTTGAATTTTAATACTGAGGCACAAAGTAATTGTCACTTGTACATTTACTATAATTCCAGCTCTCAAACCCAAAATTGCAAATATTATTTGTCAAACAAATGTACATTTTATTGTAAAATGGTACACTGCTTCCAACTTTACAGATAACTGGGTGATTAAGACTTTATTAAATTATAAATAGATTGGGAGAATGACTCAATCCCAATGGTTCTTTGTCACAGTCCTGTTATAATAAATACAGCTTTTCACAAAATATTTTTCCAGTATCTGCCAATTGCTTCTTTATTGCTTACATAAATTTGAATTCATTACAATTGGTATCAGAACTTCTCACACAAAATCATAGCCAGACAATTTATATAAAACCTATAAAAGATATTTTAAACTGGTATCTAATACTTTAAGGTGTTTGGCTGATTGACCTAAGTGATGGTACAGCCTATATATTCATATATATATATATATATATTTATATATAATATAAAACATTAGGTTATGAATAAAATAGGAAGCTTATTCACTGCATTAATGCAGACATCCTCACAGAACAGGACTACCTTTGCCACCACCAGCATTTACATGTATATACAAAAACCAGTTTAAATATATCTGCAACCCTTCACACTAATATGCAACCACTAAAGCCAAATAAATTTCCCCATATTCCAGCGGCAGCAAATGAATCTCTTATCGCAACAGAAACCTAAGATTAAATTCTGAAATTAACAGTTTTACATATCAGTCATCAGGAACCATGTAGGTGGTTGGTTACAAAAACTTACAACATTAGTTCACAGGAAACTATGAAAATGCAAGAAGTCTTCTCTTCACCATGCTTTTATGTGGTTATTAAAACACTTCTTGGTGCAATGTACAACCACCGTAATGAAAAATGTTTAATAAATTCAATGTTCCTCATGCAAAACTTTAAATGCATTGGTTTATCTGCGCTCCCCATATGACAGGAAGCAATTGTTCTATCTGTTCAATGTTACTCTAAGTCCCTTTGGAAACTGAAGATTTCTGGAACATTCAAGCAGACTTGTGTTCAATGAAAATATTACATACAAAAGCCTTAAAAAAAAAAAAAAAAAAGGGAAGACCGGCAGCCAAACAGGGATTTTCCTGCTGTGAATTATAGTCTTAGCAGTGGGAGAAACACTCTCTCAGGAGCTTCCCTGAGAATTAGCTGTGCCTGTCTGAAGACGGAGATGAGACATAGAGTTCATATGTTTGTTTGATGGCTTCAAGGGAACGTTGCAAGTGAGAGCTTGGGGAAAGCGATGATGGTATCTATCTAGTCGTAGGTATTTTACTGTTACCAATTTTCCTGTTGTAAAATACAAAGAATGTTTTAGATTCTAAGAAGAAATACTACATTTAGCTCTTATAAGAAAAAAGCTACTGAAAGATGTACAACCTTGAAATGTAAATGAATAATAAATATTAATCTAAATGGGTTCCTCTTTTATTTGAAATGTTGAATAATTCTAATACATAAAAATCACATTTCCCCAAAATGTTTATAAAACAAATTTCTTACCATCAAACCACGAGCCATGTAATGCCTTAAAAGCCTTTCCAGCATATTCTGGAGATAGACATTTAACATAAACACAACCCTGTGATGAAATAATAGTTACAGTCAGTTTAATTTCATTATGCCAAATCAATGAAATGAATACATGCAAGCTAATTTACCTCACATGAGTTTCTGTCTACTGCAATGTGAACGATGCCATCATTATCGCTACATTTTTCTAAAATTGCTTCTTGAATTGCCAGGTGCCAATGATCCCCTATTTCCCTAAAAATCAATAAAAAAATACAATTATTTAATAAAAAATAGCACCCTGATGCAATGTGACTACCAGAATTCATTATTTCAAAGAAGACGCACAATGATATTTGTTGTGAGTAAAAAAAATAAAATAAAAAAAATCACCCTTGCCTGGACTACTGTGATTGACTGGCATCATCTCCCTGCCTCCTGTTGGGAATGCAAAGCCCTTTGCAATTGCAGGTTTTTATCCATCACATTCTTGGACAAATTCTGACTGTGCTCCCTTCTTTCTCCCACCTCAGTTTGCTCGCACAAGCCGTGGCCCCTATTTACGACCCCGTAAGCACATCTCCAGCTCCCTTCAAAACACAACTCAAGTACCTTTCCTGCCCCCAAGAGCTACCAGTTTTCCCTCCCAAAGAAAGCAATTTACATGTATTTAGTATGTAAATTTCTTCTTTTGCTCCACTTAGTAGATGTTCAGTAAGTACTAGCAGATTAATATTTAAACTCATCCTAGCATCTGACTTATTAATATGAACTTTCAAATGATGTCACTTTAACAGTGTTAATGATGGCATTTCTGATGGAAAAGGGAACTATGCTAAAAATAGAGGACCAATGCTGAGTGATTTTTATCTTTAACTAAAGGTTTTACTTTACTAAAATCTTGATTTCTTTCTAGCCAGAGTGCTAAGTTATATTTTTATTACATTTACATTTATTTTTAGTAAAATAAAGTTTTCCTTGTAGTCCAGTCATAAGTTACAGATTTTACTTTGAATAACTGAAATTATAAAGTTTTTAGACTTAAGTAAAAGCTTAAGTGTTTTTCTACTTTGAAATTTTACTTCCTAAGATGAGACTCAAGAATATTGATAAATGTTGTCCAATAAGTTACTTTAATACTGTCATATTAATTAAATAACTCATAAGAGTTAGTATAATAGACAATTCACTCATGAAAACTGAAAGATAAATTTGACTTTTTAAAAACCATTATTAAAATGAACACAATAATACAATGAAATAGACATTCTACTAAGGTATTTTAGTAATCATAGAATTTCCCATTAAGCTATTTGTTGTAATGAGTTTTACCCAGCTAGTATGCTTTTTAAGAAAAGCAGTGGAATTGAAAAAGTTTCACAGATTGTTAAAAATGTATCATCTATACTCAAAAGCTCATAGGTGCAATACCAGGAACTTTCACCTTTTGCCACTTACTTGGAAAGAAAGAAATACTGATAGAACATGCTTTGGAGAAAAAAGTATTTTAATCAATATTTTGGATATATTCATCGTTATGACATAACTAGGAAAGTTCTAGAACTCACACATTTGCATATAGAAATAGGGATTTTTTTTAAAAAATTAGGATGTCAAATGAGAAAGGAGGTCATTCTACAGGAATATCAATGGTTCTATTAAGTGAAATGATTTTATAGGGGGACAATTCCATGAATGTGTTCTACATGGGTAATAAGGTAATTGATTTTTATACAGTGGAATTTGGTTGTAATATATGAACAACCTTATTGCAAAACAACACTGGCTAGGGCAGCCATTGGTAAGAAACCTGTAAATTATCATGAATGGACAAATATACTTGAACATGTCTTTTTATGGAGATGTAGTACCTCTGATTTAACTGGTGTAGGAAGATTTAGTGTCAAAGCTTCTACCGATGCAAATTAGTGACACATCTGTAAATTAGAAAGATGACTAGGTGCATGAGAAGTTAAAGGGTTTGCTCACAGTCCGACAGCATGAATAGAGCAGAAGTCAGACCATGTCTTCTTAACTCCAAGGGTACCCCTCTACCCGCTGTGCCTGTGAGACATGCTTGACACAATTACAAAAATGTGCTATTTTTGTCACCATCTACATTTACTTCTACATTGATGTCAGACAGGAGTGAAGTGTGTACCTGATGGCCAGTTATACACACACACACACACACACACACACACACACACACACACATATATTTACAATTACCACATTTAAAGTGAAAATGTACTGTCACCTGTCAGCATACTCAAAGGAACTATTGTGATGCGTTACTGAGGATACGCCTACTTAGCTGACAACCCTTAGTCGCTACAGCTGAAAAAGTCACAATCACACAACCAAGCTGGTGATGAGGGACTCCCATTTAGGTGGACTGGTCCTTAGAGGACAGACACACAAGCATTCCAATTTGGAAGGCCCAGCTAAGACTTGCACTCCACTGGCAAAAGAATTGGAGGCCCTAGGTCACCTCCACATCACGGTGAGAGATCTGGTTAGGATTCCAGTACTATAGCTTGATAAGGGTGTATGAAATACATTTTCATACTTCTGACTAAATATCTCAACCTTCAAAGATCCACAAAATATCAAGATCACTTGGTATCCATAACTATCATACTTACATAACAGGATCAAACATATTTCGAATCTTTAAGCATGGCGTCAGACTATTTGGTGGTGAATTTCTTCGATCTAAATGAAATGCTAGAAAACACAAACAAATCAATTTTACTAGTATTTTGTAGTTTTACTTTATATAGACATGTATTTCATTTTTAAAAAATTAATGAGTCCCTCTGCTTCCACCATTTAAAAGGAAGCAAAAGTTGTCAAAGAAAGGATGTTACATACCACCTCTGATAATTTGATTAAGGTAGCTGATAACTTAGCAGCCTAACGTAGTAATTTAAAAAGCTCATTATTTGTCTAGGGGCTGAAAATTATAATAAAATTCAGTGGGCTTTTTTCTTTATGTACAATGAATTCTTGCTCATGGTTACTGATCCCCTAAATTTCCAATTGCATGGATGTTCAAGAAGCTTTAGGGTTCTCCAGACTTGTACAGTAATAAAAGTTTCTGCTTGGCTCTTAGATGATTCAAATTCTAGGCTTTCATAACTTCCTCAATTTCTGATGCTTTGGCTGAGAAGAAAGAACATATGCCCCATAAAGAATGGCACAACTCTTCTCCACCTAACCCAAAATTCTACTCTCAGTTCTATGGACTAAAGATTGGCCTAGAATGAGCTTTATTTACCAGGCCATCTTCAAAATTAAAAACTTTTACACACCTACTTGATATGTCTTTTCTTCCCAACTAGATGGCAAAGACCTTGCAGATGGAGACTTTTACCCTCCACAGGAGGAATCATTCAATTTCAGAGTCTTTAGAGCTGTCTTTTGGGGTAAAAGTTGTATTGTTTGTTAAATACTATAACATTCTGATGTATAATCAATCCACTTCTTTTCTAGCTTTATTCATTATAGGTATAATGGGTATTTTATCATTCCTTGGAAGAAATCAAGATTGTAATAATAACATACTCTTTACAACTTGAAAGCTTGGGAAAGGTTTCATTTTTTAAAGCGCCTAATCAAAAATTGCAATTGCCCTTTTCGGCACAGTGAGAAAAAAAAGTTTTACATGCTCTATTAAGTAGCATGATGCTACAAAAAAGAAAACTCATTTTAGGTATTAACAGTTATTATATAGTGGAGGAGTAGTATAGCTACAATTTAATGAGGAAGAGTCATATTCTACTCTTTGAGGCAGCTGGAAAAGAACAAAGATTTTAAAGTCAGGAATCTTCGGTGATATGGGGAAAGCTGTTTGACCGGTCTATTCATTTATTTACTCATCTGCAAAATGTAGGTGAAAACCTTTGTAAACTATAAAGTGGTGTGTGGCTGGGTGGGGTGTGTGTGTGTGTATGTGTGTTTTGTGTGTGTGTACCAGCTGTTAATATTACATCATTCTAACATTCTGATACAGTGGTACTAAAATAATTCAAATATCTGCAAAGGTAATATAGCTGTACGCATGTGGACATCATATTAAAGTAAGGGAAAGTCTGCTCTTTCATTATTTTACTTTGGTAAAAATCTATATAGTTAAGTCCCATATCAATCCCTCTGAGACAAATCTCACCAAGTATAAACAGAATTAACTAAAAATTCCTTTATGTTCTATATCTGGTAAATTCCAACAAGCCTTAGGGTACACTATATACAGTAAAGTTTAAAATCCACTTTGGACTCCACTGAAGAAAAGCATTGTGGTGCAGAGGAAAGAATAAGGGTTTTCAAGTCTATAGACCTGAGTGAGAATCCTAGCTCTGACCTGAAAAGCAACTTCTGGGCATCAGTTTCCTTTCCTGTCAAATGTGGATAATACTTACACTAAATGAATCACAGGGTTATTGCAAGAAAGTAATTTGTAAACCTAAAAGAAAATGTAAGCTATTTTTTTTAAACCACTGGAGGGTATTTAAGTGGAAGTACCAAGACAGGAAACTTAACACTTCCCTTGAAGCCTGCTTTACAGTGAGAATCTAGTTCATCAAACTTTTTGAAAAGCAGTATCACAATGATTTATTTTGTTAGGGGCCCAGTGTAACTAAACTCCAAGACTACCTTTTGCCACATGTGCAGAGAATTCCTCTCTTCCCTCCTGTCTTCATTAAAAAATTATGAACAGTATTATACTTTAACTGGGGTATAGGTAGGAATTTTAATGATGTTCTACACATTTTAGAGGCATCAGAACCTCCAAATAAAAAGAAATCTAGTTTTCAGAGTTTAGAAAAGCAAGTAAAAGTGATCATCTTTAAAAGTACCTTGGGAGCTTTGTATAAGCAATTTGAGGTCATTCCTCAAAATCTCATAGTTACCTTACTGCAAAAACTAATTATAAAACATTATACCAGGATTACATATCCATTAAAATCTGGCACTAAATCAAGTCTGATGAGTTTAAAGTTCTAGTTTTAATATACCCTTTTTACACTCACATTGGTATTTAAAAGAGGATTGCTATTCTACCCATTAATCCCTGGCAAAATCCAGACTATCTTTAGTTTATGGTGTTAAGTAAAGTAGCCTTTCACTTTACTTTGTAGGGATGATCAGTTGGAAAAAAAGACTGTGACTGGTTTTTAGTGTTTTGATTTTGTGTTCTCAATATAACTTTATTACCTTTTAGATGAATGTTGTTTTCAGTAATTAATGGTGAGTATGATTTTGTAGAACAAAGAACAAACTTACACACTCACCATTTTCTGATGTAGGACTTCCATCTCCACTGTGGATCAAGAGCTCCATTTTTCTGAGACACCCCTTTCCCTCCCACCCCAATCCCACCTCCTTTGTTTAGTTTGCTGGTGACATCATAATAACCTTTGAATCCTGCTACAAAGGACTAAGGCAAGTCCTTTTTGTTTTTGGTTTAAATAGCACATGGTTTTGTAAAGTTTTATTTTTAAATGTTATACCCCAACGGGTACAAAATAAAAACTTCACAGAACTGCGCAATATTGTAAGAAATAGAACTTACCTGACCTCTAGAGGTCGGCTTCATCAAAGAACAAAGGTGAGTGTGATGTTACCAGCAAAACTGCACAAAAGGGGCATCACAGCAAGCTGGAGCTAGCCATCTGTGGTGGGTCTGGACATCATGAACTTAAAAGGAAAAACAAATAGTAAATTTTCAGTTGAACGTGAGGGGGACTGTGTGAACTGTGAGGGGGACTTGGGTTTTCTATATGTTGTGTGAATCAAGAGGATTTCTTAGTGGGAGGCAAATGATAGGCCACAAGGACATGGAATATACAAAACTCCTGACATTTCCAACAAAATTAATCAGTTTTCCAGTGGTTCATTTTTCCTGCTGTAATAAGCAATAAACTCAGTTTTAAAAGAAAAGCTTTATTCTCTGTTCAAATTTAGGGGTGTTGCAAATATTCCCATACTTAGTTAACAAAAATGTGTCAGCATAAGATCAATTAAATCAAATAACAGTATCATACTTATGAAATTAATGTGTTGGTACTGGATGGGCAATAAGTTGTCTTAAGATGTGGAAACAGAATTCCATTAGAAAAGAGTCATTTAAATTCTCTGAAGGACCAAGATCTCTTTTGTAGGAATAATCTAACTTCAGTTGGTCCTTAGGAGATACAGACAAAAAGCTTAAGTAAAAATATGACTGGTATAGCGATAATCTCACCTCCCTGCAAGACACACCCAAATTTCAACTACCAAAAGAAAAAAAAACAAACTATGCATTTGGAAACTAGTCTCAAGTCTAAATTTAACAATTTAACAACAGAAGCTCTATTTCACCATTAACTGACAAGATGTCAGTTTCTGTAGTAATAATTTTAATTCTAATGATGCCCAACAAAACAAATAGTTCATTAGTAAAATAAGCATGATAAAAAGGACACACACATGACTCTAGGAAAGCAGTATGGTATAATGTACAGAATACAGGCACTCCAACCTTTTGAACTAACTCTGCAATAACTTCATTTTCTAATTTTGATAATCACTAACTCATTGGCTTCATTTTCATCATAAATAAACAAGACTTAACTAGGTTCAATGCTGTGAAGACAAAAGTTACTTATCTAATGAAGTAGACAGCAAAAAGCATTAGATATATACTATTTTATATAAAATAGTGTATTATAATACTTACTAATTATACCAAATTAACACTGATTATCAATAATATATTGATACTATGTCAGTTAATAGAGTATTAGCTATATTGGTATGACAATAGTTTTAGAATATTATATGAAATACTATGCAACATAGTATTTTATCCTTTCCAAATTTTTTTCAAATGTATTTTTTCATCAAAGCCTTCCAACAAGTCTGTAAGGCAGATAAGATTGCTATTATTAATCCCATTTTAAAATGGGGAAAAATACACTGATGTTAAATGGCTTGCTCAA
This sequence comes from Trichosurus vulpecula, assembly GCF_011100635.1. Classification (NCBI taxonomy): domain Eukaryota; kingdom Metazoa; phylum Chordata; class Mammalia; order Diprotodontia; family Phalangeridae; genus Trichosurus; species Trichosurus vulpecula. The sequence goes on from NC_050577.1 coordinate 255,293,332, forward strand.
AGTCACACTGCTAGTTGGTGGTGTAGTTGGATTAAAAAACATCAATTTCTAGATAAATGTACTGGTTCACTAATTTTTCCACTATAATATTCTCCCAACCTCAATAATTACTATGTTCAAAGATAATAGCTAATGACCTTGATGAGTAAATTAACTTTCATTACATGCTTCCAGACCAAACTGTCCAATCAACATTGTCCAGTGTTAAAATTATTCAATGCTTCTGTCATACAGCATCAGGACCTAATATATTCTTTAAATCCCTTAAGCATTCCAACTCCAAACAAACCAAGTAAAATCCAGTGGCTAAAAAATAATGGGATGGGAGGTGCTGTGATAAAATCTTATGGGTTCATATGGCTTTGCTGTAGATTTTTTTTCTGAGGGGAAAGGGATGAGAAAGAAAATGACTTTCAAAGAATCTGAGTGAAGCTTAGCCAAAAAGGGGTAGGGGGCTGAGTGGGTGCAGGGGGTATATAATTATTTTTTAAAGGACAGATTGGGTATGATGGCAAAAAGATATGAATCTGGGTACAAAAGATATACATGCAGATTCAAAGATAAAGATGATGTAGAAGGGAGGGCTGACTGGGGACAGGGCAACCAGAATATACGCCATCTTGGAGTGGGGGGGAGGGTGGAAATGGGGAGAAAATTTGTAACTCAAACTCTTGTGAAAATCAATGCTGAAAACTAAATATATTAAATAAAAAAAAGATGTTAATTATAGCTGACGTTTATATAGTGCTAACCAGCCTAGGCAGTGATAGAACAAAGATGTCATACCCACTTTACAGAGCTCACACAGTTTGCTCGGAGTCGCAAAACTAGCAAGAGAAAACAGGATTTGAATTCAGGTGTCCTGACTCCAAGAGAAGTCCTCCTTCCACTGTACAACACTGCATTCTTTCTTCTCTATTAAGAATTTTGTCTATCAATGATCTATTTGAAATGTGATGGGACCTGCTTTTACACAATTTGAATTCCTTTTTAGAGCAAAATGTCATCTAGGTCTGCCCAAAGGATCATGGATTTATAGAAGGAATGAACATTAGAGGTCATCTAACTCCTCATTTTACAGATAAGGAAACTGAGGAACAGAAAGGGTAAAGTGACTTCAAACAGTTGTTCCCCTGTGACTTGAATCTTTGACAGAACTAAAATTAAAGGTTACTTAAAGGGCTGCATACCTTGTCCTTGCCAAACTTTAGAAGGTACCACTAAAATTTTGTCACGGGATGCTGCCGGCTGTATCCACCTCCAAACCAGAAAATCTACACCACCTATTCTTCGTGTCTCTGTACGAACTCTAGATTCATCTGCTGCCAGGAAGTCAACAGCTCTATCCCAGACTTTCTTCATTTTTTTCCTAAAATGGAGACCAAATAAAGTTAAACTCCCATAGCTTGATTCATTGTGTATCTATTAAAATGAAATATGCTGTATCATCTTTTATTCCCAATAAGAGATCAGGTGGCATTTCTACTTAAAATTAAAAAAAAAAAAGATTTATAGTTTGGCTTGTGAAACTGTATTACCTGATTGTCCACTTGTTTGTCACCCCCCCCCCCAAAGAAAGTTACCCCATCCTATTTACTATTCTTCTGTCATACAACTTTGGATCCCAAGAGTTTTCTTTCTACCTGTCAGGGGTTCTCAGGCTCCAACACAAAATAAAATGAAATTAGAAACAGAGAGGAACAGTAATAGAAGTAACATGCAAAAGAATGAGGACCACAGAACAGTCTAAAATAAGAGGAGGGTAGAGCGATGAACAACAAACTATGAGGGCCCAAAAGGAGGCAGACACCAAAAGTACAGGCAAGGCTCAATGACTCTGGACACACTACTTTAAAATCACCTGCATTTTAATTTTCTTCAGCCATGTTTTGAACATACCTGTCTGGAGGTGGTATTAAAGAATCTCGAACATGTGGAATAGGCATGTATGGCTGTAAATCTTTATTTTCTTGGCAAGCGTCATTATGACTTCGCAACACATCTGAAAATACAATAAGGTGCTGTCATACTTTATGGCTGCATTAGTTACTCAAAAGGTCTTAACATATTTTTATTTTTAAATAACTACTTATCAAAATGCTGCTTGAGAAGCACATCTTAGAATTTTTAAAATTACACACCTATAATCTTTATCACCATATCATACATCTGCCTTGTTTCTTCTTCTTCTTTCGTCCAGTGATATTTCACGTAATGCAGAACTACACAGGCCATAACTACACCTGAAATATTTTAAAATGTGCTTTTAAATTTATGCTTGGTTGCATCTTAAAAACGTTTTAATCTTAAAATTTATTAGAAAGCTAGTTTTCCAAGCTTAGTATTTATAAAGTCAACAATGAATGAGGATTCAAAGGCAAAGCATTACTTTAACACTAATTAAAACAGCACTAAAAATAACATTATTTAAAGAAATTTCCAGACTCTTCTTAAATGGTTTCTTAAGAAAGCACTCTTCCATTACTTTAACATTTATTCATTTATATTTAGCCTAATTTTAAAATCTAAAATAACATGACAATGTTTTATTTCCTTTATGAGTTCAAAATAATTAATTACTGCAAAAGGATGAATCTAAACATATCTAAACAATCTCCTCAAACAATTAAAGTACATGATTTTAGGAAAATGAAACTTTTGGAAGGGCTGGAAAGAAAAAGGAAATGAGTGAAACTGCCTTCTAATAAAAGTTTCACCATTAAACATAAATTCAACATTTTACCAAATTCAGTGTTCTTCATAAATACACAAAGTATTTCAAAGCAAATGAATAATTTAAAAATCACATTTTTTCATATTTTCTCTAACACCATTTTCCCCCGTAAAACTTTTCAATGAGAAAAGACAAAAAGTCTGTTTAAAAAAAAAAAAGTCTCACCTCTACTGGCACCCTCCCAACCCATAGGGTTCCCTTGAAATCCAATTTAATATTTTTCATGAAAGTTCCCTGGCACATAATTAGCACGGTGTACTGGAGTATTGGACTGGGAACAAGGAAGACTCTGGGCAAGTCATTTAACATCTCTCAGTCTCAGTTTCCTGGACTGTAAAATGGGAACACATCCACTCCATGAAATAATATGGCTAAAGCACTCTGCAAACCACATGGTGAAGCATGTGAGTATTAGCTATTATTTTAAACAATGGCAAAAATCCTTAACTTAAATATTGAATAAATTAATACACATACTCCACAGACTGCCTTCTCGTCTTCACCCTCATTACTACATGATACAAACTGTGACCATACTAGCACAGCCACTTACCGAAGCACAACAACAACAATAAGCACAACAACAATAATCTGTGAGTCACAGTAATAAATGCACGTCGAAAGCGACACCAGAAAGACATCTGAGGTCGGGTAGATTGCAAGAATTGCACATCAGTTATGTTTGTCAAATCTTCACTCGAGCCATTACCAATACACCTGTTTAAAAATAATGAAGGGGGAGTTTACAACCTAAGCCATTTTCTAAGTTATAAAGGAAACAAAATAAAAAGATTAAATAATTAAATATTTTTAAATTAAATTGAATATTAAATAAATAAAAAATTTTAAATTTACCTTATGCCAACATCCTTTCCATTTTCTAAAATCCATTGCAAAGACGTGTTAAATACATCTTCATATTCAGGACCTAAATCCTATCCAGAAAAAAACACATAAAAAAAAAAACCCAGATTCCTCAGTAAATCAAATTAAGTTATCATAACAAAAATTAATAGACCATTAAGAATAAAGCTAGTAAGTGAAATTTCTCAACTTGAGACTTGCAAGCTCAATGATCATCTATTCCCATACACAGGAAAATCATCACTATAATACACCCCAAAAATGGTTATCAAAACATCTGAAGACCTCCAAGGAAGGGGAATCTATCTATAGAAGTAGCTATTTCATTTTTGGACAGCTCTGATTATTAGGAAGTTTTTCCTGGTATTAGTCTAAAATGGTTTTGTTTTGGTTCTTTTTGCAATTTCCTATCCAACATGAGCACGGCCTCCAAGCACTTGAAGATAGCTATCACGAGTCTCCCCCCTCACTTGCCTCTGGTGCCATCTCTAGGCTAAAAGTGTGCAGTTCCTTCAGCTGATCTTTATATAACATGGCCCTTCACTACCTTAGTTAGTGGTTCTTCTCTGGATATTCTCTAGCTGATCAATGTCTTCTTAAACTATGGTGGTCAGAAATAAAGACAATAATGCATTTGAGCTCTGATGAGCATGCAAAGGAAACATTTTCCCTCTCCTATTCCTGAAAACTATGCCTCTCCTAATGAAGCTCAAGATTTCACTAGCATTTTTGGCTACAACACCATTTATTCCTGCTTAGCTGATCGTCCACTAAAAGACCCAGATCTTGTTAAAGAATAAGTGCTATCCTTCCATCTTCCACTTTATACTTGTTAAGTTGATGATTTGTTACTGAGTGTAAGTCTTCCCATTTGTCATTAAGGAATTTCATCTCATTAGATCCAAACTCATGCTCACTCAAAATCCTTTTGGATCCTATCACACAGTACATGAGTTATTCTTGCCAACTCTGTGTCATCTGCAGATATGATGAGCGTGCCCTCCAAGTCTTGATCTAAATCAATGATAAAAATGTGGAACAGCACAGGGCCAACCACAAACAGCTATCTGAGGTCCCCACTGCACTTCTTATATACTAACACTGAACCAATAAAACACCTGGAGTCTAGGAATCCAAACAGATTTTCAATCCATCTGATTGTATTCCTGTCTAATACTTATCTTTCTACCTTCTGCACAAGGTTAAAATGAGACATTTAACAAAAGCTTTGTAAAATCATGCTCAACAATAATTACATTACCCTTACCTCCTAAGTAAAAAAGCAAACGAGGTTAAGTCTGGAACGACCTGTTCTTGATGAAGCCCAGCTACTGCTGCTGCTTCTAGATGCATCTCATTAATGATGTTGATAACAGCTTTTCTAGGAATCAAAGCCAAGCCTGTTGTTTTCCAGCCCCATGCCCTGCCCCCCCCCCACCTGACCAAATCAGAACATTTGCCTTCTTCCAATCTTATAGCACCTCTCTTATTCCTAGGGATCTTTCAAATGTTACTGACAATGGCTCAGCAAAAACATCTGCCACATCTTTCTGGACTCAAAGAAGTGATTCATCTGGATCAAGTGATTGGTTAGGTATTCCCTTATTTATCTTAAGTATCAGTGCCATCATTTCTGGTCCCTCTCCTTTGCAGAGAAATCAGAACATCAGAAGTGACATGAGAACTGAGCAGCTATGCATTCTCTACGTTGTCTACTATCATATGCCCATCTGTGCAAAGGTCCCACATCCCTTCTCCGGTCCCTTTTTCTTCAACATAGCCATCCAACACACACACACATGCACACACACGCACACGCACACAGAGTTTGTTGTCCTCAGCCCTTCTCTCTAGTATCGGTCCACCCTGAACTAGTGCTACTGACATCAAGTTTGTAAGACTACAACATGTTTTTAAGGGCAGCTAGGTAGCACAGGGGATAGCGTGCCAGTGCCTGGAAGCGAGAAAACCTGAGTTCAAACTTGGCCTCAGACACACTTACTGACCATTTTGTAGCAACAATGTTATTTGCAGCTACTGTTGCTATGTAAAGCCAGTAACACCAGCACATAGGAAGGCTGCTAGCACATGTTCTTTGATCTGCTTTTCTAAGGAAAGCAACTTAAAGGGGTTTACAATTTCACTTTAAACAAACATACATATATCATTCACTTAGTTTGGGGGAAAAGTCAGCAACCTGAACTTCAGAGCAAATACAAATTACAAGTAGAAATTATAAACAGAGCAAAATAATACAAATCAACAGACAGGCTTCTGTCTGACCATAGCAATATATACACAGTTATCAGAGAGAGTGAAGCACCAACATCTGGGTTTTCAAAGCTGGGGGCGGGGAGCACCTCCTTAACAGCTACCCAGAGTCTCCAACACTCTTCCAATGAGTGTGCCCCCAAAGCAAAATGCCAGCCTCAGAGCATATATACCCTATTTAGGACCCTGGGGCTTAGTGCCTACTTAGCAAAAAGGCGTAGACCTAATGTTTAGCATCTACTTAGCAAAAGGGTTTGGGAAAGATCTTTAATCACTAACACTACATCATATATATTATTTCCAATCAGTGATTCTTGATTCAAACAAAGGCAAGACTCAAAGGCACTTGACTGCCTTAGGGCTAAGAAGCACTCCAAAACAAAAGACAAAAAAAGCCCCACCCTGCTTGCCATTGTACCATGTGACCCTGGGCTTAAACCCCATTTGCTTGAGTTTCCTCATCTATAAAATGAGCTAGAGAAGGAAACAGCAAACCATTCCCATATCTTTGTCAAGAAAACCCCAAACGGAGTCACAGATTGGACAACACTGAAACGACTGAACAAACAACCACAAAGAACATGTTTTTATATTCATTCTCTGATACCTGGCCTTGCGGCCATCTCCTGTACATTTCTTTTAAAAATAAGTTAGTTGGTGACATTCTATGCATCCAAATTGGTCTTTTCAAACAAATATAATTTTTGTTCTTCACTGGAATTGTTTCCCTTTATACTCTCACATATCGCCCATCTCTCCTGGGCTGACTTCCCCTGAAGTATTTTTACTTCATGGGGACTTACCCATGTTTACATGTTTTCCAATATCTAAACCATGTGTCAGACTATGGCTAGACTTCCCCTCCTTTATCACAGAATGTAGGAAATGGTGGTCACTTCCCTCCAGAGTTTCTACCACTTTCACCCCAGAAACCAGTTTGAAATAAATATATGCACATATATTCGGGTCTAATTCTCACTACCAGAAAGTTTGAAATAAATATATGCACATATTTTTTTTTTACATATTGACACCATTTTTACTTGCTATAAACCACTGAGCTATTGGGAACAAGACTTAGAAGACAACTACTACTTCCATAGATTTTTCAAGGAAAAGACACATTTGGAAAAGGTTCTATTTCAGCAATGATTCGAGAAATATACATGCTTTTGTGTAGCCTTAATGTGACTTGAAGATGTGGATGGCATCAACCTGGAAAAACTTTGTAAGAGTGTGTGTATTTTCTTGAGTGAACTGAAGTATTTCTGGGAGCAAAAAGGTAATCATTTTACAACTACAGCACCAGTAAACCAAACTATTCAACTGGAATGTAAATTTATTCAACTTTATGCATTCAAAGTTGATAGACCATTTCTTTACTTTCTCATCTACAACATTTTAGGAAGCATGATTTTTTTTTCTCCTCACTTATTCTTCCAAACATTGCTTTAAAGAAGGAAAATGTGTCTTCTTTAGATAAACTTTTATTGACTTAACTTTGTTGTGAGAGTTTGGAGTGCATCTATAGCTAATCGATTTACTGGATGAGGTGAATTTCTGTAAACCCAGGGAATCTTACGGTTAGGGGTGCAAATGGCTCTGTTTTTTTGTTTTTGTCACTTTTAAAAACTGAGTAGTTTTGTTCATGAGAAGCACTACTTCAGTTGGGATATTATCAGTTAAACGCCCAAGTCAAAAAGTGAGCTACAGTTTTTTGTAGCTCAACGGTTATGTCAATAAAGTTTACTGAAATCTCTGTAATATACTGAAGTATTAATGGAGTGAAGGTTTTTTAGAAAATGGAGATGAGAAAAATCTCAGTGAATTGGCTTGGATTCCTAAGCCAATTCCCAAGACCCAAAAAAGAATTTCCCCTTGTAGGTTCATCTGCCATGTGGAGAATGAAATCAATACTTAGGCAAATGCCTATTAATTAGCTGTTCTGCTTTTGACAGCACTCCAGCATACATCTGGATAACCGAAGTCCCTCAACAGTACTATAAAGTCTCTATGCCAGGCTTGTGATCGCTTTCCTAAACTCCTCATCCATTCTTTATGGCAATGACAAAATCACATCTGTTTCTCTCTTCCCTGAGCATCACCCAAATACTATTCTTTATGCTTTCCACCTGCTCCCTGGATTTCCTCACAGGAGTAAGTATATACAATGCTACACCTCTGACTTACCAACACCATGTTTCTTTTGAATAAGGTATATCCATCCAGTCATGTCAACTGTTTCATCCCACCAGGTGTTAGTGGTAACTCTAAGGTCAACTATGCCTATGTACTAGGATACTACATCAGGATCTATAGTTCTTTTATACTGAATAAACTTTGGGCATTTGTATATATAGATAGTTGACGCCATGGATGTTACTGACTCTTTTCTTGGATTTTGTCTCACCTGCTATTCTTCCTTCCCTGCAGCTACTAACTTGGAGATAACACAATCTTCTCCATGTCTCATCCTATTTAAAACCCTTTTGAACAGACTTGCAAAATATTCTTACCAGGTGTACTTCATCTCTGGTCAAGAACCATTCATCCCAATGCCTAAGCCAAGCCTAATACCATTCTGACACCACCTTTTTGGCTATCACTTCCCAATTTAATTCTTCTCTTCTGCACTCATTTCCCTTAATAGGTAACAGTGAAGTAAACACATCTTCTGTATCTTGCCCAAGAATTCTTAATTGTTGGCAATATTTTTTAGGTTCTTACTAGAAGTGTCATGTGTACCCAGGTGAATCAGGAGAAGCGGGTAGCTAATAACTCTTGATAAAGCTTGGAAGGTTCTCTGTTATGTCTTAAATGCATCCTTCCAAGAAGATAACAGACCTCTAGATTATTATCAGGACCACAAATAGCTGCTTGAGCCAAGTCATTTCCCCTACAACTACCACTATTACCACTACAACAAGAACAACAACATTTCTTCTCTTCTTCCTCTGACCCTTCCTGGATGATCTCTCACCTGACAGCATCTGTAGCTCTACTACTTCTTTGATAGATGAATAACTTCTTCCTCAAAACATCTAGCATTCTCTTCAAGAAGGCTTTCAAATTTGTTTTTAAATTCTAATTGTATAGTTGGCCTTTTCCTTCCCTTTATCCTCTGTTACACACTTTCCATTCTTCACCTCCCTAACAACAGTCATGTCTCCACTCTCTTACTTCAGAACCTCCTTCCCCTTGGTCCCCCTTAAAAGTCCCTATTCTGTTTTGTTCAGGAGTATTTCATTCTCCTTTACAACCTGCAGTGTGGAGACATGAATCCTTTTCATCTTTTTTTTTTCCAGGAAGCAGATGTATCAGCCTACACTTGGAACACAGATTTCTGTAGTAGAAATCTCGACCTCTCCACCACACCCCTCTTCATCCCTAAAGATTACATTAGCCTTAGAACTCAAACCTTGAAATTTCCTTCTGCCCTTGGGACCCCTCCCTCAGATTAGGGAGTGAAGGGCTCCTACCAGAACCTCCACTGAAGGAAGGTGCCCAGATTGCCACCTCTTCATCTCCCACTAGGCTGTACACTCCTCTGGACTGCTCCATCACAGCCCTATACTAACTTCGCCCTTTCCATTTTCTTTTTCAGCTTCCTTTTGCGTACTGTCTTCCCTATTATAAGCTCCTTGAGGGCAGACACTGTCTATCTTTTTGTATTTGTATCCCCACCACATCATGAATAAACCCTCTACAAAGGATAGGGATTACAGAGATACAAAGCCATGGATAGATGGTACAAGTACAGACACTTGATAGAGTAACAAAAACTGTTACACAGAAAAAAAGCATGTTGACTGGCAGATATACGATCATATACTTGATGCAAGTCACTCTACAATTTCCTCTATTCTCCACAGTATTAAATGTTTTGTTTGTTTCTTTGAACTATCTGTGGATGTTACATTTCAATCCTAAAACAGTACTTTCCATTCTACCACAATATAAAGGCTTTTGCAAATGTGGTGGGGAAGAACCAGAATTACTTCTTCTCCATCTAATGCACAGCTAATTTTGCACATCATCATTTTTGCAGGTACCTCCACCAAGCCAACATGACTTAAATTTTTTTCAAGAAAAGGTAAACTACACTAAAGTCTGTGAATTAACCAAATTATTGTTAAATCAATACTTCCAGAAGTAGCATTTTCAAATTACTATAGCTAAAAATAAAAGGAACTCATGTTTAGTTTCTCTCTGTACTCAGTTACAGAAAAAAAGATGCTCTAAAATCAGAGAACAAAAGGAATATTGGCTTTTTTTTTTTTTCAGCAAAAAAGTATAGGGACAAATACAAGAAGTTTTATGCAGGGTTACTTTTGCATTTTTTAAAACCAGACCAACAGAACAGGTTACTAGGGGCCAGTTACAAAAATATGATGACTTCAATATTAAGTGTTCGACAATGTGATATTATTTTCAAAATAACAGGGTTATCTAAATTTGCCTTAATACTTTATTTTTCTGTGATTTTTTGCAAACATTACGTAATAAACTACATCTTTCAAGGTAAACTCAAAATGAACCTACATCATTTGGTCTTTTATGTGGAGATAACTTTGAAGGTATCTGATCACTTAATTAAAGAATCTTCCATAAATTCTAAATTTTATATACTAAGTTTACTTATAACAAGGAATATCAAAATGCACTTAATATATCAAATGAAGTGACTCAATTTAATGATAGAAGAAAATTTCATCGAGCTATAAATGCCATCAGTGTATCCTTAAATTTTATTTTCAAAACTGTCTATTATGTAGAGGTGGTGAGCTATATCAGGGCTGTCCAAAATGCAGCCCAGAGTGTTATTTATGCAGCCCACCTACAAGCATAGAAATTTACATAAATGCTTTAATAAACAAAGCCGAGCTATAGCAGAGCTCTCACTAAAATGGCAATATATATTGCCTATTGTTTCAATAAAAACCTAAGGTTGGACAGCCCTGAGCTGTATGATTAGAAAACAAGAAGATATAGGGGGAAGGGCTAGATGCTTGTAAAGCCATAAGAGGAAGGAAAATATTTTCTACTTTCTAGCAACACTGTAGAGCCTCACAATTTTCATTTCATTGATAGAGAAATGCCACTAGCAGTTGCAGGGATCAGGAAGGGCTTCATGTATAAGAAAGTGCTTAAGCTGTGCCTTAAAGTTAGAGAGTGATTATGAGACAAGGTTTAAGAGGAAATGCCTTCCAGGCTTGGAGGAAAGTCAGCACAAGGTACAGACAGGAAATGGAATAGAGTACGTGAGGAATAGAGAGAAAGCTAGGCTAGATCACAGAGTGTGGAAGCAGGAGTAGCATCTAGTATGCTGCAAAAGACAGGCTGGGACAAGGTTGTAAGGGGCTTAAAGGCTAAACGGAGTTTGTATTTTATCTTAGAGGTTCCCTACGAGAAACTCTTAGAGTAGAGAAAGGAAGTAATAGCATCGGTCAGAGGCTGCTAGATGGGGCGCAGTAGACAGAGTGCCAGGTCTGGAGTCAGGAAGACTTAAGTTCAAATCCTTGACCCCAGGCAAGTCACTTGTCTGCCTCAGTTTCCTTATTTTTTAAATGGGGATAATAATAACACAAACTTCCCAGAATTGCTGTGAGGATATAATGAGATAATATGTATAAAGCACCTTGCAAACATTAAAATGCTACATAATTACTAGTGATTGTTATTATTTGTGCATAACGAAAATCACTTTGGCAGACGAGTGTAGGATAAAAAGCAAGAGTTGGCAATAGGTAAGTAAGGGCTTGGATTGGTTTTTGCGCTTAAAAAAATACTTGTCATTGATACATTTTGTTCTTATATCACTATCACAGAGGGAGGAATCCTTGCCCTCAACAGTGATCCCTTTCCTGTAAAGAATAAAAACAAATAAAACATGATGCAATGCCCTCAGCTGGCAAGGTAAATCACAGTATTTACTAGTGGGCCCCCTGCCTCAAGGAAGTAGGCACATTCAATATGCAGACTGGATCTAGGGATAACAACTGGCGAGCAGGGGCTATACCTGGTCTCCGTGAAATACTAAGGTATTCAGAGTTGGGTTATCCAGTGTATTTGGACAAACCCTTTACAAAGGACAAGGATTACACAGGATACACAGCCATGGATAGATGGTACAAGTACAGAGACTTGTTGGAGTAACAAAACTCACACAGAAAAAAAGCATTCTTTGAATGCTGTATAATTATAACAATCAAATTTAATTCCAGAGAGTACTTAAGAAAATGAAACTTCCCCCTTCTCAGAGAAGGGAAGAGAAAGGGAAGGGGTGGGGGGCAGCACCACAAGACCCTTCTTGGTGTAGAATACTGTATATACTGTGTTGGGTATGATTAATGTGTTGTTTGGTTTTGTTTAATTTTTTTAATTGTTATAAGGGATGGCTCACCAGGCAGGCGAGAGAGTGGGGATATAGTCTGAAATGAAGGCAATGTAAAAATAAAACGGACTGACAAAATAAGATGAAGAAAAATGCATTCTATTTTTAGAATGTTAGGAAAAATTGAATTGTCTTAAAATCTTAGGAGGTTTTATTATAAACCCTAATTTTGGTTTCATAGTGCTGTATCTGTTACATAAACTTTGCTTTGGTTAGGTATAAGCAACTCCACTGTCGACTTATTTGGACCAACTAAGATGTCTTATTTTATGAGAAGAAAAGAAAAAGAGGATAAAAGACAAAATAAGGGTGAGGAGAGGAGGGAGGGAATCCAGTTGTTGGCAATTCAGAGAACAGCTAATCCACAAGCTGGTGACAGTTAATGGCATCTTACAAAGACTCAATAAATACAATTATAATAAATATCTTACTCCAAAATGGTTGTTGCCTTCACTTCCTCTTCTCTCACTCAGTACTTTGTAGTCTAGCTTCCGACCTCATCACTTAACTGAAACTGCTCTCTCCAAATGAACCAAGAAGCTCTTAAAAGTGCTGCATCTGGTAGTCTTAGTCTTTATCCTTCTTAACCTGTTACGTGACACTGTTGAGCCTCGTCCCCACTAAATGCTCTCTCCTCATTCTCCACACCTCCTCCATATCCTATACTGACTCATCATCTATATCACGCCCTCTACCATGCCCTGTAGATGTGTGTACCAAGAACCCTGGGGTACCAAGGTTCTGTTCTAGGCCCTCTTCTCAGGCCCCACATTCTCTCAGTAAACTCATCATCTCCACGGCTCCAATTAGCAACTCTATGCAGATAACTCACTGCTCTACATATCTTGCCCCAACACTCCTGAGCTTCAGTCCAGCATGTTCCAAAGACATTTAAAACACAACATATCTAAAACTGAACTCATAATCTTTCCTCAAAACCCTCCCTTCTTCCAAACCTCTCTCAGGTTTGTAACCTAAGCATTATCTCAAACTCTGTACTCTGCCTCAACCCACATATCCATTGTGGTGGTAAATCTTGTTATTTCTACTTCAATATCTTTGACATCCAATCCATTCTCCCTACTCACAGAGCTACCACCTGAGTTCAGGCTCTTATCATTTCTTACCTACATTACTGCAACACCCTCCTAATTGGTCTCCCCACCTCAGGACCTTCCTCTACTTCTGTGCATCCTCCCCACTGGGGCCAAGGTGATTTCATACATGCAGACTTGACCATACCACATAAGTGCATTCCTATTGCCTCCAGGTTCAAACACAAACCTCTCTGTCCAGCTTTTAAAGTCCTTTACAATCTGGTTCATCCCAACCTATCTTTCTGGCCTCACCAGACAGTTCCCTCCCTCCTACACTCTGCAATCTAGCCAAATGGGTTTTTTTCTGTTTCTCATACTTCTCTGCCTTTGCATAAAATACATTATACATAAAATACTAATTTTCAAAGACTTGGAATAAAATTAAATTTGTTGTTGCTCAGTTGTTTCAGTCATGTCTGACTCTTGGGGTTTTCTTGGCAGAGATATTGGAGCGATTTGCTATTTCCTTTTCCAGCTCATTTTACAGATCAGAACTGAGGAAAACAGGGTTAAGCAAATTCCCCAAGGTCACACAGCTAGTGCTACTCTGAAGCCAATTTAACCTGTCTTATTGAGTTGCTAGATTTTGCAGACACACTGGAACCAGAATGTACAGGAGGCCCTTGAGTCAAAGATAAAGTCCCCATCTGGGCTGACAAAATTTGTTATTTGCACCTTTAGCTGGATTCTCAGTGTGTCCCTGAGGTCAAACCACTAGTAAGTGTCTGAGACTAGATTTGAACTCAGGAAGGTAAGTCTTCCTGATTCCAGGCCCAGCATTCTATTCACTGTGCTACCTAGCTGCTCCTGTGACATCATGACACAAAAATTATCTGGCATATCCAACTTGACACAGATGAGGACACTCTCAGGAGAGGTAAGTGACTTGTCCATGCTCATTCATATAACTAAGTTTGACTCTAAGTTCTGGTCTCTTTCTGCTATACTGCACTATCTTAGTACAACCAAGAGGCTGCCTTTAAAACATCTGGTCCTGCTCTAATGACTCACTGTGGTTCCCAAAATCTCTGCCAGATTTGTGAGCTGTGGCAGCAGGCTCCACCAATTTGGAAAAGCTTCAAATTTGGGCCTAGTGACACTATATGTCTGCTGTCTAAAAACAAGCCTAGCTAAAGTTCAGGGAGGCTCAATCACCATACATCACCACACTTCAGGTTACAAATTTTTTGGCCACACTAATTATCCAAAATAAGTCATAGGGAGGCTGCCATCTTGGTGGGTGAAAGAATTATTCACACCACTAAAACTGAAAAAATTCAACAAGATAAAAATTTAAGATTATTAGAAGAAGTCAAACTCTGAGTAACAAAAAACTAATGAAGGTCCTTGAAAATAGGTATTGAAATATACCCTAAGCCCCTTCTCATTTTAGAGAGTTAAGTTATATACAATGAAGATGTGGTCACCGTGTTATGTGTTTTTGCCTTTTATTTCCCCACAAAAGGCTTCAATTTAAGAAAGGATTTCCCCTCTACATGTAAATATAGTAATATTAATAAAATATATTTTAAAGAAAAAAATAAGTATAGCACATTAAAGATCTGGTTACTTGAATAAAAAGCAATCTGTAGTATACAGGTACTCCTAGACATCTACAAAAAGCTTACTAGAATAGCCAGAAGTAGGTTATTTCAGGAGATTAAAAAAAAATCACGTTCCATTTTCTTCTCACACGTAGCTTCAAGGGGCATATTCCCAATGGCATTACATTTCCTTGTCACTGTAACTGCTGGGGAAGATGGTTAAGGATGGTAAATCATCTGAGAGAGAGAGAGACAGAGAGTATGTATTTTGAGGTTGTGGTGGCCTGGGCAGGAATCTGAATGACAGATACCAGGCTAATTAAAATACTTGCTTCCCACCTTCCCAAGGTTTCCTCAGCAATGCCTAGTCACCAAGACTCATCCTTAGTCTCTCTTCAGCAGCAGCTGTGACAGGTGAATAGAATTTTAGCACTTCCATGTTTCCCTCTGACTGCTTGACAATACATTTTCCCATAAAAACATTTTGTAAGGATGGTAAAGTTCCCAGTCTAACACATAAAAAGTCTATTTATTCCATAATTCAGCTAATATAGCATACACACCACAGTTTAGTTTTCTACTATTTTTCATGACAAATGTACTATACTGAAGTTATGTTACGGGTTTAAAAACGTTTGAAGGCTAGCTTGGGTACTTAACCACAACTCATTTTCTATGGAAAAATGCAGATTCCAGAACAATCAAATTACAAAATGAATGTTTGGGACACTTGCTTTTACATTAGGGAAGCCTGTATTTCAAACAAAATATATGTAACACTAAAAAGGTCCACTAGAGGGACCACAACCCTTCACACATAAAAATGAATCTAAGTATAAATGTTTTATAAGAAAAAATAAATAGTATAAACAATCTGAAAAAATGTGAATGTCTTCTGAAGTAGAAAGATACAGAAGGAAGGATAAAAGTGAAGAGTATGAAGTGCGCATACAAACACATACAAATACACACACACCAGACACAAGTGATTCAATTCATGGACATGATTAGGCTGCAGCGCAGAGCACATCAGTCTACACCAGGGGTGGGGAACCTGCATCCTTGAGGCCACATGTGGCCCTCCAGGTCCTCAAGTGCAGCCCTTTGACTGAATCCAAACTTCACAGAACAAATTCTTTTATTAAGGGGACTCTGCACAATACATACAATGCAACTGTTATTAAAAAGAAAAAGCAGTCTGTAAAAGAAGTCTAGACTTGGCATCACAGGATCTAGAATCATATTCCATCTCTGCTACTCACCTTGGGCAAGTCATTAACCACTCTGAACCTCAGTTTCCTCATCTATAATTTGAGGGAGCTAGAACAGAAGATCTCTAAAATTCCTTCTAGTCCTAGAGCTTATATGGCTTATAAGGCAGTTCTTCGAATGAATAAAAGCAGCCTACCAGGGCCACAAAATACCTCAGAGAGCTTAAAATGATGTTCCAAACTGAAAAGGTTTAAATATACTCTAACAGAATTCTAAGTATGAGGGTACCGACTGTTTCAACTACTACCAAGTTTCAAAAAACATTCAATTATTTTCTAGAATTGTAAGACTGAGAGCTGAAAGGGACCTGAGAAATCTTTTAGTCTACATCTCTTTATTTTATAGATGAAGAAACTGACGGTTTACAATGTTCAATGACTTGCCCAAGGTCAATGTGGTCAGTAAACAGCAGAGCTGGGACTTGAACTTAGGTCTTTAAATCCAGACAAAACATTCATGAATAAGTGGGGGGTCCTATGAACACTTGAATACATTTATTCTTCAGGAAATAAATGACTCTAGTATGTCCATCTGTTATAAAAATTATGTATCAATATCTATTGAACTAAAATAAATTTCTCTAACTATAAAGTTATTATGGGCAAAATATATGTGAATATTTTGTATTTTTGTGTATTTGGTCTTTCTTGACAGCAGGGACATGCTATCAATTTATTATTTTCTGTTATTTTCTCCTCTGCCTCAAAGTGCCTGGCCCATAGAAGCTTTAGCTAAATTAGTGAAGGAAGCCATGAAAATATTTTGAAAACTGAGGTTAATCCTATTTTCCAAATATCTGCAAGTAAGAAGTTTTAATGATTCATTAAGATGCATTCAGTTCAATAGTTTTAAAAGTACCAACACTGAAGGTAGTCAGAATGTAATGTTGGAAATTCTTACAACAGTTAAATATAAAAAAGGAAGGAATGGGACAATTCTGATGTTATGGTCTAGGACCAAGACAGTCAGGTCAACCCATCTCACACCATGTCATTAGAATCCCTACTGTAATGTCGAATCAACTGTCTGAGATGCAAAAAATCACATTGTCAGTGAAGATTCAAGCTTAGTTCATGTTATTTCACCTAATATCTTGTTTATATAGAATCAAATTAAGGACAGTAATTAAGGAGAGCCTGTGGTCAATAATGGAAGGAATATCTTCAGAGTAACCAAATTCACTTGTTTAGCTTAAATATAAATATGTTCAATACACAAAAATATGAAATCAAAGACTTTTGAGTTGGAAGGGATAAAAATCACTAAGTCCTTAGCATCTCTAGCAGTATTACAACTAGTGACTACCCTACAGAGGGTAGGAATAAGAACTGACCATATGATTTCACTGTTTTAAGGAGCTCCCAGTTAAGAAAACTATCTCCCTACCAATGCAGATCTGGATCTTCAACAATTTATAAGCTTACAGTAGACAAGAGCCCTGAAAAGCAAAGTCAACTGCCCAGGGTCCCATAAGTAGGATACATGAACCCAGGTCTTCCACTCTGAGGCTAGTTCTTAATTAACTTTGCCTAATTGATTCCTGTTACATATATGGAAGAAGAGAAAGGGAGAGGAAACAGAAAAAAAGCAGTTGGAATGTGAAAGGAGAAAAAGGAAAAGAATGAAGAATAAAAAGCATATCTGGTATGGAGTAAGAGAAACCAACACTGACTTCAGGTTTGATCAAGCTGCCTCTTGTTCTAACTTCTACCCTTAAAAAAATCAAAACCAAACCTCAGCAGTAAGTCCTTATTTTTTTTCCCAAAGAAATAGGTTTCTAAAAAGGTAAATTAATAATGCAATGAATATTACAATTAGGTATAGTAACATCTCAGTTAACCAGTGTACTGACAGAAAACTTTCCAATTAACATTTATAAAGCGAACCACCAGAAGAATGGAAGTCTCAAATTCTCTTTCAGGTATATACATAGAGATTACATTTGCTGATTCTCCAGTCACAAATATATTTTTACAAATAACACATTAAGTAAGCACAAATCTTGATTCTAATAACCAAATTAATCAAATTCTCAACGTTAATAACAAAAAAATTATGAGATTTTTTTTTAAAAAAGAAGTTACAGTTGTTGCATAACATTTCGGCTAAGTAGAATAAATCAGAGGGGTGAAAGAGAAGCTCTGAATTTTCCTAAAGATAGAAATCACAATTTCCTAAGTTCATGAGGAAAATTTTTTTATAGTTTTAATTAGAAATATTCAGAAGCCAATAGTGAAAAATAGACAAATTTGTCTGCATGAAGTTACATTTTTTTAAATGCTAAGAAGTTCATGATCTCTCATAATCAGACCATAAGGTATCAGCTGAAACATTTTCCCTTAGCATTATTCAAAACTCTCCACCTATTAAAAAAAAAAAAGGGTTAAGCATCAGTGTTAGATAACCTAATCTGCAACCCCATGGCTCTGAAAGGCTTCAGA
This sequence comes from Trichosurus vulpecula, assembly GCF_011100635.1. Classification (NCBI taxonomy): domain Eukaryota; kingdom Metazoa; phylum Chordata; class Mammalia; order Diprotodontia; family Phalangeridae; genus Trichosurus; species Trichosurus vulpecula. Next base: position 255,311,949 of record NC_050577.1, read on the forward strand.
TGGCAGGTTCCCCAACACTCTACATTCTGCTTTAATTAGCACTGGTTAAATCTGTCAGAATCTCATCTGAATAGGCAGCTCCTAAACTGTTCACACCATTGCTTGAATGTGAGCACCTATTATATATGATTTAAATTTTTAGCAACACAGTAATCTGGTTCATAACAATGAAGACATAACTGCTAGACAAACAGCATAACTACAAAAATTAAAATTTTACTGCTTACTTTTAAATATGCAGCTGCCTCCTGGACAGAAAGCCTCCTCTGGATAGAACTGCCACACTCATGATCTCCTGGAAACATTAATGTTTTATTTGAATTAATATTTCATAAAAGTAGACAATTCAAAAGCATTTACATATAAAATCTGGATACAAGTTTTAATGTTCTTATAAAACATCAATGATATGGAAGACTAAAATACTGTTTATACTTTTTATGAAAAATATTGAGAAGAAACCACAATTTTCCATGAGAACATGCTCTGGAATCAATTAGACATTGCTTGTCCTCATTCTTCATTTAATAATCTCTTTACATGATTAAGAGAAGAATGTTAAATTCCACTGCACACTTAATAATAGTAACCCATAATACTTTATCTATGCAATTCTTTAAATGCTTTTCCAACAATTCAATCATATTGTAGTATACTCTATTAGAGGTGAAAACAAAATACAGTAAGCATATGGTAGTTTGTTAAGTGAATAAATTAATGAATGGCACTTAGATCTCAAAGAATGGAAGATTCACCTGCTCCTGCGCCCATCCCCAGCTCTGTCAAGGGGAGAAGGGCATGGGTGATAACATTATAAATAAAACATCTACTTAAATATTCTGTGCATATATCAAGAGTATCATCAAAAACATGAGAAAAGTGAGAGGTACTGAAAAACCACATCTTCAGGCACAACAATGACAGAGGTGCAGAGAACATACTATGTTTGTCAATTGTCTCCCAAAAGCATATAACTTAAATTCATAACAAAATATAGTCTTAAAAGTTCTCTTTCAGGGGCAGCTAAGTGGTACAGTGGATACAGTATCATCCCAGGAGTCAGAAAGAAGGACCTGAGTGTTCAAATCCGGCCTCAGACACTTGACCCTTACTAGTTATATGATCTTGGGTAAGTCACTTTACCCCAACTGCCTTGCCAAAAAAAAAAAAGGAAAGGAAAAAAGTTCACCGAAGTATATCTCCCATGTATGTTAAAATCATACAAGAGGATACGATAAACGCAACCATAGAGGAAAATACTGTTTAACAGCCCTTTAGGTAGCAGTATTAACTCACACAGAAAATGTCATGGAAGAGGCCCTTGCAGGGTTGAAAAAGCAGAAGGAATTCCTAAACATATTGAGGTATCCTTGCTTTCATCTGTGGGTAAGCAATATCAAATACATTAGGAATTCTACCGGGCCTCCTCAGTGAGACTTAGGAAGACTCAAATGATACCAATTAATCAACAATTTAAGTAATCTCAAAATAGCCAGATTACTGAAAAAATACATATTCCCCAAATTATGACATGCTCGTTGATGGTCATCTAGTACATCAGACACCACACACAGCAAATATGCAGGGTCCAGAATAAGTGTGGGCTGGATCATAGCTGGGAAACTGAGAAGTGCTTTCAAATAATCCCAAGATATTCCCAGCCACAAAAATCTAACTTTTTTCAATTTAAGTTTTACTGAAGCTTTTTTTTTAAAACCTTGCTAATGATACTTTCTAACAATCCCTTTTCCCTCAAAAAAGAAATCTCAATTTTTAAATTTAATTTTTTTGTTATTCTCTATTTGACAAACTAAAAAATGAACATATGTACAGAGAACAGGACTGTATATCAAAAACCATCAATGTCTAACAGACATAACTTGCATTAAAAAAAAAAGCAAATCTAACATGTTAGTTTCAAAACCATCTTGTCTGTCTGCAACTGAATCTCCTTTAGAACCATCTTCGGCAACAAGTTATAAGTTAAATAAAACAAACTAGCACAGGGATGTGGTAATTTGTCAGAATCTCATTACACAGAGGATGGCATTTCATCCAATCAAAACTCTGGTAAATGCGCTGAGTTGAATGCTATCTAATGTCTCAGTGTGTTTTTTTGTTGTTGCAGTTGTGGTTATTGTGTATGTACACTGTTCTCGTGGCTTAGCTTACTTTGCTCTGTGTGATTTTAAACAAGGCTTTGCAAGTTTCTCTGAGTGAAGCAGTAACATTCTATTATACTAACAAACCATAGTGTGTTCTGGGGCAGCTAAGTGGCTCAGTGGATAGAGCGCTAGGCCTGGAGTCAGGAAGACCTGAGTTCAACCCAACCTCAGACACTTACTAGATGTGTGACCCTAGGCAAGTCATTTAACCCTGTTTGCCTCATCTGTATTTTTAAAAAATTGCTAGAAGTATAACTCTAGTATCTTTGCCAAGAAAACCCCAAACAGGGTCACAGGAGTCAGAAACAACTGAACAATCAAAACAAAAAACCTGTAATGTTTTTAAACATTTCCCAAATGATAGAAAAACATTTTTCTTTCAGTTTTTTCTAAAACAAAAAGTGCTGCTGTGAATATTCTGATATATCTGGGACCTTGCCCTGTCTTTGGCCTCTTTGGGGGACTGGGGGGGATTGCTACGAAGAGAATGACCCATTTAGTCACTTTTATAGCACAGATCCAAGCTGTTTTCTCAAACCAGTGGTTCTTTTCACAATTCCACCGATGCTGTATCACTGTGCCTGTTGCTCACAGCTTCTCCAACACTGATGTTTACATGTCACATCTCTGCCAACTTGCTTGATGTGAGGTGAAAACTCATTCTGATTTTTATTCCTCTGATTACTAGTGATCTGGAGATTTTTTTTTCATATGGCTCAAAAGCTTTTATTTTTTTAAACTGTTCACATCCTTTGACTATTTATTGGAGGTTAATCTCCTTTCCTGTTGATGCCATATAGCTGTGTATCATGTAACAATCTCAGAGGACTCACAATCGCATGTGATTCAAAGATGAGTGGTTGGTGTAAGTAGGCTAGAGCATCCTATAAACAATGACTTATAGGAAGATAAAGAGGTTAAAATATATTAAAAGATACTATGACTAGAAACAAAGTCAATCCTGTTATATAGTCAAACTGTATGATACTAGGTGGACAACCAGAGTAGTAGTCTCATCTTAATCCAAGGACTCCAAACACATTAAGAAAGCCTAAAATGGCTAACGATGGATATATGGAAAGGCATAAAGAACAGCATACTATAAAAAGGTGTGGATATGCCAAGATCTTCTCATTTAGAAGAAGAGAATACTGACATCAGTGGGATCATGGATCCAACTGGAGTGTTAAGTATAGCAAGCTTTGTGGACACTGATTCTCTTAAATGTATTAGCTTTCTCTTCCAGCTATGTGTCATCTTAAAATAAATAAAAGATATTCATCATATCATTCAATAACTGATAAAAAAAATTGGAGTTAAGGTCTCAGAAACAACAGTAGAAGACCACCCTCCACATGGATATCAATGCACTAACTGACTGCTGTTTGGAAATTAGCTGGTCAGATACAATTCATTTACCTACTCTTTTCAAGTCATCACTCATACTGCAAAAGATTTTCAAATGGTTTCTTGAAATTAAGATATATTGTGTCCACAAAACATACCTGACCTACCAAGCTAATAATCCTATCAAAAAACTAAGTCAGGTGTTATTTGTTAAGGAATTCATGCTGGCTTCTAGTTATTACTCCTCTACACCAATATCCAATTCACTGATGGACTTGGCAAATTACACCCTAGGTGGCACAACTTCAGAAGGAGGGAGATTACAATTTGGAAAAAGAAGCCATGAGGAGGAGAAAGATTCAGAGAAGTGGGGAAAGAAGAGGAAGGCACACGGTCAAGGTAGGGAAAAAGTAGAAGAAGAAATCCTATCACCATACCAAGGACAGAGTCAGTCTGACTAGTAGAATTTGTTTCAGATACATCAGCTAGGAAGGGAAGAGTAGGGAAATGGAGTAAGGGCATACTAGTAAAAGAAGCCAAAGCTGCACAAATTTCTATCTAAACAGTAACTCTTTTCTCTAAGTTATTTTGTCAAATCAGGCCCCTTACTCATCAATCTTAGATTCAAAAGGGAAAAGAGACAAAGAAACATCTAATGAGGGATTAAAATATTCATTCACCATAAATCATACGATTTCTTGCTTCTGTTTGAATTCCAACCATTGTTTCTCTTTCTTTGGAGCCAGAATTAGTAATCTCTCTGCCATAGTATAAAGTCAGTAATCTCATTTCCCTAAGCCTTTGCTTTCCCATGTTAAGAAAGCCCTTCAACTGATCTCACTAACATAATTTCAAGCACCCTTGTCATACTAAACAACCTATTTCAGACAAATTTGTTTCTTGGTATCCTTTTAATAAGCCATATGGTGGTCTGACCAGGAAAGATTACAAGTGGGACTACTATCCTTCCTTGATCTAGACACTATCTTTCATAATGCATTTTTGGGAAGTTATATAACACAGTTGACATACTAAGCTCACAGTCATATAACGGTGGTATCTTTAGGATTTGCCCTAAAACTCCCATGATGAGCCATAGGGAAAGGAAAAGCTAGAGACCCATGTCTTTTTTCACATGACCAGCTGAAAAGTCATGCCTTCTCAGCTCCCCTGTTGGGCAGGTAGAGTTAAGTGCATTTGTACAAAGAACTTCAAATATCTGTAATTTCATCAAGGTGGAACTCCAGTTGTCTATGAAGTTTAGTGCATGGCTTTTAAGAGTTGCTAGGAACAAAAAATTTCTAAGAAGTATGGTGAAGAATTTCTCCAAATTTATACAGGCTAGTCTAAGATAATATATGGTTCACCACTGGAGCCTTGCACACGTCCAAATTACATTTCTTCTTCTCTGATCTAGTACGTTTCTAGACTTAACATTTTGATGGCTCTCAGTTGTCAAGAATAGCCAAGTAAGTTATCAGTGAAATTTAGAACAATGTCCCATGTAATCCAAGAAGTTATTTCTATTGGGGTTTGAAAAAATTTCACTAATAGGGAGGTACTAATAAGGAAGATCCTATTAAGTGTTTCCTCTGCCCCTCCTAATCTCCCCTCTTCAATTCCTAGATACAATGAACGGCACTTTCTTTCTCGATGAAGGATAAAAACCAACCTAAAGAAAGTTGTCCTTAATCAAATACTCACATTATGGAGAATCAATTATGTTTTGGTTTAATAGCGTTTTCTATAACGAAGTCAGGAAGGAAGAGAACAAGACTCATCTGAAAGTCAGATCTAGTCCTATTTAAGATTTTCCTTTATAGGACAATGTAAGACAGGTATGTTCTTACCCTTTTATGTGTGATGGGTTTGTTGGCAGACTATTACAGACTCCTTTCTGAGCCTGTTTACAAAAGACACCAATTATACAGAAATGAAGTTACTCAATTTTTTTTTCTAAGTTCATGGACCTCAGATTAAGAATCCCTAGTAAAGGATGAGATGAGAGGGGCTACCATGCTAAATGGTTCTGTAGCTGGAGTCACTAGGAGGGGAAAAAAAAGGAAATCTCAAGCCTGAGTATAGAAAAAAAACTTCAAGTTTCCCCTTTCACTAACGGATATATGATATATAAACAGTGATCATGGACAGGAAATAAAAATAAGCAGGAGAGATAAAAGCAAGATTTTCTAGGATGAATTGCTATGGTAGATATGAACTAGATAGAAATCAGTGGGACTTCCTAAAACTAAACAGAGCCTAAGCAAAATGCAATAAAGCTCATGTTTTATTTAAATCCTATACATTTTGACTTTAATCCATCAACAAACATCCTGAAGGAGATAGCACTTGAGTGGAGTCTTATGAAAGAAGTTAAGGATTCTAGGAGGGAGGGGTAAGAAAGAGGGGGTATAAGGCACAGAGACAGGAGACAGAACAGCAATAGGCAGGCTGGCAAGGCTGCACTGCACCCAAGAGTGTGGGCAAATTAAGAGATGTGTAAGAAGACCAGAAAGATAGGAAAAGATCAGGTTGTGAAAGGCTAAACTGTTAAATGGGAGTTTATATGAGATCCTTTAGGTTACAGGAAGGCATGGGAGTCTACTGAGTTTGGGGCAGGGTGGGGGTGGGGGGGGGGTGACAAACTCAAAGAAAAGGATGGATTGTAAAAAGGAGAGTGACATATAAACAGCTAAATAAGATTTTACAACTTGCATATATTCACCAAACATTTAAGTGACTCTGTTTAATCTTTCGGAAAAAAAATCTTTTTTTACATTAAATTATTACTGGGAAATGTGAATTCATTTTACAAGAAGGTATTTTAATGGCCTCTTTTTTGAAAGCAGGGAGAAGAATGAGAACTTTGATTTCACTGGTATAGCAAACTCCCATTGAAAAAATTCCCCCTACCAAGGCAGATGGGCACCTGTCATGCATTGTCTAAACTTATTAGAGTTGTTAGGGGGCCCTAGGTGGTTAAATGATTTGCCCAGGGTCACAAAAAAAGCAGTAGAGGTTGGACTTGAACATGGGTCTTCTTGACTCCAAGGACAGCTCTCTAGCTACTATCCATACAACTCTCAAACAGCTTTAGTAAAAAGTACAAACACGAGCACATCAAAAATTTACTGGATTTGTGATCTCACTAACGTAGAGATTGCCTCTTACTGGTGTAAGTAGAAATTTATGCTTTCTTATCTTAAGCAATTCCCACCCTAGTTCTCCCTTAGATTCTCCACAAAAAATCTGTCCGTCAGGGCCCTGGAGGCCTTCCTTCGGGTCACTCTCTATTTCAGTGTTGCTGGTGCAGTGCTTGGATTGTCTATCAACACCCTATCCCCAGTCCTTCTTCTATGGGTGTGTCCTTCCTTTTTCAATTATATATTTCCTCACTTACTTAATGTTAATAATCAGAATATCATTAATCTTAAATGATCTTAATACATGTAAGAAAGACTCTTAGAGGAAAGCATTTCAGACTGTAATTTGCTTAAGACAAATGCTCTTTAGTAATTAACAATCAATACCCCAGAAGCCGGCATTCAATGTACCTTTCAGCCAATTATGAGATTGCAAAAATGTGGTCTGCAATACAGGGGAAAACCTGTCAGTTCCTTCTTCAAATGTTATCCAGAGTATCCCTCAGTACATGTTCAGAGTATTATCAAAGATAAGAAAGGAGGCACAAAGATCATGAGTTACTGTTTCTCAATAAGCTTTTTGGAAGAATACTATTCATGATTTTTTCCCATTCTTTTGTTATTATCTTGTAAAATGTTTTTTAATATTCATTGCCACCAGCACAGTGTGTGGTCTAGTCACTCTGCCCTGCTTTAAGAGTCACTTCAATTTCCTTGTACAGCAGATCGGATTCACATGTGGTCATTCCACTGTTATGGATAAGAACAGACTGCTCCAGAAATGACCACATTGTCTCACTACGTGGCTTTTAAAAGTTAGTTGTTGTCCTTCCGCTCCCATTCTCGAACGCTCTCAGGAACTTCTGGCTCCATTCTGCCTCAATATCAGGCTGGATGTTGACTTTTCACTTCTGCTTTTATCCGCTGCATGAGATACTACTACTCACACTCTCCCATCTTCTTCTGTAGTGTTTTATAAATGAGTTTGTGTTCCCAAGTTCCCTTTGGTTTCTTTTCAACGCCAAGATTAAATTTCTATGGCTAAGGTTACTTCTAGGCTCTCGTCCTCCAGTATTCTGGAAACAACTTTAACCCTTTCGCAAACTTTTGCAGAAAATGGTGATCATCAAATTCAAGGTCAACAGCAGTGTGTTTTCAGTATCGGTAATTGGCAGAAAACGAGGTCAAAGCTATTAAAACTGTACTCATTCTCATTTTTACCCTTTCTTACTTTATATCAATTTTTTTTAAGCCTTTGCTCTGTTCAGTCCAAATGCTGATTTGGAGATGAGTCCCATTAGTTGTTTCCAATGTATTATGGTACAGTCAATTCCATTTCTTTGGTTCTATCAGTTGACTCTTCTTGAGGAAACTATTAGCTTGTGGCCCCTTTCTTTCATGAAACCGTGTCTATTTTTTTTTATCTTATTTTTTTGGTATCCTCCCCAGCACCAACCTTCACAAAGAGGTCACCTAGTCGATGCTGACTCTGGAAGATCTTGTCAAGTTCTATGTGTATTTTCTCTGTTTCTTCATCCTCCGTAACAAAGGGTGTTAATGCATTTTTCATGGCAAGTTGCTCTGTTTATGCTGATTGTGAACATTACATATCAAGACAACCAAGTATCCCTTAAAGTTATTATCTCTTGCTATCTTTGGAGACATGAAGAAAGCAACTCCACCAAATCTTTTGCTTCCCTTAAGAAGAATCTGAGAGCTATTAATCTGTTACATTGCAACTCCCTTTTACCTTCTGGTTAACCTCCTTTTATCTTTACTTGTTGCAAGAGTATCAAAAGCCAAAGAATTTATTACCTATGGTCACCCTACAGGTGAAAATTCTTTTCATATTTAGCTAGATTAAATTTCAGACAGTACACTACGGCTGTTGGAAAATATGAAACCACTCCACAAATAAAAATTAAACAATCCAAAATAATGGCAAATGCAACAAAATTAAATACAAAACTTGAAAGTGTTTCTAGTAATACAACATGAGATTAATTTTAAAAGCTTTTAATGCCAATGTGAATTTTGAAGCAATTACCTGCTACTTGTGCCAATCGATCGTGAAGTTTGTATAATGAATTCATCATGAGATTTTTTTCATTTGCCTAGAATTAAGAAAGTCTATTAGAGAAATATCAAATTTCATGAAAAAATGATTCAAATAACCATTAGGCAGAAAATAAAGGAAAGATCAGACGTATGTAAAGGCTCTACAAGACATATATAGAGTTAAACATTTATATATATATGTATATATGTATGTATATACACATATATACAAATGTATGTGAATGTTTAAGTACATATAGCTCTGAATTTGAACTGCACTGCTTTGGGGGACCCAGCTGAAAGTGGCTAGACAATGACTCAGGAAGCCAGCTGGTGGAGGAGTCTAATAAAGTTCTCCAACTAGGGTTTAAAAAAAAAAAAACCTGAGGTGCATATGATTACCCTGTATCTTATGAGATCAAGATCTAGAATTTGAAGGGAATTCAGAGGTCATCTAGTCCACCACTATAATTTTATAGGTGAGAAAGCTGAGGTCCAATGATGTTAAATGACCTCCCAGATCAATAAGGCAAGATGTTACTCCCTTCATGCATACTCATAGCCTCCTTGCTGACCTTCGGTCTGGTGTCTCCAACTGCCTACTAGACATTCCAAACTGGAAATCCGGAAGACATCTTAAATTCAACATGTCCAAACCCGAACTCTTTCTTCCTCTTAAACACCACCCCTCTTCACAATCTCCCCATTACTGTCAAGGGCACCATCATCCTCCCAGTCACTTGGGTTCACAACCTAGGGGTCATACTTGACTCCTTGTTGACACTGTGCCCCACCCCAAATCCAATCTGTTACCAAATCCTATAGATTCTAACTTTCCAGGATATGCCTGGTTGCAGAACCCCACCACTTCAAGTCTGGACTTCCAATAACCTGTTGTACCTGTTTCAAGTCTTTCCCTACTCCAGTCTATCAAAGTAATCTTCCTAAAGAGGTCTGACCACATTACTGTACCCTGCCCCCCAATAAAATAAAACTCAAGTGGCTCCCTATTACCTACAGGATCAAATATAAAATCATTCGTTTATCTTTTCAAGCCCTTCCTAATTTGGCCCCTGCCTATCCTGACTCCTCTCCACATACTCTAGGATCCAGTGACACTGGCCTCCTTCTTGTTCCTCACACACAACATTCCATTCCTGACTCCATGCATTTTTTACTGGCTATCTTTCATGCTTGGAATTCTATCTTTCCTCATCTTTGCCATCTGGCTTCTTTCAAGTCTCAGCTAAAATCCCACCTTCTGCAAGAAGGCTTTCCTGACCCAACTTAAGGTTAGTACCTTCCGAGATTATCTCGATTTACCCTGTCTATCTTGTCTGAAACATGGCTGTCAGGAGCACAGGGGCTGTCTTTTGCTTTCCTTTGTAAACCTAGTGCTTAGCGCAGGACCTGGCACATAGGAAGTGCTGAATGAATTCCTGTTGACTTGAGTTGCTGACATCAAGCTGTTTTCCTTTTAAAGTCTATCTTTGACATTTAATTTAACCAAATTTTATCTACGTAAAAATAAGGGAGATGAAATGTCATCATCTGCCTAACCTGTACCCCACAAATATCAATCCTTTACATTGTTAAGTAGATACATAAGGTCAAACAACTTGACTTGGCACCAGGGGATGAAGAGCTATGTCTTATCCATCAATATGGTGTAATCTGAATCCCACCTTGGACATTTCACAGTTGCATGATTATATTCAAGTGACTGGACATCTCTGAGCCTCTCATCTACAAATAGGAGAAAATAAAATCTATAATGCCTATCTCGAAGACCTGTCAGTAGGCTGAAATGAAGTAATGTATGTGAAATTCTTGGCTATATATATCAGAATGCTTTACAAATGTCAATTATTATCATCATCTTCATTCACCTCAAGAGGCAGAACAGTATAGTGGATGGAGTCCTAGACAGGTATAACAGCTGTGGCAATTAGCAGCGACAGCAACAGAAAATAATGATCTCAGTTTCTGAAAGTTTGGGGGGGGGGGGTATAATTTCAGGTAAACAACGAAGATTGAAATACACACTATTCTGCCACTGCCAATTTAAGAATATGCAAAATACAGATTGTCTCCCTACTAGGAAAAAGTAAAAGGGCTAGAGGATTGCCTCTCTACCTTTAGCTTTCCAAAAAAGAAAGGTTTCTTTAAAGAATGGAAGAAACGTTTCAAGGGGAAAACAAAGAGGAAAAATACTCAACAAGTCAGGAGATTAGAGGACAGAATGTAACAGAAAGGGGCAAGAAAGACTGATCCTTTAGAGTTACAGAATAGGTCTGAGACTCTTCCTGTAGAGAAGACAACCACAGCCTCTGAGGAAGCAATACTCATGCTGCAAGAAATGAAGAGAATCCACAGGTAATGTGAGGGATAAGGACATACAACATCAGTGACAGCAAGAAGGCATGAGAGAATTAAGGAGTAGGGATGTGAAGGGAATTCTAAGAGAACAAAAAAAAGAGAAGGTAGTAACTGATAAGGCAAGGTAATAAAGAAAAGATAAGTAAAAAAACTTGTCATTTAAAAATTTTAGAACATACCTAAAACAAATATGCAGTTTATATGAAAACAGAAAGATAATAGGACATGACTATGAAGTTGATGAGACAATGGAGGTTGGTTCGGTTGTCAAGGTATTGAGAAGCAATAAAAGACTGAAAATGTTCTAACAGGTACTTAGGAGCCAAGGTGTAAACATTCACTGGCAGCGGGAGTTTAAAAGTTTGAGAATTGCAATCAGTGTGGAAGGTATCTGGCAGTGTGGTTTGCACTAAGTGTGAAATGTTGGTATTTCAGCTTTTTTTTTAAGCCAAGTGAATGTTCCAAGCCTAGGATGGCCCCCTTCAGAGAAGAGAAAATGAAGGGACTAGAACACTTTATCACTAGATGAAGGAACTTCCGGTTTAAGTTTAAAAAATACTCCTGTTTAAGTGTTCTCAAATAAGGAAAAATGAATGGGACTGCAATGGGGTAGGGGAGAAAAGATCTCAAATACAAAAGAAGTACACTTGTCATAAGAGTGAAAAGGAAATAAAAAGGACACCTGGAGTTCTTTTTAAAAAAAATCTAAGACACTTTCTGAAGAAGAGAGGGCTGCAAGGGACTTGTCCTAGAAGGAAAGATTAGGTAGGGCCACTGAGGCTTTCAGTATCCAAGAAGGGTCTAAGGAAGAAGGCTGCTGACTCCCCACTCCCTACCAAGGCCAACATTATCTGCAAAGATAAGTAACAAGAGAGATTGATAGTCTTCCAGGACATGGCAGCCAAGACATTAGAGAATCTCCAAGTAAAAGAGATAACAACCCATTTATGGTGATTCGTATGAGCATAAATGACACTTCCACAGGAACCTAAAAACTGCCAAAAATTATTAAACCTTGGGCAAGAAACTGAAAATTGCAGGGGCAGATATTTTTCACACACTGCTTATTTACAGCATGAGATCCAGAAGATAAAAATTGATGAGAAGTCAACAGCTGGCTTAAGACCATGTCGTCTGACAACGTGATTGCAATTTCTTTACCACAGCTAAAAATATGGAAATGACAGGTGCCTACTCTGACATGGAGCGTATTTATCAAAGACTTGTAAGACTGTCTGTCTGGCATCTTAGAAATATAAACAAAAGGGTTTTAAACTAAGAAGGATGGGAAAGAAGATGTTTATGTATAGTCACCTAGCTAGTTACCACAAAGAATGGTACAAGAAAAGAAAAAAGAAAAACAGCAGTTAAAACCCCAGGATTTCTCTTCAAACGAGGAAAGAAACATAAGCATTTGTCACAGATGCATATAACAAATGACACGGACAGAAAGAAATTAATAGACAAGTTCAGGAAACAAATCATAAAGTAGGAAAAGAGGCATGATAATAGTAGTGATGGGAGATATCAATTATCCCGAGTTCAAATCAAGTGTTCTCCATCAAAGCTAACCATTTCTTGACTTACCTTAATAATTTAATCTTTCAAAAGATAGAAAATCTTAAAACTTTTTTTTTGGAGGGGGGAAGGCAGGGCAATTGGGGTTAAGTGACTTGTCCAAGGTCACACAGCTAGTAACTGTGTCAAGTGTTTCAGGCCAGATTTGAACTCAGGTCCTCCAGACTCCAGAGCCGGTGCTCTACTCACTGCACCACCTAGCTGCCCCCAAGGGATGGAAAAATCTAATAATGAGAAACTTAAAAAAAAAAAAAACCTGATTCTCACTAATGAGGAGGAATTGGTGTTTGCAGTGTAAAAGACAATAAATCATTGTAACCAAAGGATATGAAGAATAGGGGACACTGGATAGTGAGACAAGCATTAAGTATGCAGAGGGAAAAAGAGAGCTGTACAACAGAGCTTAAACACAGATTTGGGAGATTCTGGAAGCGGATGATGTTGGATGCTTTGAAGAAGTTGCTTATTTACCAGAGAATGATGAAAGTAGGGCTACAAAAACAGTCAAGTGAGAGATTATCCAGTAATGGTCAGAGGGAAAAGAGAAGAGGAAGGAAGAAGGAGTAAGAAGAAAAGAAGGAAGGAGGAAAAGAATTATACAGCTAGTTCAAGATGATTTAAGAAGCTCTGTGCAAACCTGATAACAATCTAGGGCAGGTGTGGGGAACCTGTAGCCTTGAGGCCACATGTGGCCCTGATAGTCCTTGAGCGGGGCCTTTTGACCAAGTCCAAGTTTTACAGAACAAATCTTTTTATTAAGAGCATTTGTTCATGAAGTTTGGATTCAGTCAAAGGGCCATACTTAAGGGCCTTGAGGCCACAGGTTCCCCACAACTGATCTAGGGATCTAAGACATAACTGAGAACTTCCTAGGACTTACTGAAAGGGATGTTAACTACCTACTTCTAGTGTTCATAAGGATAGAAATGACACTTCCAAAAGGAACCTAAAAACTATAGCCAACAATTATGAAGTGTTGGTCAAGAAACCAAAGATCACACAAGCAGAGTGGTGATTTTCCTTACTGTTGTTTGCTGATGGAAAGGGAGAAGAGAGAAAAATTAATATGATAAGTAAACAGCTACCTAAGAGGATAATGTCAGAAAACGATACCAGTCTTTCTGGACCATGGTTTGTAACACAAGGATGACATTATCCGGATCAAAGATGGTGTACACCTAACAAAGCTTGGTAAAATTGGTAATTAAAGTCTGGTAACTAAAAAGGGTTCAAACTAAATAGGATAAAGGAAAAAGACTGCCTATGCGCACACCCTGAATTATATACTATAAAGAGCACCTACAAGGAAGAACTCTTGAGACAACTAGAAAATCTCAAGACAAAATCCATCCCCATTTCTATACACAAATGCTCCAAAATTAGGCAGCATAAGGTAGCAAATTTGATGTCACACGAACCACTAAGATTTTGTGGGACAAAATATATAACTGGACCACGGATCTGGAAGAGTATATTTTATTTAATACCCAGAAAAGAATATTTTGGTCAGTAAAGTCTTTGGCACCATCCAATGGTTTAATACTAGAAACTAATATAATTTTATCTGTGAAAATTACACAAACAGAGGCACTGCCATCTGCTTTGCCTAGGGCACCCCAAGAACCATGGGACCTTTCCATCTGACTTATAGTTGAAACTATGTATCCCCCCTCCTTTTAGAATGTGAGCTTTCAGAGATATTCTTACTTTTAAAACCTGTTTTTCCCATTGTTTTGAACATAGCAAATTTTTAATAAATGCTTTACTGAAAAGGCACATGGTAGATTTAAAGGGGGAGAGGGGTGGAGAATAGCACTGTATATTAAAAAGGTATATTTTAATACATATGCATATACACATATAATATGTGTAAGAATGTAAATATGGAAATGTGATTCACCTCCTGACACGGTTTTTGGACACGGTCAATTGAAGGAATGTGTTTTGCTTGAGTAGACACATGTATTTCCAAGATTCCTCCCCTTCCCCCCACTGGGGTAGCAGGGAAAGAAAATATGTCTGTTCATTAAAAAATAATAATTTAAAACAAAGGTGTATTCTTACGAAAAAATACAGGAACCAGAGGGCATTACAGAAAGTATTTAAGTGGTGCTCAAAAGAAGGAGAAATAATGATACTGTCATGGGAAGACACTTTACACCTCCCAGGAATTTGGGAAATAGACCAGGAGACCGACACAAAGGCAAGGCATGATACAGTAACAATGGGGGATTCAATTATCTCGACATCTACTAGAGTTCACTCTCTGGCAAAAGCAGAACCTCTAGTAACTTACCGACTTGTCTTAGTGATAATTTCACTCTTAAAAAGATAGAGGAATCAACAAGGGGAAATTCTCTTCTGGATCCAGTTCTCACTAACTGAGGGGAATTGGTGTCTGCAGTGGAAATGATGGGCACCTTAGAGGGGAAGTGACAGTTCTACCCTAGAGCAGGAGAGGAACACCGGGCCTAGTCTTGACATGCACCCTAGATTTGGGGAAAGCAGATTTTAGTGCATTCAGCATCAACAAAGACAGTCTCTCCCATTGAGAGAGAAGGTTGAGGTATTCCATTCTTAATTTGCTTCTGTCTTTTTGCAAAGAATGACCTTTGCACTGTAAATGAAAGGACAAAAATGACTAAGAGTTAAAACCCAACAAAAGTTAAGGCAAGAAAGCACCAAGCTGCCTTTGATGATTTCAGGTCACCTGGATAGGCAGAACTACACATATAGGGGTCCTGGAAAAACTGGTAAATGTTAACTGCTGAGCCACTGTCAGTGATATTTGTAATCTTACATTTAGGTACAAGATAATGTCACAAGAGATGATGGAGGTATGGTTGGCAGGAGTTGTTCTGACAAAGATCTGGGGAATTTTAATAGACAAGTTCAATAAGTCAGCAATGGGACCCAGCAGTCATAAAAACAAAGGTGATCTTGGGATGGACTAAGTGGGACACAACTTCATGGAACAGGGAAGTGACAGCCCCACTGAATTCCAGCAAGAGGGCAAACAAGAGGGTGACCTGCACAGTGGTGGAATTCCCTTTACTATACATAGAGTAAGTCCAAGCCAGCATTTGCTTCAAAATTGACAATAAGAAAGAGATTAAAGCACAGGAGGGCCTGATGAAGACAAAAAGCAAGTTCATTAAGAGTTAAGGGGCTGCACAAACTAAATGACAGGTTGTGGTCAAAGAAGGGGAAAGAGTTCAAATTCTTGGAGACAGAACAATACTGAATAAGATGCTGCCAGGCTTGTGGGTAAAGGGGAGTGGTGACAAAGGATATTTGAGTTGAATAAATCAAGGAACTGTGGAGCCAGGCTTTTGCAAGGGTTGTCAACATGGATAATAATGGCTAACAAAAAATAACTAACACTAACAGCATTTTAAAGTTTGCAAACACTTTTCACATATTTGCTCACCTGACCATGACAGTAAAAGGCAGGTCCTATTATCATCCTCATTTTAAAGAGATGAGAAACTGAGGCTGAGAAGTTGAGTTGTCTGTCCAAGGTCAAGCAGCTGGTCAGGATCTGAGGTAGGATTTAAACCTGGGGCTCCTGATTCTGGTTTTAGCATTCTAGACACTATACTACCCTGCATCCCATGGATGCTGAAGTCACCAAAGAAAATGAAAAGACCAAAAAGCACCCAAATGAGCAGTTACTACATGCATGATCATGGTCAAAGAGCCACCAATAACTGATGCAGTGGCAAGTGGGTTGGATTTGGATTCCAAGGACCTGGTTTGAAGTCCCAGCTCTGCCACTTATTTTCTGGGTGACCCTGGGAACTCAACTCTGCTGGACCTTCATTTTCTCATCTGTTAAATGGAGGAAGTGGTTTCCTTTGTTATCAGAATGTTCTTAAATATATAATATAAAATACAAAGGATGACAAATTATATTAGAATAACAGCTGTTTGAATATTTTTTAAAAGTCAAGTTCACTGAACCCACGTTGAAAAGCCCTCCCCGCCTTGAAGGTTGTCTGGCTTTTACAGCCAAAAGGGCCCAGTATACCAAAAATGCTAAGAACCCATGCTCTCAGGTCTCTTCTAGGCCTAAGTCTATGATCAGGGAGAGGAAATAAGATGAAGAGAAAGAACGTTCACTTAAAGTCCTTCTGACATTTATTGCTTCTTAATCTTCTTATAATACTAGGTATGCAAGGAAGTCAGAAGCAACTGAAATTTCATATACCTCTGATCCTAGAAGTGGAATACTTGTCAATGCAACCGTATTTTAGTGAAATTGTCAAAAATAAACTTCTTAAAATTCCTAAGATAAGTCCCTCTGTCTTAATTTCTAAACTCTTACTTTTGGTTGATGAATATTAATAGATCATAAAATCATAGATTAGGGTTGGAAAAGATCTAAGAGGTCAAGTTCAGCCCCGTTTTACAGACAGGGAAATGGAGGCGCAGAGAGATGAGAAAGCAGCAGAGCCAGACTGGAACCCAGGAGTCCTCTGACACCACATTCAATAATCACCTAGTGTACCACACTTCCTTCAGAAACTTACAACATGATCAACAGTCCCGAGAGGCTCCCAGGCAGGTCAAGGGTCTTACTTCCTTTCACAGGTAGTCAAAGTCAGTTCAGTTAGAATACTTATTAAATGTCTATTACCAACAAGACATTGTTCTTGGCATTAGGAATCCAGACTATTTTAGTAATATTTCCATGCCAGTGGCCTACCTGAGAATCCTGGTACCTGTGTCTTTTTGAATAGGCCTTTATAAATAGTTTCATACTGACTAGGCTATTTTTCTTTCTTATTAAAATTTTCTTTGTACTGTGAACTTAAATACCAACAAACGCAAGTATTCCAATATATAAAGAACCAAAAAAAGGATTGCATATGAAACTGAATTTCTATTCTGTAGTTTTGTTTACTTTTTTAAGTGTATACTAAATTTAACATGATAATAAATAATAAAACTACTGGCTCATTCTGAATTTCATTCCGCTCTCTTCTGTGAAGTTTTAAAATGTTTCATTGTCATGTTTTTTCTTTCCTTTTTAAACCACTATCCTTATCGATTCTTCTTCCCCACAAATAGAAGCTCTACCTTGTAACAATCGAAGCAAATCCACACACTGGATCTGAAAGTGTGTATCTCCTTCTGCACTTTTAGTCCATCACACCTCCGCTAGGAGGTGGAAATCAGGGTTCATCATCAGTCTTCTAGAAAGTCACAATCAGCTGAATGAAAACCAACTACAAATTCTAACTGAGCTCAGCTGAGCTCTCAACTCACTTGACAATCTACTTACCTAACACGTTTACCTGTCAAATTTCCCAGTGACTCTTCCAAACCTCTTTACTAATCACCTACAGATGGCTTCATCTCCAGCTTTAGCCAACAAACAGAGCCATCCAACTGCCATCCCTTTACCATAAAAATTCTTTCTTCACCTGTGCTCTCCTACTTTCCTCATGCCGAGAAGGAACTGAACTTCCCCCTTTCCAAAACTCATCATTAGGATCTAAGATCATTATTCTGCTAATAAAGAGATCCAATTGGCTCATTCCCTGTGGTTCTTTATGCCTTCCAATACTCGTCTATTCCTAAATCCTTTATATTATTTCTCCACTGTTCTCCTGAACTCATAATTCCTTGCAGGTCAGATTCTGGACTCAGCTTATCCTCACCCTGCTTACGCATACATACATTTGCATATTTGAAAAGAGAAGAGACAAGAGAATAGCCATATTGCTTTGCTCAATTATTTATAGGATAGGTGATATACACATTCATACAAGCATGAAAAATTGTGAAGCACAAAACAAAAATGGTTAAACAGTAAGTTGAAACCCAAATTAAGTGAAAATGCATTAAGAGAGAAGCTAGTTGCCCTCAATGAGTTCAATCACAAGGCCAGGACAAACCATATCCCAAAATGGTGAAAGAATGCACAGATGTTCAAAAGATCATGAAAGAATGGGAGAAATGCTAAAGGACTAGAGAAGGACAAATGTCACCTAGATTTCCAAAAACGAAAGTGGGTAGAGGGAGAGTATGCTAACGGTGAGCTTGTCTTCAACTCTGAGAATTATTTTAGTATGCATATAAAGGCCATGAGAGGCCGCACGCTATGGTATACAGAGGGTCAGGTTAAGTGTTGGCACATACAAGCTGTGTGATCCTAGGCAGCTCACTTAACCTTTCAGTGTCCAAGGCCACTTTCTAAGAATACATGCAGCACAAAGATAAGTTACAGATCAGCATGGGCAGTAAGTCTTAACACCAGGAGTCTCTGAGGATGAAATCACAGGTCCGGGCCAGATGTGTGTATGGTAGAGGAGTTCGGGATGGTAAGTAAGCGTTTAAAAAAGAAGCTGATCATAGAGATGACCTCAATGAGGACAGGGCCACGCAAGGCAACCTCACCCCTTTTCTGAGGTGACTACTAGACTGGCAGGTGAGGGGAGTACAATAGCACATATCTAGATTCTGGCGAAGCGTTTAACAAATAATCTCATGCTATCCACATAAACAAAACAGACATGGATTGGATAACAGTAGCTAAGTGGATTCTGGAATGGCTGAACATCCAGGTACAGAGTTGTTAGTAGGTCTATATAAAACATAGGAGAGGTACACTAGAGTACCCTAGGGATTTATTCTTGGTTCTCTGTTACTTTACACTAGGCTTGCACAATTTACGGCCCTCAGGCCACTTGCCAGCACACCAAAGGATTGCAGGTGCCTGTGAAAAAATGTAGAGGAAAGCATCCCTCGTATGGAGAGGAAATTCTTTGGTGTGCCACAAGCTGTGCAGGCCTGCTTAACATTTTTATAAATAACTTGGATAAAAACATATTTGGCTTGATCATTAAGCTTGTAGATAACATAAGGCTGCGAAGAACGGCTGTAACTTCAGGTGACAAGAAGGACCCAAAAAGATCTTGCAAGTTACAATGATAAGCTGAATTTAATAAGATGAAAATGTAATACGGAGAAATGTCAAGTTCTACATGTGTTTAAATGATCGACTTCACAAATACTAGAAGAGAATGAGATATGGCGGGATAGTTTCTTTGAATTTAATATGCCTCAAAAGTGTAATACAGCAGAAAAAAAAAAGTAACTTAGGCTGGATTAAAGGATAAAAATAAAATGTTTAGAACAAAGCAGATGGTGATCAAACTGTGTCTTCTGCCCTGATCATGCATCTAAACTATGATGTTTCATTCAAGCAGGCTACTATAGTCTAAGAAGGATATTAACACTGGAGAATGTCAGCTCCAAAAAGTTGAAAAGCTGAAAGTCCACAGGGTTACTGTCCAATATCTCATTTGGTCAGCAAATCCCTTAGTACCAAAGTATATTTAACTTCTGGAGGTAGGGAACAGAGGGAACCTAAATCACAGGATAGTATTATGAATCTGGGGGAGACTACATACTGTGTAGACAAAGGGGCCTCATCAGAATGACAATGGGTGGCCCTGATAAACCCAAGTTCAGTGACGTTTTGCAGTGGAGCTAATGAGTTACTTTTCAATGCTTTATGTTTCTGTTTGTTCAAGGACTCCCAATAGTCCTTAGCATCTTAGGGATATTCTGTAGGTGAAACAACCATTGTCTCATGCCTAATAGCCATTAGTTTACATTAAGCGCCTGTGAGGGAGCTGGAGACCTATTACTCACATCTGAAGAAACCTATGATTTATTGTGGAGATTTTCCTCAATTGACTCCAGGTGGGGACAAAGAGCCAGACAGAAGCAAGTCCTCTTGGTTCAGGTCCTCTAAGACTGAACTTGGCCTAAGTGATACCTTGGAAAGGAGCCTTGGACATAAGCTTATTACACATTCTCCTTCATTCATTTTCTGGCCCAGCCAAACTTGCTGATTTTTGCATATGACATTCCAACTCCCTTTTTTTTGAGCTTTGCACAGCCTGCTCTCCCACCCCACCCCCATACCTCTGCCTCTTACAATCTCTAGCTTACTTCACACCTCAGTTCATGTGCCACCTTAGACAGGAGACCTTTCCTGATCTGTTCAACTGCAACTGTCTTCTCCCTCAAACTACCTTGTATTTATTTTGTACACATGTTGCATTTAACTTATATGTGTACCTATCACTTCACCCAAGAGATGTAAGCACCTTAAGGACAGATACTTCTTTATCTTTGCACGCCTATTGCCCAGAGGAAAGGACTTAAGACCATGCCATGCGAGAAATCATTTGAAGAAGACTGATATCTTTAGCTTGGAGAAAAAGCTTGAGGGAAAAGATATGATACCCATCTTCAAGTACCTCTCACACAGAAAAGGAACTGTTTCTACTTATCTCCACAGGGGAAAACCAGCAGTGATGGGTGGAATCTGCAGAGGCAGATTGTGCTTGATGCACAGCAAATCTACGGATCCAAGCTATCCAAGCTGCATCATTGGAAGATCTCCCAAATGTAGGCTGAATGATGACTTAATAGGACATTATATAGAGGATTTCTAATTAGGTACAAGTAGGACTAGACAACCTCAGAGGTCCCAGCACAGATTCTATAAAATAGACATTATTTAATGTATATGACAACTAGCAGTACACGAAGGCATACAACATTATAGTGTACAGACAGTGATGTACTAACTTGACAACAGACAATAATGAGTGATAGCGGCTACAGGGTGCCTCAAGCCTACATCCTTACTTTGTTGGCTTAGGATTCTATAACTCCAAGGCCTTCCAGAGACACTTAGGAAGGATAATAGGGTACTCATTATGTCCAGGACAGCAATATCAATATTTTTTGTGCCATAATGAGGGGGGTAACATGCTTCCAATAAACTGGGTCCCACGCCATGGGTAAAGTAAAAGTTTTATTTAATTACTGGCAAAAGCTATTTATTGTATTGTCAGCCTCAGTCTTATGTGTCTGATAATAAAAAAAAAAAGTCAAAAATGACAACTCACTACAAAGCCATATGATAAGAATTTAGATGGTAAATTCTTACATAATGATAAACACAGTAAAAGTTGGGAGTGATATTACTATCAAAAGACATTGGTCAATTTCTAGTCTCAGATTCAGACCAAAACTTTAAATTATGCACCTGTGCAGCAATGTCTATATACACATAAAATGCCAAATCTTTCTTGTCAACATCTGGTAAGGAGCACAGTATAGTACTATGACAATTTTAATTATCTGAAATTAAGTTATCACTTCTATTTAAAAGTGAGTTATCCTAGGATCAGAATTATTCTGCTTCTTGGTAGTAACTGGATGTGATTTAACTGAACCTGAGGTACTCATGGACCAAAACAAACTGAGGTTCTCATGAAAATATTCCACATAAATTTATCAGAACAGCCCATAGATAAATCTTAGAACAACGATATGGGTTAGACTAGATGGCTGCTGAGGTCCTTTCAACTTCCAAATTCTGTAACAGATATCCTAAAATATATAGTTATTACCGTCGATCTTTACTTACTTGTATCTTTTCAAATGTTTCATCAAAGGGACTTTTTACTATTGAAGAAAAGAAAAAAGAAAAGAAATATTAGTTAACATCTAGGAACAATTAAATATTCTACAACAAGGCATTAGAAATTCATATGTTAATTCAAAAACTGAACATTAAAAATATGAAAAAATACAAATGGGTAGCAAACTATTTGAAGTAACTTTTATACTTAACATATTTTCAATTAATACAACTTCTCCAAATCATGACTCTTTCCCCTCTCCTACCTCATTCAGATTCTATTTTCATAAAATTCCATAAACTGAATCTTCTAAGATAGCTAGTATATGGTTTAACTTAATCTTTGCAACAAACTCTATCAAATGTCTTTATTTTCTCTAGTCTATTTTTCTAGATCTGAAAACTCACGCTTCCTAACTGGGATAGAAAATACTGTCTTTTGATTGACCTAAGGGAAATGATGACCCTGGAGGTGCAGTTAAGTAGTCACAAAAGTTTCTGACAAGGGCTATTCCTTTGGGGGGGGGGGGAAATCAGTGATTCTGAGAAATAATTTCCCCTAGAAAATTCATCATACCTTACAGACACTTAATACTGAATAAAATGAAATTTTATGTCTTAGATGCATACCAAAAAGTCAAATTAATTGACCTTTACAGACCAAACAAACCAAGGGAATGAAATATTTTGACAGTCTCCCTTCATGCTATGGCATCCATGAATGATTTACCACCCTGCAAGCATGTGCTAAAATCACTTTCTCCCTCCTAACCCTGCTCCCCCACCTCTCCATCTGACTTTTGAGACTACTAATAGCAGTTTGTAGTCTAATGTCATGAAGTATTTATGTGTATATGTGGTTAGGAAGAAGGTACTTCTACTGCTTTATCAAAGGCTGACATTTGGAGTCAAGAAATGACTCTAAATGCACGCACTTCTGCTTTTTTAAACCTAGAAAAACTTGTTTCTGAGGAAATTTTTCTAGCCTAAATGTATTACATCTAAGCTTAGATTCAGACTATGTTTTCTTACAAAATCTACAAGATACATAAAGTTAAAACATTTACTTTGAATTTTGACTTTTAGTGATTAAAAAAGGTTTCTTAATCATCACTTAAGATTTTCTCAGCAATTCTGAGGAGTGACAAAACATGTACCACATGGCAACTGAAAATTCAAACAGCTCAGGACATTTAGTAATAGTATACTACAAGAAAGAAACTGAAGAAATACGAATATGGCTCCAGGCAAATAAGATTCTACAATCTTTCTTTGGTTTTATCTTATGTGAAAATATTTAAATTTTTTAAACAACTTCATCCCACCAAATTTGAGCTCAAATAAGTGAATGAGCCCTTAATCAGTGATACCATCATCTTCCTTTCCATGTTAAAGTTTTATTTTAAATTAAAACTGGAACTGCCATACAAATTAAGAACTGCTTGCTTCTAAGACAATAGTTTAACAGGGTGGATGGAGAAAAGGGTAGGAAAAAAGTATATTCCCTTTCTAC
This sequence comes from Trichosurus vulpecula, assembly GCF_011100635.1. Lineage (NCBI taxonomy): Eukaryota > Metazoa > Chordata > Mammalia > Diprotodontia > Phalangeridae > Trichosurus > Trichosurus vulpecula. The sequence goes on from NC_050577.1 coordinate 255,335,586, forward strand.
CTAAAGTCATTCTAATACAGCAACCAGGATTATAAATTTAGTAGCTCTATTAAAGGTTACTTCTCTAAACCAGAGATGCCTACCTGGAGATAAAATTATTTGTGGTTTACAAGGTCCAACTAGTTTAGAAAAAGACAATTAACTGTTCATTCTGAAGTAAATTAAAATTATTTGTGGTTTACAAGGTCCAACTAGTTTAGAAAAAGACAATTAACTGTTCATTCTGAAGTAAATTAGGAGCTATCTGGAGGTCCCTAATTTTTTTTTATTTTTCAGAAGAGAATTTGAAAGGAAATGCTCACGAAATATAAAAGCATAAGGATGTTTGTGAATATGGAATCAAAAGGTTTTAGAAATCGAATTTTGGAAATCCTAACAAAACTTAAAGTAATCACAGCACAATTTATAAAAAACTCTTTATGTCATTAATTCATTTTAGTTCTACCATACGTAGAGTGCACCGTGGCCAAATTAAACTGTTAACTCATCTTTCTCTCTCTCTCTCTCTCTCTCTCACACACACACACACACACACACACACACACACCCCATTTTTATCGAAGCAATGTTTTCTCAGAATTCCCTGTAAGAAGGGGGAAAATGCTATTTTTCTCTGGGTGGGAAAGGAGGGGAGGAAAAATCCACATTTCTATGACTTCAAAACTCCTAGAGACTGCCATATCTATGTTTCTATGGCTACTAGAAGTAGGAATTGTAGCTTTCCTCATATCATATGAATCCTTTACCTAATTTGTGCTTTGGTGGATAAAATTTGCTAAAACCAACCAAGATGGCTGCCTCTCCCTTCGCCCAAAGCAAACTTTATAGCTAAGCATCTACGTGAACCCAGACAGTCTTATGGCACCTGGCATCACAGATAAGCCCTTGCATATTCCCCTTGTAAGCCAACTTTGAATTAGGCAAAGTTTCAATTTCATTCTTCTCAATCAATTACCACACTCAAAGATCCCAAAGTATAGATCTGGAAGCAGGGGTAGCAAACAACATTTTCTCCCTTCTTGGCAACTCTGAAAAGGAGGGAGGATCTCTAAACACGGGCCAGATATCAGACTTTTGCTACACAAAAAGGGAAAGCCGTTTTGGAGCTCCTACATATTGCCACAATTACGGGAGCTGCTGCACCACTGTCCCAATTCATAGACACATTTGGAGGCCATTAGCATGCCACTCCTGTGTCCAATGGGCTGTAAATAAGATCCTTTAACGAACCTCCTTTGCATACTGGGTTAGCACATAATTACTCATTTGGAAAAATATTTGTCATCAGGAATTGAAACAGGGAAGATCACATCTCCTTTTTCTAATTCCTTAAGAAGCCCTCATTGTAAGTGCTACAGTGAATGGATTTAGCTTACCTCCTCCTACTCTTACGCTTTTTCTAGGAAAAGGGGAAAATTTGGTTTTTTTTTTCCTCGGGGAGGAGGGAAAAAAAACACCACAGTTTCATGACTTCAAAAGTAGAAAGAAATAGAGAAAAAAAGAACATGGTCACTATTAATAACCTCCAGTTGTATCTGCATGCTCTAACTCCTCTCCTCTCTCTCTCCACCAGGACGATGAGCTTTGCTTCTTATGCTTCCCTCTTTTTAACTCTCCCTTTAGGATCCATCCCTCCCAGCCTCTGATCCTTCTCATGCTCTCCCTATTGAGTTTAAATGTATATCTACACCAAAATGTATGTGCTTGTGTGCATTCCTTTGCACACAAGGAATTGCATTCCTTCCTTTGCAAGGTTCAGATAAGAGTGCATGAAAGGGCTGTTCAGTCCACTCCCTTCTTCCATGTTTGTAGACTCTTCTCCTAGTATACCCTAATTTTGCAAAATAATAAGGTTTTACCCTTTATTCATTTCTTTTCTAATATATTCCTTCTCCTTCCCATTTCTTTCCTCATTTAAAACCAACAAAAGAACAAAACTACAACTAGGCCTTCTCTGTCAACTCCCTCTATGACCCTTAAAGACAATGGAACTCTGAAGGAACATTAGGTCTCCTCTCTCAGGATGTAAGGACTCCATCGTTGCTCAGTCCCTTCTCTAAATCTCTGCATTTCAAAGTTTCTACCAAGCTCTGGGCTTCTCATCACCAATGCTTAAAAGTTTTTATTTTATTAAAAAGTCAATTTTCTCCTCTGTAAGATTATACTCATTTTTGCAGTGTAAATTACTGTTGCCTTTTGGAATGATGTCTGCCTACTATATAGCCTTGCATGTACCTAACTGTGATTTCTTCATTCTTGAAGTCTTTCTTGATGCTCAAGGTATTTTTTTTCTTTGATTTGGAAGTGCACAGTACCTGAGTTCCCACATTTTGCACTCTAGACTTATGGATGGAGTATCTTCCTCCGGACCTCCGTGCGGAACTCCTGTACCTAGGGCAACAGCTATGCAGAGAGGCCTCTAACAATAATGGCTGTGGTTCAGAACATTCTTTAAGGTATAAGCTTCTTTTTGCATCTTTGCTGCATAAATATCAAAATTCCCAGTTTCTAGAAAAGGGGGAAAATCTGGGTTTTTTTTTTCCTCTGGGAGGAGGAAAGGAGGGAAAAAAACACCAGTTTCATGACTTTAAAATTCCTAGAAATTTTAGCCACCTGTGCACAAATTAGGTGAAGTATTTACCTGATATTTGGAAGAAAGATACAATTCCTACTTTTTTTTTGCAGCGGGGAAGGTAGGGCAATTAGGGTTAAGTGACTTGCCCAAGGTCACACAGCTAGTAAGTGTGTCAAGTATCTGAGGCTGGATTTGAATTGAGATCCTCCTGACTCCAGGGCCAGTGCTCTCCTCACTGCGCCAACTTGCTACCCCCTACAATTCCTACTTCTAACAGCTACATAAACATGTACCCATTTGACAAAACAAAAAAAAAATTATAACCAATCTTTTATACAACCAATAACAGGTCTGATCTAGAAATAAAGGTGAGCAAGGTAATACATTTCCTGGTCTCTTTGCAAAATTTTTTCCCCCATTTGTTCTTTGAATATTCTCTTTTCCTTCCATATGGTTTATATCTTGTTGCCTTTTTCAGCATGCACTTGACAGATATTAAATAATTGTAACCGAGTATGAATTTGCAACCAAATATTGAGTTTTAGTCACATTTATAGGCTTTCACAGACGTGAGTCAACTGCAAGATTCACCACTGAAGACTGCTGTAATCATGCCATTTCTGTTCATCCATATCTCTGAAGTCTCAGCAAAATGCTTCTGTATTTTTTTTTTTTGCTACTTCCACAAGGCTAATACTGTTCTAAATGAAGCAAAGAAACAAAAATCTGGATGAGAACGAAGGGGTACTAGAGAAGGGAAGGGAAGGAAAATGAAAGGGGAAAAAAGGTGGAGCACACAATGATGATCTGCTATGCTGGAAACCATGTTTGATTCCTACAAGTCTACTATTATCAAGATGCTACCTCAAACTGGGCATCCCAAAAGTCTTAGTGCAGGCTTAGAGTAGGTTTAAGCCATGGAAGCTTGCCCACACTGAATGACATTAACTATGTTTGAAAATGAAAAGTTAACCTAGAGCTGCAAAAAGAATTTGAAAGAAAAACCAACAATAGCGGAAGACTGGGACGGCCCACTAAAGGGGTATACCTAATGGCAGAAAAAACACACTTCAAAAGTAAAGAAAACATTTCATTAAATTTTCTCTAGAATGTATTTCTTCCCTTTTCAAAGTCTGATTTTTTTTAACCTGATTACAAACTTTACTATGTAAGTAATTTAGTTCTTTGTTTTAAAACAGTATTGTGGTGAAATTTAAAAGAGATTAGTTGAATGTGCTAAGTAATTTTTTGCAAAGTAGACCCTAATTTTCAGAGACATACTGGTATGTCTTCCTTTTTTTGTTAACTAAATAACTTTTTTTAAAGTATGGGAGAGGCAGTGTTCTATGGTGGATGGATCAGGAGCTGGCCTCCGAGACTGAGAAAGATCTGGGTCCAGTCACTTAATTTTTCTCAACCACTCTCAGAGACTTTAACTGCAGAACAGCAATGGGACTGCATAGATAAGAGAGAACTTCCTCAATGAAGCTCACCACTCAAAAGGAAACACAGGTCTGGAAGAAATATATACATTTTTTTAAACTTGAAAGATGAATAACACCATTTTTATGAAAATTTTTATAAGAATTAAAGAAACTAAAATGAGAAAAAAAAAACCAACCCACATGCTTTATGCCCACTTAACTTGGAATTCCAGTCCCAAACTGTGGGTTTAACTTCAGCCTACCTGATAATTTCTCTCTCTTTGCTCTCTCCAAATTTAGTGTTCTTCTTCACCCCTCTACCTCAGGATCTTCAGCAATCTGGTACTGCTTTTGCTTGTGTGGGCTGCTGTATCATCTCTCTTTAGTTCTTTTTCCCCAATTTTACATTTGTATTTTCTTTCCTCCCTTAATCTGTAATTGTTGCTTAATGCTATACTGTCCTTGAGATACTTATCTTCAAAAAACCATTCTAAGTGGCAATAAATCCAAATATTCCAATATGAAGAGTTTGGGGGGGGGGGGATGAGTTTGTAAACAAACATGTTGTTAGTGATTTTTATCACATGGGCAATGTGCTGTTAACTAACCTATTTTATGAAAAAAGAATACAGATTCGTTGATAGGTACTTGAAACTGATAGACAATAGGAATTCAGATTTCACTTAAAACTATTCTTTCAGAACAAATCTTAAAATAAGTCACACTTCTGTATTGATATAAAGCCTCCAGTATAAAACTGCTAATGTTTTTAAAAATCTTTTAGCATTTTTAGCTGTGAGTTAGATAAATTACTTTACATTAACATAAATTCTCCTTGCTGCTAAGCTTACTGCTGTTGGGATGCCTGCTTATATTTATACTTTTGTTTCTAGTCTTTATATACAACATCTTCTAGATACAACTTCATTGATAAGTACTCGAAACTGATTTACAGCAGGAATCCAGATTTCATTTATAACTATTCTTTCAGAATAGACCTTGTTGCAAAAATTCAGCACCTGTTGAATATCTAGATTAGACATGATATGGCAGCTAGAATTATACATAAGAAGCTTATTTTTTATAAGTTAACAATGGGCAAATCCCTGCACAGTACTATAAAAACAAATCTCAGATCTCAAATTATCCCTTATAATTCAACAAATTGTACTGAAACTGGAAAATAATCCTTGACGAAACTGTTGACCACCATCACCTGGACACAACATTGAACCACAAAAATTTGAGAACAACATTTTGAATACATGTTGTCATACCAAATACTCATAATCTCCAAGAAATGTGGAATGAAAAGCTTTCAAAACAGAGATCTAGTGGAAAAAATCAAAACCATGTGGGAATAAGATGAGGCACATAGCATCCTTCTTGTCCTGTCTGCTACTCAAGTTGTAATGAGGATGCTTTCATCAACCTTACATTCCAATACTCTTATCCAATCACACACACACACACACAAATTATTTATCCAATTGTATGATAATACAAAGCACATTAAATATTTAAAAAATAACAGGCTAAGTGACTTGTCCCAGGACTACTTCATTCAAATTCCATCAAAAAAGATGAGAACAAGACACATACGCACATGCAAACTCATGGGCGTAAAGAATGAGATGAGGAATTAAATGATCCAAGTGTTTTATGGCTTAAAAAAGAGCTTTACATTTCATGAAACAACTAGTACAATTATCAGCTTCATTTTAGAGAAATGAAGGCAGAGTGACTTGTTTAAGGGAATGCAAACAAGTGACATAAGGAAAATTCTGAAAGATCTTATGACTCAGAACCCATTGCTCTTTCCAGACACACTTGGTGGACAATGGGCAGAAATTACTCAAATTCACTAGGAGGCTAAAGCATTATTCAACCAGAAAGAAAGAAAAAACTTTTAAAATGTTTATAGTATGATAAATGAGACCTAATGATACTGGCATCAAATTCGTACATTTTGGGATACTAAAGTAGCTATGTATGGATAGCTTTTTTATCCCCAAAATCTACAAAAAGTACTAGCTCATCTATTCCAGAAAAGAATGTTGTTTTTTTTTAAAAACTACACTTTTCTTCTCATCCATCAATACACTTAAGATACACACACACAGAGTTACATACTTTATATACTATAAATGTTTAATGTTTAATGACTAATCAGTCAATATCACTGTTTATTCCTACTCCTCCAATCCACCTCAGTTCTTCTAGAATACAAATTTCAGGGAGGTTAAAAAAAAAGAAAGGGGAGATGCTGACAAGGGGGAAGTAAGTGATTAAGTAAGAAATAACAACTCTATTTTAAACCACAAAGCTCTTTGCCATTCTGCTGGAGTTACATGGCTTAAAATAAAAACTAATGGTAAGTAGGACTAGTCAATAAAATTCTGCTCCACTGAAGTAAGAACAGGTAAGCAGTGGCATAAGCTATAGCTTACAAACCCGCCCTGGGTAGCTCTACTTTAGATCTCTATAACAAATCAATATATTGAAGGCCATTACAAAAGGCATAAAAAAACTAGTAGTTCACTTGCCAGTGCACTCTAAGGATTTGTATAGATAAGATTACAAAAAGCTTCTTAAAAAAATAAATTTAAATAAGTAGATACTCAAGTGTTCATGGCTAGGTCATGCCAAAATAAAAATGATGACACTATCTAAATTAATTTACAGATTTAGTGCTATAGCAAACTACTAAGGGAATCCTTCATAGGGCTGGACAAATATTTTTTTTCAAAATCACTGAAGGGAAAAAATATTAAGGAAACAATGAAAAAAGGAAAAAGTATTTCAAGCAGGCATTTCACTTCAGATCTTTATTATAAAACAGTAATCACCACCACCATTTGGTCCTAGTTTAAAAACACGCTGAAACATACTAGGTTCAAGGAAAAATCAGAAAGAGCTCAAATCCAACAAATCCAAAAACTTAAATTACCTAGATAACTCTCCGACAAGAAGTACTGAGAAAAAATGTAAAACAGTTTGGCAGAAATTAGCTTGAAGCCAACATCTTATATTCCATAATACTCAAAGTGGTTATGTAAATATATGAATATTAATGGTTATAACATTAAAAAAGAGAGAGAAGAAAACCAGATCAAGAGTCTTTCACAACTACACCTAAGTGATGAATTCCTAGACAAATCAGAAAGAAGCAATCACAAGGGGTAAAATAAATCACTTAAATTACATAAGATGAAGGTAGAGCCAAGATGGCAGAATAGCAGGAGTGAGCTTTCCCTCTCCCCGCTCCCCCCAAAAAAGACCTAGAAAATCTACCAGACAGAATCTAGATGCAGAATCTAAGAAAAACTCACAATAAATTATTTTTCCAGCTCAAGTCACTACATGGGTCCGGAGAGAACTGCCCAGAGCACAGGGCAAGAGGAGGTCCCAGACTCATACTAGGACACCATTACAGGAGAAGATACCAACAAGCAGTTTTGTTGCCCACTCTCCAGTTCCAGGTCACAAATCCAAGCCAAACTGAGGAGATCTGTGTCAGGGGTGGCATTCTGGGGGTGTGGAGTGCTAGAAGGCCCCAAAAAGTTTACTGAGAAGGAGCAAGTTCAGAAGCAAGCAGCAGTGGTGTGGCTCAGACCCCAACAGTACAAACAGATCTCAGTTCTTGCTCCTAGGTCAGAGTGAAGTAGTCAGAGGAAGGAATCCTAGGCCTAAGGGAAGCCTGAAGTTCTGTCACTCTGATCCAGGAAAGTTTCCCAGATGGCGGATTGATAATGAATGGCTGAATCCAGCAGCAGTCCACTGTTGCTCAGACCCAAACCCAGGCCAGGAATTTACTGAACTCAAACAAGGGGAGCAGTAATTAGACTTTGTCATGGTTCTTCAACCTGAGGTATCCCTGAGACTCTAGAATAATTCACACTCAATACCCCAAGAAAGAAGCGGTTGGACCAACCCAGACCTTCCCTCCCAAAGTACACAAAGCCCATCCCTAACATGAAGTACAAAGTCAGGAAGTAGGCTGGAAAAATGAACAAAAACATAGAGCGCCTTTATAGTGACAGATGCTGAAAACAAACCCAAAAGAGAATGACTCCAAAACACTTGTAAATGAAGTCTTAAAGAAAAACACAATTTAAGTCTTAAAGAAAAGCAGAACATCCTGGAAAAGATGAAGAGTTCAAAAGAGTGTTGTTTTTTTTTTTAATTATCAATGAAATGAGAATGCTAGAGGCAAAAAGTGAAAGAAAAAAAATGAGAGCTAGAGAAGAAAGAACTGAAAAGGGAATTAACAGCTTGTCAACGTCAAAATAAAGTGAAAAGACTGAAAAAAATGAAGAAATGTTTATATTTCATAATAAAAACAAGTGACATGGAAAACAGATCAAGGAGAAAAAAAATTAATAATCATCAAACTACATTAATGCCATGAGGCATGGAGGCCATTAGGTGGCACAGATAGGTCTTCCTGACAATGCACAATATTCTAAGTTCAAATCCAGCCTCAGACACTTACTAGTTGTGTGACCCAGGGCAAGTCACTTTGCACCTCAGGTACCTCAACTGTAAAACAGAGATGATAATAGCACCCACCTCATAGGCTGTCATGAGGCTCAAGTGAGATATCTGTTAAATGCTTAGCAGAGAGCCTGGCACACAGGGGCACCTATAAATACTTATTCTCTCCCATCCTTTTCCCCATGACCAAAAAAAGAGCCTAGAAATCATATTTCGAGAATTGAAACTGCATCTTAGACCTCTTAGAACCAGAGGGTCAAGAATAGAAAGAATCTACCAGTCACCTCCAGAAAGAAACATCAAAATGAAAACTCCCATGAACAAAATATCCAAAATTCAGAGCTTCTAGGTAAAGAAAAATACTCGCAAGCAGACAAAAAGAAAGAATTCAAGTACCTACAATCCAGTCAGGATCACACAGAATTTGCCAGCCATCACTATAAAGGAACAGAGAACAGGTGCTCCAGAAGGCAAAGGACATAGGTTTACAACCAAAAAAATAACTTACCCAGCAAAAATGGGTATAATCCTATGGGGGGGAAAATGGATCTTTAATGAAACAGAGGACTTTCAAGCATTCCAGACAGTGGCAAGATATTTCTGAGTGATATAGATGAGGAACAGGGAAGAAAGCTTTCTGCAAACAGCCTCAATTTTTTTTTCGGTGAAATATGAGGCAAGGTTCTCAATTGAGAGGGTGGGAGGAAGGGGACCTGTGGGAGATTCGAGGAGATGAAAAGGTTTGGAAATGCTGCTATGGTATGTGGGATAATGAAGCCATTAGGGAGGTGAAAAAGGATTAATTGCCTTTCCACCTTAAGGGCTTGGTTTTGATTACCTAACAAACTTGTGGTGGACCTAGTCAGCACAGTTTTGCGAATTTCTCCAGGCTCCTTCAACAGCAGCTAACTATGATGAAGACAGTGGATGGTGGGAGTAATCCAAGGCTAGGGTTTGGTAGAGCAAGATCTTCAACAGAGAAAGGGACGCAAGAAAAAAGAAGAATTTAGGGTAGAAATATTTTGTGCTTTAATATTTGAAAAATTATTTCTTCACAACAGCCCTATCAGTTATAAAGATGGACATATTGATGAATGATCTGTTAGTACAGCTGTGAATTGGTATTATTCTGGAAAGTAATTTAGAAATATATTAAGAAAATGTCTAAATAGTCTCTACCCCATGACCCAGAAAATCCCACCAGGGATTAATACCCCCAGGAGTCCATGAAAAAAGATCCCATATAAACTTCTGTTTAGTAGCCCCTTCCTCCTTTTCCAAATTTCTTCCATTTTACTCCCCTCTAAGCATTGTACGCTGGACTCCTTGCAGAACTCTGATCATGATAATTCGCTTGCCATCTTAATGTGTTTGCCCTGGATGTCTCCCATGCCAGCAATACTCTGCCCCTTATCTCTACCTCTGGCTTTCTTCCAGGCTCAGTTCACCTTCCGGCAGAGGGTGGGGGGTTGGAGGTGTATTATTCTTCTTGCTGTTAGTGACTTTCCCTCTCATGTTACCTTCCATCTACTCTGAATGTTTTGTATGTGCCCATTTATTTACATGTTGTCTCCCCACTAGAAGGCACAACTCGACTGTACATTCTTTGAGAGCAGAGGCTATTTTTGCCTTTCTTTGTAGTCCCAGAACTTAGCAAAATGTCTGGCACATAATATGTCCTTAAAAAATACTTGCTGGGGGAGGAAGAGCCAAACCAGGTGAACTCTCCCAACATTCCCCTCCAAAGAACTTTAAAATAACTCCTCCAATCAAATTTTGACATGGCAGAGCCAACAAAAGGTCAAAGGGAGACATTTTTCCAGCCTAAGACAACTCAGGAGGATTGCAGGAAAGCTCTATAACATTGGGGTGGGCAAAGGCCCAAAGCACAGCAGCAACACCAGAGGTGGGTTTTGGAGGCAGCTTCTTGAAAAGCAGCAGCTGCAGCAGCAACTTAGGGGCCCTCAGCCCAGAGAGGGTAAAAGAAGGGTCAAACAACTGGTCAGAAAGAGATTACAGGTGACCCTTTGCTGGCACTGGGTGCTGCTGGCACTGACAACTTTACTGCCCACACACTATTCTGGGTCATTCCAGGGCAGAGAAGAGCACTTGTGGTGGGACACAAGGGAGCAGGGGCCCTGGTCAGAGTTCCAAGGCAGAAAGGAGTTCTAGTATTTGCAGCTGCAGGGGACCAAGGCTCCTTCCTAGATAAAGAACAGAGCCCACGAGAGCAGTGACCATAACTCTTCCTGGATCATATCACTTTGAAAGCACCAAAAACTTGCAGACCCCCAAGTATTGTCTCTGAAAATAGGAGCACAAAAAAGCCTGAATCTTGGGACAGTACCTCCCCACCCTCAGGTGACCAGAGCCCAACTTTAATATAAAGTTCAAAGTCAAGAAACAGGTTGGAAAAATGAACAAACAAAAAAAGAATCTGACCATAAAAAGACACTATGGTCAAAGGGAAGACCAAGACAAATTCAGAAAAATGTAAAAGCAGTTACCAAAAAGAAAGCCTCAAAGAAAAAGTTTATTTGGACCCAAGCCTAACAAGAACTCCTAGAAGAATTAAAGTGATAATAGTGTTAAAATTGGGAAAAGAAATAAGAGTGATGTAAGAAAATTATGAAAAAAGAATTAACAGCTTGATAAAAGAAACACACACACACACACACACACACACACACGACTGAAGAAAATAACACCTTAAAAAACAGAATTGGCCAAATGGCAAAAGAGGCACACAAATTCACTGAAGAAAAGAACTTCTTAAGAAAGCAGAATAGGCCAAATGGAAAAAGGGTACAAAGGTTCACTGAAGAAAATAGTTCCTTAAAAATCAGAACTGGGCAAGTGGAAGCTAATGACTCCATGAGTCACCAAGAAACAATAAAACAAAGTCAAAAGAATGAAAAGATAGAAGAAAATGTAAAATATCTCATTAGAAAAACAAATGACCTGAAAAATAGATCCAGGAGACATAATTTAATAATGACTGGACTATCAGAAAGCCATGACCGAAAAAAGAACAGATCCACAGATCACCTCCTGAAAGAGATCTCAATATGAAAATTCCCAGGAATATTACACACCAAATTCCAGAAGGAAAAAATATTGCAAACAGCTAGAAAGAAACAATTCAAATATCATGGAGCCACAGTCAGGATCACAAAATATTTAACAGCTTCCACATTAAAAGACTGGAGGGCTTGGAATAATATATTCCAGAAAACAAAGGACCTAAGATGACAACCAAGAATAATCTACCCAGCAAAACTGAGTATAATCCTTCAGGGGAAAAAATGACATTTAATAAAATAGAGGACTTTCAAGCATTTCTTAGGAAAAGATCAGAGCTGAATAGAAAATGTGACTTCCAAATACAAGATTCAAGAGAAGCATAAAAAAGTAAACAAGAAAGAGAAAACATATGGTATTCAATAAACTGTTTACACTCTACATAGGAAAATGATACTTGTAACACCTAAGAACTTTCTCATTATTAGGGAAGTTGGGAGTATATACTGACAGAGGACATGCATGTGAGTCAGGAGTACATTAAGATGGGCTCCTAAAAAAACAATGAAGGAGTGAGAAAGAGGGATGCACTGAGAGAAGGAGGAAGGGAAAGGAAATCGGGCAAATTTTCTCACATAAAGGAAAAGCTTTTATGGTGAAGTGAAAAAATTGGGGGGGGGGGAGCCATACTGAATCTCATTCTCATCCGAAATTGATTCAAGGAAAGAAGAAAATATAAACACACTCAGGTGGGGATAGAAACCTCTTACTCAATCAGGAGATAGGCAGGAAAAGAAATAAGTGATATGGGGCAGAGGGGAAATGATAAGGGTTAGAGGACGCAGTTGTCGGAAGCAAGACAGAGTTTTGAAAAAGGACATGACAAAAAGAGAGAAGGGCAAACAGAGGGAAATGTGGTGGATGGAAATGCACAGTTAGTTATCATAACTGTAAATGAGATGACCGCTAACCCACAGAATGGAAGCAGATAGAATGAACTAGAAACCAGAATCCAACAATATGTCATATAAAAGGCACACACACTGGGACCGAAAGACGAAATGAAGAGGTAGAGCAAGAGTCTATTATGCTTCAGCTGAAGTGAAGAGGACAGGCGTGGCAATCATGATTTCAAATAAAGCAAAAGCAAAAACAGATCTAAAAAGAAAGGTAGCATAGACAATGAATATCAAAAAATTTTACAGCAAGTTTCCCTGATAAAGGCCTCATTTCTCAAATATATAGGGAACTGAGTCAAATTTACAAAAATAGGAGCCATTCCCCAATTCATATGAATAGGAAGTTTTCAAAGAAGAAATCAAAGCTATCTGAAGTAATACAAAAAATTGGTCTAAGTCACTTTTGATTAAAGAAAGGCAAATTAAAAAAACTCTAAGAGACCACCTCACACCTATCAGAAATGATAAGTGCTGGAGGGAATGAAGGAAAAAGAGCTACATTTATACATCATTGATGGAGTAGTGGATTAGTCCAACTATTCTGGAGAATAATCTGGAACTATGCCCAAGGGCCTATAAAACTTTGGCCCAGCAACATCACTAATAGATTGGTACCCCGAAAAGGTCAAAGAAAAAGGAAAAGGACCTATATGTACAAAAATATTTATAGCAGCTATTTTGCAGTGGCAAAGAATTGGAAACTGAGGAGCATTCGTCAATTGGGGAATGGCTAAACAAGTTATGGCATCTGATTATGATGGAGTATTATTGTGCTATAATAGTGAAGAGGAGGAGTTTCAGAAAAAAACAAAGCAAGACCTGTACACAGTACCAGCAATGCAGTAATGATGATATGAACGACTTGGTTACTGATCAATACAGTGATCTAAGACAATTCCAAGGGACTTATATTGAGAAAATGCTATCCACCTCCAGAGAGAGAAATGATGAACTCTGAGTGCAGTTTAGAGTGCAAAATTTTCTTGGGGTTTTTTTTGCTCTGTGGGGGGGAGGGGGGAGCGGGGGCGGCGCACGGCAGCTAATATGGAAATATGGTTTTCATGATTTCACATGTATAACTGATAATATTGCTTGCCTTCTCAATGGAGGAGACATGTGGGAGGGAGAGAATCAAAATTTAAAAAGAACGTTGAAAATAAATGAAAAGACAAACAAAAACACTTGATGACTTCTGGCTAACCATAGAAGAGATGTGAGAAGGTACTCACCATTTCTTTGCAGAGGGGAGAAACTACGCATGTAGAATAGTACATACAATGTTAAACTTTTTCAATATGCTCATTTCACTGACATGCAGGCTCTTGTCTCTATCAGATATTTTGAAGTAGACATCATGTAGACATCCAAAACTGAAATCATTATCTTTTCCCCAAAACCCTACCTACTTTAAATCTATTACTGTTCAGGTTAAGACCATCCTCCCAGGAACCCCAGGCTCAAAACCTGGGTGTTATCCTCAACTCCTCATTATCACTCTCCCACCCCCACCCCCTACCTCAGCCCCCATTGCTAATCTGCTTGCAAAATCCTGTCAATTTCATCTTCATAACATTAGTCAAATATGCCCCCTTCTCTCCCCTGACACTGCCATCACCTTGGTTCAGGGCTTTAACTCAAGCATGGACTACTGCAACAGATGGCTGGTTGTTGATTTGCCTGCCACAAGTCTCTCTCCATTCCAGTCCAACCTCATTTCAGTTGTCCAAGGGATCTTCCCAAAGTTTGGGTCTGACAGTGTCACGTTTCTTACTCAATAACCTCCAGTGACTCCCCGTCAATTCCAGCATCAATTATAAAATTCTCCAGCTTTCAAAGCCTTTTACAACCTCTCCCTTCCCCACACCACCCCCCACCTTTCTAGTCTTCTTACACCCTACTCTCCACTACACACATGTGATGTTGATCTCTAGGTTGCTTTGAAAACAAGTCATTTCCATCTCTTGGCTCCTGGCATTGTCAATGGCTGTTCCTCATGCATGTAATGCTCTCCTGCATCTCCACCTCCTTCCTTCTCTCATTTCCTTCAATTGCCAACTGAAATCCCACCTTCTATATAGAAATTTTTCCCAATCCCTGTCAATTCCAGTGCTTTTCATTTATTATTTCCCATCTAATCTGTATGTAGCTTGTCCGTATACTGTTTACACACTGTCTCCCCCCATTAGATTGTGAGTTCCTTGAGGGCAGAAATCTGCCCTCAATCTTTGCTCTTTCTTTGTATCTCCAATGCTTAGCACAGTGCCTGGCACATACTAGGCCCTTAATAAAGGTTCACTGGCAGACAGACTCATTTGTCCCAGAGAGAACACACTGTACCATCCTAAGAGTTAAATAAAAGTATTTTGAAGTTTCATTTCTGATTTCCTGACTTAACATGCTAAAAATGCAGCTTAGAGGAGCAACTGTAAATTACAGAAGGCAGATTTCAGCCTAACACAAGGAAGAACTCTGCAACAATTAACACTTTCAGGAAACATAACTGGCTATTTTGGGAGACAGTTCCCTATCAGTGGAACTATTCAAGCAAAGGCAAACAGTTAGAAGCAACTGTTTATCAGGAATGTTTACAGAAGAAACACTGCTTAAGAGATAAAGGAAAAACTACCGAATCTATAAGGTCCCTTCCAAATATTCTATAATCCTACATAACACCCTGTAAATCTGAATTTTTGTTTAAAAAAAATGTGATAATGTATATGGCATTAAATTCTATAAATATGACCAAAAGAGTCAGTGTAATTTTTAACTCCATCTCCAAAGGAATTAAAAGTATCTTAAAGATGTGGAAGAAGCAATACTATATATCTAAAAATTCTGCTAGAAAAAAAAAATACTTTCTTTTTAGGCTATATAAATTAACATAAGATTGAATCATACTAGTGATATCTTTCTTAGTAAGAAGTATGGCACAGATCAACTGGAGTATGGCTAAAAAAGCTGTGATACATGAATGAAATATCATTGTGCTGTTAAAAAAAAAATGTGACTACAACAAGAATTCAGAGAAGCAAGGGAAAATTTAGATGAACTGTTTCATGCCAGGAGACTATAGCAATGTCAATGGAAAGGCTAAAAAAACTAAACGAAATGCTATGTAATTAAGAGCAAGCCTGTCCTCAAAGAAGAGGTGAGAAAATGCACCTTCCTCCCTCCTTGCAGAGGTGGGAGACTATGGGTACAAAACATTGCACATACTATAGGACTTACAGATCTAGAGATGGAAGAGACCTCAAAAGGCTATCTAATCCAACTACTTCCTTTTACAGATAAAGAAACTGAGATCTACATAATGACTTTCTCAAGGTTAACAAGGGCCCCATTTTGCTCCTGTGGCAAAATCCAAACCTAGGTTCTTCAATGCTCCTTTGCAACCTGTACAACCTGTGCTCTTTCTTCTGTGTCAGACTGATATGCTGATTAATTTTGCTGAACTGTTTCTCTTCCTTTCTCCTTTTCTGCTACATGAGATGGCTCCTGGGGTAAGGAATGAGGGAAAGAAATATATGATATCTAAAAAAATATATCAATTTAGTTTTTTTTTAAAAGATTGGTGGCATATAGGATATAAATATTTAAAGCTAGAAAAGAACTTAAGAGACTAGATGTCCTAATGCCTTCTTTTACACATGCAAGAACTGAAGACCAGAGAGATTCAAAAAACTACATAAATTATATTGGAATGTCAACATAAAACCATAAAAACTATTTTAATCAGTCTTTGCTTGAAAACATAATTGAATGACAATATTTTAGGATATTAAAAGACTGACTACACAAACTAAAAATGAAGGAGATGCTAATTTAGAAGCCATTGAAAAGCAGTCAACATTAGAAGAGCTACAAGAAGACAGGCAAACTGATGTACTATTGGTGAAACTATGATTAGACTAACCATTCTGCAAAATAATTTGTAATTACGATAAAAAAGTGACTAGTATGTCCATACCCTTTGACCCAAGTGTCTTGCTGTTGAACATATATCCCCCCTAAAAGACATAAAGGTGAGTTGCACAAATAAGAAAATATTCACAGAAATACTTTCTATGGTAGCAAATAATTGAGACAAGCAGATTCCCATCAGGTAGGGAGCAGCCAAACAAATGATAGTACATGAATATACTACACCATAAAAAAGGACAAATATGATGAATCAGAGAAACAAGGAAAGATTTACATTAACTGGAGAAGCATGAAATAATCAGGATCTGTAAAACAATATACACAATGAACAATTAAAGTATAAAGAAGAAAATAGAGATTTTTAAAAGTAAAGGAAAAGGATTTTTAAAAAAGTAAATGAAAAGAATAAAATGAGGGGAGGGAGGTGGAAGGAACAAGCATTAATTCAATACCTACTAAGCGCCAGGCACTTTCAGTCCTTTACAGATATTATCTTGCTTGAAACTGAAGTTTGTGTAATTACAAAGGCTAAGCTTGGCCCCACCTCTTTCCTTTCATGAAAGAGGTGGGATAGTACAAACAATAGTAGTATGTTGTATATGCTGTCAAACACAAATGCATTGGCTGGTTTTTTGCTGAAATTTTAAAAAAAAAAACACCTAAGGGAAGGCACACTGAATTGGGGAGAAGGGTATTTAGAAATGAATGCGATGTAAAACCAAAAGGCATCAATAAAAATTTTACAAAGCTTGAAAAACATAAATAGTTCACTGAATTTGCAGAATGCTCATTTGCTATTAAATGAACATAAAGAAGTTGAGTATAACAAGTTTTCTAAAGCAACAGAGGGGGAAAAAACCCCTCCTTTCCCCCCCAAAAGCCTAACATTCTGACTCCAGAAAACTATAAAAAGTGTTATCTTTAATCCTTGGTAGGGGAAGGAAAAGTAGAAGGAGACACAGACACACCAGGGCTTGGCAGCTTGGAGCACATGCCACCCTAGGCCAGTGTTCTAGAATTCTGGTAAGAAAGAAAAGTCTGGTAACAAGGCAACCCTTTCTAGGGAGGAGATGATGTTGAAAGGCCCTCCTAGTTCTTAAAGCCACAAATCAACGAACCATTTATGTTCACTTGCTTCTTAAAGCACATTCTTAAATGAGAGATGCTTATCTCCTAATAAAAAGTGATACCATGTTTCTTTATCGCTATTTCTCTCCGAAGTAATAAGTACATTCCTTGATGATGAAGCACACATAAAGTGCCAAGTTGGTTCAGAACATAGCAGTTTGGGGGCTGACACTTCATCAAAGCATGATTTTTGAAAACAAGGTAATTTTCACCACTGATGTCCACATGGTCAACCTCAAGCTCTACTCTACATATCCACATTTTGCATTAATAAACTATGTATAACAATGACTTTATGCTTCCACTCATCCAGGTATATACAACTTTGGAGTCAATCTTAATTCCTTAAATCTCCCTCACCCAAAAGAACCAATTTGTTGCCAAGTCTTTTCAATTCTACCTATCTCCTTCATTATCTCCTTCCTTTTGTTGATCACTAAGCTAACACAGAACCTCATGCTTGTCATCAAGACTGGAGGGGTTTGCTAACTAACTGCTCTCCTCACCTCAAGTTTTTCCTTTCAAAGAAGTATTCCTAAAGCATTGGCCTGACCATGTCACTCCTCTGCTCCATAAACTCGAGTGGCTCCCTATTGCCTCTAGAATGGAACATAATTTCCTCTGTATAGCATGTAAAGTCCTTCACAACCTGACTAGAGCCCATCTTTACAGTCTTAAACATCATTACTTGTTACCGCCTCTATGGTAGCCTTCTTGCTAGTCCTCATTTGTGATAATCCATCTCCCATGTTCACAGCTGGAAGGCACGCTTCTGCCTCTTAGAATTCCTAGTTTCCTTAAAAGCTCAGGCCAAACTGAAGGATAGACTACTGGAAACTAAATAATCGAATTCTAAAGAATGAGTGGGTCAAACAACAAATCGTAGAAACAATCAATAACTTCATCCAAGAGAATGACAATAATGAGACAACACACCAAACTCAGGGGACACAGTCAGAGCAGTTCTTGGGGAAATGTTATTTCTCTAAATGCTTACATGAATATAATAAAGCAATCAATGACCTGCGCATGCAACTGAAAAAGCCAGAAAAAGAACAAATTAAAAATGCCCAATTAAATACCAAATTAGAAATTCTGAAAATCAAAGGAGAGATTAATAAAATTGAAAGTAAGAAAACTATTGAACTAATAAATAAATAAAACTAAGAGCTAGTTTTATGAAAAGCTGGAGCCAAGGGCCACAAGAGGGTTTTTCAAAAACTCTCAACTACTATTTACTGCCTCCTATGGCATAAGCAGTATCTTCTAGAGCCTGCCACATTCATTACCTGGTTATTTTTTTTCCTAGTGCCCTACTCTAAAAAAGGTGGGCTAAAAGATTTTCCTGAAGAGATTTTGAAACTGGTCCCCCAAACTTCAACGGCTGAGGGAACAGAGAAGACTCAAACCACTAACATGGGCTCCTGGTGGCTTGAGCACTAAAAAGTAAGCACGTAAAGAATAAGATCCTCCCTGACCTGCGGACCAGATGGCCAAGAGAGAAGGACCACTGCCCTCAAATGAATCAAAATTCGTATCCTTGATGAGTAACTCTTCCATGTCATGATGAAGTAAACCTCCTTTTATTACCTGACAGACAGTCTACAAACATCTCATTTGATTCCAATTCTGAACGAAAAGCATCAAACCAACCTGAAGTCTGGTCTGCAACATTCCCCCACCCTCATTAGCATGTACTTACACAGCACATGCTGACTGACTCTATGCCCTCTGACAGCAAGGACTGTTTCATTTTTGTCTTTGTACCTGTATCACCCAGCACACAGAACAGGCACCTAAACCTTTTACAATTTCTAAAGGGGTTATTTCACACATAACCTACCTCACACAAGAAAATAGAAAAAAAATTGTATTTTCTTTCATTTATATGGAAGAAGTTACAAGGAATACTAGTATTCCAGTAGAGTTCTAGTATGCCAGGATTTGTGTTCACCCAGCATCTACAACAGCAAACTTTGCATATTAGGTATTTGTGTGTGCTCCACAAGTGTTTGCTGAATGAGTAATATAAATGTCAACCATGCCCATTTCCACCAATCTTTAATCAATTTTCTTAATAATCCATTATTCCGGCTTCCAGGAGCCAAGATGGCGGCTGGAAAGCAGGGACTTGCTTAAGCTTTCCCCCAAATCCCTCCAAACACCTGTAAAAAATGGCTCTGAACAAATTCTAGAGATGCAGAACGCACAAAACAGCAGAGGGAAACAGGTCTCCACCCCAGGAGAGCCTGGATGGTTGCTAGGAAGGATCTATCACACAGAGCTGGGAGCAGAGCACAGACCAGACCAGGAGTCAGCCAGCCAGAACAAGGCTTAGGGCCATGAATCATTGAGCTGTGGCAGTTACCACACTTCTCAACCCATAAACACCAAAGAGCAGGTTAGTGGGAAACTGCGGGATCAAGGTGAGAGCAGTCTGACCCCATCCTTGAGGGATGCTTCCTTGAGCAGGAAGCTCCTGAGGCTGCTTCCAGAGCTCCAGTATCAGCTGCTTCCCTAGTCCCTGGCTCACACGGTGGGAGGAATCTAGCAGCAGATCAGAGCATGAGTGCAAGGAGCGCTTGGTGGGCACAGAGGCAGGTTCTCTTGTTGTGCCCTGCTCGGATCTGGATTGCAGACCTGGGTGGCTGTTCTTGGGGGAGGAGGAGCGCTGCTGTGACAGAGCCTGCCTTGACAGTGGAGAAGTAGCTCTGAAAAACAGCAGCACTTGGACCCTAGAGCTTGGGACAAAGTACTCTCTACTCTGCAAGCAGTCATACCCTGACAAAAAGCTCAAGGGTCAAGTAGTTGGCTGGGAACATGAACAGGCAGCGAAAACAAACTCAGACACAAACTCAAACTCAAACTCTAGATTCCTTTTTTGGTGACAAAGAAGATCAAAACATACAGCCAGAAAAAGTCAAAAACTCTAAGAGCCTACATCAAAAGCCTCCAAGAAAAATATGAATTGGTCTCAGGTCATGGAAGAGCTCAAAAAGGATTAGGAAAAGCAAGTAAGAGAAGTAGAGGAAAAATTGGGAAGAGAAATGAGAGTGATGCAAGAAAACCATGAAAAACAAGTCAATGACTTGCTAATGGAGACCCAAAAAATACTGAAGAAAATAACACCTTAAAGAATAGACTAACCCAAATGTCAAAAGAGCTCCAAAAAGCCAATGAGAAGAATGCCTTGAAAGGCAGAATTAGCCAAATGGAAAAAGAGGTCCAAAAAACCATTGAAGAAAATACCATCTTTAAAAATTAGGTTGGAGCAAGTGGAAGCTAGTGACTTTATGAGAAATCAAGATATTATAAAACAGAACCAAAGGAATGAAAAAATGGAAGACAATGTCAAATATCTCACTGGAAAAACCACTGACCTGGAAAATAGATCCAGGAGAGATCGCTTAAAAATTATTGGACTACCTGAAAGCCATGATCAAAAAAACAGCCTAGACATCATCGTTCAAGAAATTATCAAGGAAAACTGCCCTGATATTCTAGAACCAGAGCGTAAAATAGAAATTGAAAGAATCCAACGATCACCTCCTGAAAAAGATCCCAAAAAGAAAACTCCTAGGAATATTGTCACCAAATTCCAGAATTTCTAAGTCAAGGAGAAAATACGGGAAGTAGCCAGAAAGAAACAATTTAAGTATTGTGGAAACACAATCAGAATGACACAAGATCTAGCAGCTTCTACACTAAGGGATCGAAGGGCTTGGAATGATATTCCAGAGGTCAAAGGAGCTAGGATTAAAACCAAGAATCATCTACCTAGCAAAACTGAGTATCATGCTCCAAGGCAAAATATGAATTTTCAATAAAATAGAGGACTTTCAAGCTTTCTCAAAGAAAAGACCAGAGCTGAATAGAAAATTTGACTTTCAAATACCAGAATCAAGAGAAGCATGAAATGTAAACAGAAATCATAAGAGACTTACTAAGTTCAACTAAAGTTGAACTGTTTTACACATTCCTACATAGAAAAATGATTCATGAGACCCTTCTGAGCATTAGGGTAGTTGAAGGGTATATAAACACATACATACATATATATAGACAGAGGGCACAGGGTGAGTCGAATATGAAGGGATGATATCTAAAAAAATTAAATTAAGAGGTGAGAGGATATATTGAGAGAGGGAGAAAGGGAGAGATAGAATGGGGTAAATTATCTCACATAAAAGTGGCAAGAAAAAGCAGTTCTGTTGGAAGGGAAGAGGGGGCAGGTGAGGGGGAATGAGTGAATCTTGCTCTCATCGGATTTGACTTGAGGAGGCAATAACATACACACTTAATTGGGTATCTTACTCCACAGAAAAGTAGGGGGAAGGGGATAAAAAGGGGGGATGATAGAAGGGAGGGCAGATGGGGGAGGAGGTAATCAAAAGCAAACACTTTCTAAAAGGGACAGGGTCAAGGGAGAAAACTGAATAAAGGGGGACAGGATAGGATGGAAGGAAATATAATAAGCCTTTCATAACATGAGTATTGTGGAAGGGTTTTGCATAATGATACACATGTGACCTATGTTGAATTGCTTGCCTTCCTAGGGAAGGTGGGTGGGAAGGGAAGAGGGGAGAAAATTTGGAACTCAAAATCTTGTGGAAATCGGGGTTGAAAACTAAAATATTAAATAAAAATGATAAAATATTTTAAAAAATCCATTATTCCAAATAAGCCATTTCATTCCCTTTTTCATTTATAGTTGACTTTCTCTGGAGCTTTTCTAGCTGTTTTACCTTTCTTGAGGCAAGGTAACTAGAATTCCACTTGTTACTGTAAGTATAAATGCGTCTAAGTAATGATGGGAAAAAAAAAGCAGGCTCTGTTCCTTGGACATTTAACACTTTATATCCTTCAGTGGTTCTCAAAATATTTTGATCATGGCATAGTATACTTTGTATGCACACTGGCAATAAAGGGTTCCCAAACAGCTGGGTCCCCAGACCTACTACCTAGGCCCTGGAATTCATTCAGCTCTCCCCAACTCCTTATTCTCTTGAATTCCATAGGGACTCACAGGAGAGGATGTAGCTTTGTGCCTCCTCAAAAGGAGCTCCTATTGTGACCTTTTCAATTCGAATTGAGGAAGAGTAGGTAGCAAACCAGCTGGGAACAGGACAGACTGTAGAAGTATGAGGAGTTTTAAGGCACACCTTGCAAAATTCCAAACACATCAGTATGCCCCAGCACACCTGTTGTGAACCTCTCAACTACATAAATTTGGGGTTTTCAAAGTCAAACAGAAACAGAGAACACTAAAATTTTCTACTCATTTACTCAAAAAATATAACTACTAGTTCTAGCCCTTATCTCTCATCATCGCTCTAGTGTTGTTATTGCCACCTACCTAAAAGCTATCTTTCCCTTGGATGTAATAAATTCAGTATGTCCAAAGTTAAACAATATCTAGATTGAAAATATAAGTTTTCTTTGACTCTTCTAGAGTCAAACATACTCACTGAATTTTGCCATCACTCAGCAACCTCTCCTGCCCTATGGTTCACTCTAACTAGTTGTATCCAGAGGCTAGTGGTAGTTAACTACCAGCCCCATCTTCATTATCCCTTCTTTCTTAGGAAGTTTAGTGCCTGGCTCACTAACTTCCTCTCTACCTCAACCCCTGACCTTACATTGGGAGCTGTCAACATACAAGTTAACATTCCCTAAAACACCTTGGCCTCCCAGTTCTGTGATCTCATCAACTCCCGGGACCAATTCCTTCACTTTACCTCAGCTACACAAAGGTACAAAGAGAGTCTTGACCTCACTATCACCTGCAAGTTTTCTACTTACATGATCTAAAATTCTGACATTCCTTTATCAAAAGATAATCTTTCCCTACACTTCACTCTTCCTAAACCTATTCTTTGTCTTCACCATGACCGCTAATTCTGCCACCCCTTAGTACTCTCTCCTAGGCCATTACCCCCACTCTGGTTCCCCTACTTCCCTTCTGAAACTCAATCTTATCATTAGTTCAACTATTTCCTTCTCTCAAATCCCTTGCCCCTTGTCTTATTACCACTTGTTTCTTGCCAAACCCCATTATTGGTTACTCCCACTACTCTACCATTACTATAAACAATGCTGGAGGAACTCAGGAAGCCATCCTGACTGGGTCCACTACAAATTTATGTTATGTCAACTGGGCCCTCTCAGCAAGGGATTCCTTTCACACCACACCGAGTGATTCTCTTAAGTCCCACAGTAGCTTCTGCAAACTTCTCATTTTCCCAAGTCTCCTATGTTAATGTCTTCTCTCCAACAAAAGACTGTACTTCCTACTTTATACAAGAGGCCATTCTCAGAAAGCTTCGTCTTCTATATTGTACATCTCAAAACCACATGACAGCACACTATATTCTCTAATCAAGAGACAGCTCTTCTCAACAAACCCCATCTCTCTGCTTGAACTTTTGCAATCTAATTCCTTTCCTTCTCCAGCAGATTGCTCTCATGGTGCCCTTTTTCTCTAATCTTCAGTCTCTCCTTTTCTACTTGCTCATTCTCAGATGCCTACAAATAGGCCCAGGTCTCCTCCATCCTAAAAAAACAAAACAAAACACCAAATCCCTTACTTAATCCTATCATCCCCCTCAATATACTGTTCTGCTGCTACTAAATTTCACAGCAAACCTATTTAAAATAGTTGCTTCCACATCCTCTCCTTTCCCTGTCTTCTAAACCCTCTGCAATCTGTATTCAAATCTCATCACTCAACTAAAACTGCTCTCTCAATTATCTCTTAATGGTCTTTTCTTCTCCCTAAACCTTCCTCACCTCCCTGTGGCATTTGACATTGGTAACCCTATCTCTTCTTTGGGTTTTAGTGATACTGCTCCCTCTTGGTTCTCCTACTTGTCTGATTTTTCTGTTTCCTTTGCTTGACTATCATCCATATCCCACCCGGTGATTACCTCCACCACAGCCCACCATCCCATGGCATATCCTTGGGATATCTCAAGAATCTGCCAGAGGCCCTCTTCTATACTTTCTTGACAACTTCATTATTCGCTAGTTATAGTTCTCATCTCCAAACAGATGATTCTCAGATCTTCATAGCCAGCCCTAACCTCTCTCTTGACCTCTGATCCCTGAATCACTAACTGCTTATAGGACATAAACTGGATGTCCCTTCAGAATTTCAAATTCAACGCATCCAAAAGAGAACTCACTAATCAATCAACTAGAATTTATTTTGTGTCTGCTATGTGCCAAACACAGGGGATACAATGACAAAACTGAAATAGTTCCTGCCTTCAAGCCCAACTTTCCTCCTAACTTTTCTATTTCTCAAGGGCACTACCATTATTTCTGTCACCCAGATGCAAAAACTCAGTCTATCTCATCTCCTCAATCTCTCACTCCATAGAACCCATTAGTTGCCTAATTTTGTCAATTCTACCTCTATTTCTTCAGTTCTCTTCTTTTTAACCACAGAGACCACCCTACTTTAGGACCTCACCAGCTCCTGACCAAACTTTTAATAGCTCCCCAATTTGTCTGCCTCTCTCAAGTCTCTCCCTTCTCTAAAAGATTCTCTAAACCGCTGTCAAAGATGTATTCTTAGGCGTAGGTCTGACCAGATAACTCAACCTCCACTACTTCCCTACTGCCTTTAAGGATCAAACTCCTCTCTTCTTCCTATACTCCTCAGTTCCCTATCTTCAAGGTTCAGCCTATGTAGCTCAAATATGCCTCTCCTACTAGTGCCTCCAGTCTCCAAATGACCTTGTATTTAATTTATACAGGTATATGTTGTCATTTCTCCTGTTGAATGTAAGCTTCAAGGGCAGGGACCATCACTTTTGTCTTTTATCTCTAGCACCGGAGTACAGTGTCTGACATAATCAGGCACATGTTAAATATCTGCTTATTATTTATTGATTCTCACCATATAAAAATGCCCTTGTGATGACTGAATGAATGGAAAAGGAAAAATCTCATAATAGGTCTAATGAAAATGTATCAACGTTGCTTCTCTTCCTATTCTCTTTTATTTTTGTTTTCGAGGTTCTCTGAGTGTGCCGATTACAGGCTGATATGAAACTCCTTTATAAATAGAGACGTATAGTAAAAGCATGGAGCCACTAGAAATTTTTGCTAGGTCAAACCTAAGGAGACAAATAATAAAAGCTCACTTTCATAGAACCTGCACACTGTGACTGTGAGCAAGTCATTTCCCTTCTCTGGGCCTCAACTTTCTAATCTGTAAAAATGAGGAAGCTGGGGAAAGTCAATGACAAACCAATAAACAACAAAATAGTCACAGCAGCACTCCCAAATGACTGGAAAGAAATGTATCTATAAATCTAATGGAATATTATTGCACGATAAGAAATGATAAATAAGAGGAACTCTGAGAAACCTGAGGAATTTTGTATGAACTGATGAACAGGGAAATAACTAGGATCAAGTACACAAAAAACGAAAACAAAGGTAAACTCTGAGTAATAAGGGGAAAAAAAAACAACACAAATCCAGAAGAGAAAACAAAACATACCTTATCTTTTCCCTCATAGCAGAGATATAAGGAACTACTATGGCAGAACGTCGCATAGTTGTCATACAAAATCTATTAGGTGCTTTTGATTATTTTTCTTTGTCACAAGGAAATGACAGGTAAAAACAAAACATTCCAAAAAAATTTTAATTGGAAAAAAATAAAATGAAGATGTTGGACCAGATGACCTCTGAGGTCCTTCCCAATTCTAAATCCACAGTCCCTTTATTTTCTTACATATACTATCAAACCAATAAATGAAACTTACAGTTAAATGAAGCCTACAGTCAAATGCTTTCAAGCCTGTGCCAAATCCTTCCCCAGAAGACAATGAAATTACTCACTCTGGGAACCCTAGAGGTCTGTTAAACAATTTGGAGGCTGAAAGAGCTAGCAGATCCCCTGTTCACCACTGGTTATTAACAGGTAAACATAATATGCTATAAAAAATACAATCCTAACTTGATGAGAAATATCATTAAGTTCTTTTAAAAAAATGCTAAGTACTCAGAGCAGTAGTCATAAAAAGACTATACCTAAGATGTACATTTCTCTTCATAGTGTTTATGATAAATTTAAAAGGACTATAACACTTAAATTTTATAAGCTATTATCTTCTATTTGGCTTTTATTTTTTAATTTTTATAATCTGGTGAGGTAGGAAGGGGCATCGCTTCCCCTATTTTACAGATAAATAAACCTATGTTGAGATTTTCCAAGGTCACATCCATTATTAAATAGCAGATCCAGGACTAGGATATAAGTCTCAACCCTACATCACATGCTTCATATTCACCGTTTGCTAAAATGCACTTAATATGTTTACCTAACAATCTGCACAGTTGCCATATTTCTGTCACTCATCTCATTAGAGAAGAGAAAACAGGGAAAGTTATTCATCTTGCTCTGACCCATCTTCGCAGCTGGACTTCACATGGTTTTACATGTGCTCTCTACTCTAGACAAACCAGACTACTCCTACCTCTAGCCCTGCCTTGTACTTCTAAAGCTTTTCTTACAACAACCCTCACACCTGGAAAGGATTTCCTCATCATCTTTACCTGCTGAAATCCTTCCCTTCTTTCAAGGCTGAAATCAGACATCTGCTCAAAGAGCTTTGCCAAGATCTGGACTCAACAGAATAGGTGCCACCTTTGTAGTCCCTGGCCACCTCCATTAGCACCCCCACAAGATGAAGTTATGGAAAGCTCTGAATGTGTCCTATAAGCAATCAAAGAGCTCCTGGAGAACTTTGAACAGGAGAGTGACACACTGAATTAGATATTTCAGGAAAAACATATTGAACCCCATAGTGATATTAAGGTAAAGATATAGTCAAGAAATTAAAAAGAAGAGACCAGTGAGGAAGCTCTAGGACCGTTCATAAGTAAGTAAAGTGACGAGGGGCTGAAGTAAAAAGTGGTAAATTGTGGGAATGGAAAGGAAGAACCAAATTCAGGACACATTTTGAAAGAACTGACAGGATTTGGTAAATGATTAGATAACAGGACATGAAGATGGGATGGATCAACAACTCCTATATTTGTAGAATGAGGTTAATGAAAAATGTTGTAGAAATAGTAAAGTCAGAAGTGGAAGCTAACTGTCCTAGGAAATT